>NW_017804487.1:145065-163186 GCF_001625305.1 Branchiostoma belcheri
CACCAGGCTACAGAATGCTGAGTCAGCAACAGGAGCGTGGCAAAGCTGGCAAACGTACATTTAGCTAATTAGATTTGGGGATGTGAAAAACTGGTCCATTTGGAATGTACCGGTAGCTGTAAAACAATTGCAACCTAGTCTAGCACACACAAGAAATTTGCTTGGTCTTGCTTAGCGTTTGCTGATATATCTACTGAAATTTTGCTTAATGTCCTGTTTTTTCGTTTTTTTTGCAGTCCTTGCACATTCAGTCTCATATTTTTAGTGTAATGCTCTGGGCTTTTACAAAATGATACCAAAGATACACATAGAAGTATCAGAAGATTAAAGTTGATAAGGTGTATGATATAACTGCATTATACTTCTGCTTAAATTGCTTGGAAACTTTTGAATTCATCCAATTTTATGATTTTTTTGCTGCAAGAAGATCTGAAATTCAAGAAATCAAATTGGCATGGTCAATAGATTTATACAGTACACTACGTAGTGCTCACATCTGCACATCACTATTTAAAATCTTCACAGTGAAGAATTTAAATAGTGATGGGCAGATGTGAGGAATGAAGGGCTTTAAATTGGAAATTCTGAAGATAAATATACAGACTGGTAATAAGGCCACACCAATTTAATTTCTTGGTTAACGGATTCGCCCGCTTCATTTTTTTCTGATTTGCGAATAAAAATGAAAATTCAGAATCAACTACAAAATGCTCATATTTTGTCCTGAACAGTTGAAAACAGTCCTTTTCTTCCTAGTCGTTACAGTTATTCTATCTATCAATGCAGTGTTATCATTAAAGTTTCAAAATTCATTTTTTTTTAAATTTTGAACCAGCCTGGTGTGTTGACTTCATGGCTCCTATCATACCATTTTGGTCCATAATAGGATGCCTAGGCCTGTTTTTATTTTTATTTCGCCCGCCCGCTCCATTATTTTTGCAGAAAAATCCGATAACCAAGAAATTAAATTGGTGTGGCCTAAGTGAAGGTTTCAAATAGTGGTGTGCAGATGTGAAGAATGAAGGGCTTTAAATTTGAATTAGTGTCAAGATAAGTATATACAGACTACTTGTGGTAGTAAGTTGTACTTTCCAGTATCAGGGCCACTGTATCTGGGTTGAAAATACTACCTGCATATGCAGGTTAATGAAGGTAAAATTGGAGCTGTGCAGGTATTTCTAACGACTACCTGCACCGGCAGGTACAAAAGTCTCTGTTGTTTTGTCATGTCTGACACATGTATGATTATCATGCATTACCATTTCATCCAGCTGTGTATTACACACATCCACCTCTTCCTGTTCTCTGCTAACACTGATAAGAATGTACTTCTTGTAGACAAAGCCATGCTAGTTACCTTCGTCGAGAAGGCTATGTATTAGATTTGTGGACTTAATCATAATGACACTCTCGTTGTGTTTCAGTTTGATGTATTCTAAGGCCACAACTTGATGTATTCTAAGGCCACAACAATTTAATTTGTTGTTTCTCTGATTTTTTCAGAAAAAATATGAAGCGACAGGGCGAAATAAGAAAAAAAAACAGGCCAAGGCACCACATGATAGCTGGAAATGTTACAATATCAGCCATGAAGTGAACATACCAGGCTGGTTTGTAATTAAAACAATAGATTTTGAACTTTTAATGAAACAAAATTGCACTGTTAAATTGCATTGAAAAACTTAAACGACTAGGAAGAAAAGGACTTTCTTCAACCGTTGGGGCTAAAATATGTCTTTCATTGAGCATTTTGCAGTTGATTTGGAACCAAAAAAATTTTTTTTTTTGCAAATTAGAAAAAAATAGCCAAGGCAAATCCGAGAAACAACAAATTAAATTGGTGTGGCCTTATGATATTTGGTAGGGACAATAAAGGTCAAAGTCAATTACGAGTAATGTGACAGCTTTGCTCCAGTGTACATGGGTATATTATAATGATATCTCGTACTGTGGACTTGCTATGGTCATGATTTTTGAGTGCGAAAAAAGGTTGTTGGGTAATGGGTACCTAGCTGACATAGTTTTAGTTAGATCACTGAGCTCCAGTTTAGGCCACACCAATTTAATATGTTGGTTAATGGAGTCGCCTGCTTCATTTTTTCTGATTTGCAAAAAAAAAAGCACTCAACAACACATCAGCCTCTGATTCAACTCCAAAATGCTCATTTTGGCAATATACTGAGGCTATAGCAGTCAAAAGTTTTTCCATCTATCAATGCAGCGGTTTGATTAAAAGTTTGAAATTCATTATTTGAATTACAAACCAGCCTGGTATGTTGACTTCATGGCTCCTATCATTCATAACATTTGGGGCTATCATAGGATGCCTAGGTCTGTTTTTGTTTTATTATTTTCACATCGCTTCATATATTTTCTGAAAAAATCCCAGAAACAACAATTCAAATTGGTGTGGCCGTACCATGTTTCATAGTGATTTCCCTATGTCAATATTCTGCAAATGAATGTTCTTTACATTCTTATGTCAAGATGTCTTGTTCTTTTTTGCAGGAAGTCAAAGTTAACTGGGCTACAACACCAAGTGGAAATAAAAAGGATACTAGTAGTAAGTATAATTTCCTTCTTTCCTAGGATGGGGAATGTTGTGTTTTCTGTTGTGTTTGTGTATTCACAGTAGTTAAACTCACATAGTGCTACATACCTAAACCCACATTTAGGTTCAGGTCCAGATTCAAGTCCAGAGGTTTAGGTTCAGTTCCGGACTCGTAAGTCCGGACCTAAACCCATGCCATGTACAAGACTGCATGTTGGCAACCTTGCAATGTTGTCTGGGTGAAACTTTGGCCACACAACATGTAACATGGAGGCTGACACTTGACGATGCCCAATGGCAATGTTTTCTTCATTTTGCAGCAAAGATTTGCAATCTACGGAAGGTTTTAGGTGGTTTGGAAAGAAAAATATGTGAAATGGTCTTTATGGTAATAAGTCCGGACTCGGTTCTTAACTTTTAGGTTTTTATGGACTTGAACCTAAACATTCTTACAAGTCTGGATCCAAGTCCAGTGAACAGGTACACAGCACTAAACTCACAATGGGTATTTGTTTGAAGTCACAAATGATAAATGTTTAAAAATACAGTAAACGGTCTAAATACGCGTAGGCATCCTAGAACAAAGACATTTAGCACAAGCGCGTAAAGACATTTGTGCAGTGCTACCATGGATTACATGCAAATCATCGAACATTTCCCAAAAAATTAATTTTGAGCCCTGATACACTTTCTGAAGGTTTGAAATATCAGATTTTGTGTTTTTTTGACTAAAAACTACTTATAATGTATCATGTAGCATCTTATTTTCTATCAGGCAATTTTATCTAATTTACTTGTATTCTTTGTTTAGGGACAGAGACATGGCTTTCAGTGTTTTAATTTTTCGTGGTCCTGAGGCCACACCAATTTAATTTCTTGGTTAACAGATTCGCCCGCTTCATTTTTTCTGATCTGCAAAAAAAAAATTCAGAATCAACTGCAAAATGCTCATATTTTGTCCTGAACAGTTGAAAACAGTCCTTTTCTTCCTAGTTGTTACAGTTATTCCATCTTTCACTGCAGCCGCTGCGGTATCATTAAAAGTTCAAAATTCATTGTTTGAATTTGAACCAGCCTGCTGGTGTGTTGACTTCATGGCTCCTATCGTACCATTTTGGGCCATAATAGGATGCCTAGGCCTGTTTTTCTAGAAAAATCCGTTAAACCAAGAAATTAAATTGGTGTGGCCTGCACAGCAGATATTATTATTAGTGTACAATAAGTCCTTCATGACCTATGTTGTATTATGACAACATTTATGTAATGTCTGGCAACAGAAATATCTTTCAAGTGTGTATCAGTTTGCCACTTATGCGATCGGTTGATACGAATGCAATTTATTATAAAGAATGCAGTATGTATTCCAATTACCATATTCCTTTTGACGAATATTTTTCACGAAACAAACAACAAAAAGTTAGCTGCTCTGGGGAACTTTCGAGATGCATTTTGTCTCTTCTTCGACCCGGTAAGATATCGTCTTGGAGTTCTCTTGTCACGTGACTTGACGTGATTATCACGTGACAAGAGACAGTATTTATTCTAATAAAGGGTGCCGTTTTTTGTCATTTCAAATTTCAAGTAGGTACTTCAGGTGAAAGTCAAATTTATTTTTTTCCTCAACAAAAATTACACACACACACACACACACACACACACACAAAAACATAACCTCCTGGTAAAGTCATTTAATTCTGTTTACGGAAGGAAGGAAAACATATTGTCTTTGCTCAGTTTCTTCCTCTTCTTCTTCTCCAAACAGTGAGCTCTGACCTGACCAATGACATGATTTGTTGATGTCTGTCACCATGCTGACTGGTGTTGGGTTACATAATGTTGCAATTTCATGGTCTGCTCTGCTCCTGTCACCATATACTAGTAGTACATGTGTGTGAATGTGTTTGAGTAAGAATTAACAGAGCAGACCATGCCCGAAGGTAAACATTATGCTTTTGCTTTGCAAATGTTACTTATCTAGTTTTGCATGTGAATTAACTATTGGTCTTGCTGTGTCTTTCTGTTTCAGACCACTACCATGTTTTTGTCGGAGACTTGAGTCCAGAGATTGACACCACAGATCTCAAGGCTGCCTTTGCTCCCTTTGGGAAGATCTCGTAAGAAATCTGCTACACATTTTGCCATGACGTGTCACAGATACATGTTTATTCTGTGTGGTTATATTAGCCAGTTACTTGAGTTTTTTGAAGAGAAGATGAAATGGATGAATGCTGGGAAACCCTTTTATACATTGTTTCAAATTTAAAGGCATGCAATGCAATTTCAGGGCAGCAAAACTGGATTTTCAAAGTCAATTTTCTGGTCATTCTCTTAGTGTAATAAGTTGAATCAACCCTATCCCATAGAGTACTGACATCTGTGTGACAAAAATGCACTGTCACCGATGGAAAATCGTACTAGGCTGCTTCTAGCTATTTGTGGGTGGTACCCAAAAATACAGAGATGCCTCATGTAGCTTGTTTTGGTGCTCTGCTACTTAGAAATGGCAGTGATTGTCGGACAGATTTTCTCATCCAGAATATTTTGTGTTTTGCTGCCCTAAAATTTCACTGGATGCCTCAAAGTTAAGACCTATATAATTACACTTTTTCAAATCTAGCTTTTTGAAAAATATGAATATGACGTCAGCATTGGTCCCAATAATTTTCTTGCGGCAAATTGCAGTACATAATAATAAATATCATTATACACCTGCTGGACACCCTCTGGACACCCTTGTGCAGCTGGCAGTGGTACGATCTAATTGTTTGGGCTGTTGTTAAAGAGTATGCCGGGTTGTACCACTTAGACAAGTAGTTTAACATAGGGGTGTCTGGCCCCGATAAAAAAAAAGGTTTTCATAGATTGCAGGTGTACGAAGGGGTCGCTGACCTATTTGTTGCACAACAGCTGTTAATTAACATTCAACAGGTGCAAGCTGGCAGCACTGTGGGCTATACCACAATACTTTCAGGAAAGGGGGGGAGGGTATCCTATTTTGTGAATTATGATTGTGACATCACCCAATCTTTTTTTCTTATAGCGTTACTCTTATTGTTGTTAGTTTGATATCTGAATGTTTCAGCAGTCGTGATTATCATGAGTTATATACTTCCCAGAGTTCTTGTCATTGGTTGAATTATAAACCAGCCTGGTATATTGACTTCATAGCTCCTATCATAGCTTTTGGGGCCCAGGGCTGTTTTTTTTTGTCCTGTCAATTGATATTTTTTCAGAAAAAAATCTGAGAAGCAACAAATTATCAAATTGGTGGCCAAATTTATGTTGACCACAAAAATATGCAGAAACACACACACACACACACACACACACACACACACACACACACAGGCAGACACATAGAAAGACAGACAGACATACGCACACACAGACTAAAAACAATACCTCCATTTTTCATAGAGGTAACAAATTGCAACAGACTGCCAGTTACAGTATTTAATATTCACAGTTATTTTTGTGCATCAAACTTAAAGGCTAAAGTATAAAGTTATTGTCATCGTTTTATGAGTTTTGGAGAGAAGTTTATTAAAAGAGGTGATTGGCAGAATTTAAGAAACATTTGTAACATTGTGTTTTTTTTAAATTCATTGAAATTAGTCATTTATAGGCAGAATGAGATTTTATATGGCCCCTTTTCCATTGATATTTTTGTATTTGGACAGAAATCGTGTGTCATTATCAAAACATTTCATGTCCTGATTTTATCAGTGTAATTTCCTCTCAGATAGCCATGCAAGTGTTATGTCAATAATACACTGTGCAGGTGTATGTCCTGAATTTTTTTCAGATGTGAGAAGATTTTAAAGGGTTGTACGTGTAGTTATATGATTAAATGTTGCACCTTACGCTTTGTGAAGGCTTGCATATAATAATTGTTTACTTGATTCCTCTTGCACAGCTGTGACCAATGTACCACAGGCATGTTTTTGGTTTGGATGATTCTTAAAATCTCTCAATTTTGGTCTTCTGGAAAACATAGTATTGGTAGTCTTAATGTTTTAGTTGTTTAGTAAGGCCCTTTGTCTTGTTTGTTTGTTTGAATTACTTCTTTATGATAAGAATCACTTTTAGTTAAAAGGTATGTTATGATCAAAAATTTATTAATTTCATCATTATACCAGTAGTCTTTTGGACATTTTCATATTTTTTATGGATGTACCTGATTCCCAATATGCAAAAGAAAGGAAAACAGCAAGACCCATTCTGCTTTGAAAACTACATCTCAGTACCTTTCTAGGTTGTAGAATGGCTATACATGTCACATGTATGCAGTCTTTGAGTACAAATCCTTGTTAGACATGTAGTTTTCTTAGACTTGTCTGTTGAGCAATTCTTTTTAACGAGCTTGATTTTTTGCTATTCACTATTGTTTAAACTCCTATCGTAGTATTTCTTGCTTCTTTGTGTCATGACTTACATGGCCTAAAACTGTTCTATTGGTCTTTCAAAATTGCAGAGGTTGAACCATTCGCCCCTATCGTATGAGGCGATACTGAGAACTCAGACAACCACTGGCAACAAATAAAACGTGCATTGTGTTACCAGGCTACGTATGCCTTTTCATTCCTATTTTTATTATTTCATTCAACTTTCCAACTTTTCCATCAGCTGTGTCAGTTTAGTAGTTGTTTAAATATTCCACAAGTTGGGAAACCTCAGAACTTTTGGAGGATGTGCATGGTTCAGTGCTGTAGATACCGTACCAATGCTACCCTGTGTTGTTTTGGTGTATTATTTATAGCAGTATTTCTGGTGAATTGTTTTTCACCAAATTTCGTGTCCACTATGTTCCTTTAAAATTACATGAATAACTTCTAAAAGAACATCGTGGAACTTGCCCACCCAAAACGTGGCTACGATTTGGTAAACTCGATATTTATGTGCACCTTATTACAAGGATAAGATTTTCTTATAGTTTTTTTTGAGAGTAAACGTGTTGTCTAGATCCATAGTTGCACTATCAGTGTTTTCTTGTGGTAATTTTTCTATCAAACATTGTGTCCCCCGACAAGTGATCTCTTAGACCAAGTTGCACAGTTGCATGTATAATTTTCTACCCATGTAACCAGTTGCCATGTGGTGTGTGAGAAAGACTTTTGCTTAGGTCAGTCAAGTATTTTATTTTAAACGATGGCTTGAAGTTTTAGATTTCGGCTCTGTGTTTGGTAGATGCTGTGTAGCGTACAGGTTGTGATGTTGTTCTCTCCGGTTGCTTGCAGGGATGCCCGCGTGGTGCGTGACGCGCAGACCGCCAAGTCCAGGGGATACGGATTTGTTTCCTTTGTCAACAAAGTGGTACGTGTTTGTTTGTTTGTTTCGCATAATCGGTACACCGCCTTTAGGCGTAACACACCAGTTTTGTACATGTACAAGCTGCGTAAGACCGGATTGTAAGGTTTGAACCACTGACACCGGGAAGGTCCCCTACTCTTTTCGATAAGTGCGGTGGGTTCTTTTAACGTGCGTCGGGTGTGGCTCTCCTCAAACACGGCACCTCCATTTAACGTCCTATTCGAGGGACGTCCCTAACCGAAACTAGGTACTCATTTCCACCTGAGTGAAGTGAGGAAAGTCGTGTTAAGTGCCTTTCACAAGATCGGTGACATGGGTAGGATTCAAACCCCCGACCTCTTGGGTGTGAGCCGAACGTGCTACCGACTGCACAACACGACCTTACATACAGTGTTGACATACAGTACAGTCTTACTCTATAGACGAATTTAACATTGCAATCTGCAAATGAAACCTTTGCAAGACCAAATCAAATCATGATTGCATAAAATATCCTTTTGTTGTTTTTTTTAAAGGTAGTATCTCTTTTTTTCAATCCTCTGAGTGTGTTTATACCTTTGATTCTACATGACGTTGCTTATGTTAATTGTATTTTAAACAAAATTGCTTGATGTTCATATGTCAGACTATGCTTGATTGGCCTTTTCAATCATCAGCAGTAGATAGAAATGGTATGTAATTTCCAGCCTTGAAATACAACCTGTTATTGCAGGTTAGTGCAGGTAAAATTGAGTTTGTACTGGTATTTCTGATGTCTACCTGCACCTAACCTTTACCAGTCCATACACTGGGTTTATACATGTAAATGTATGTGAAATTTCATTTACTACTTTGACTCTATATAAGAAATAGTTTGTACCTACTAGTAGTTTTTAGTATGATGCATACAATGTACTATAGTCTTCATAGTCAAGTCTTTGTTTTTTGCAGGAGGCAGAAAATGCCATTGGGGCCATGAGTGGTAAGATATATTTTATTACATTATGTACGTATGCAGGGCTCAAAATATCACCTACATATGCAGTGGAGTGCAAGTAAAATTGGAGCTGTGCAGGTCTTTCTGATGCCTACCTGTACCTAACCTGCAGGCCTTATATATTATGCACTGGCAAAATTTAATTTTATCTGATCTTCTCTAAGTTATGCACTCAGTGTGCCCACTGTGATCTTTATGCACTCGAAACTTATGCATTTTCAGTATTATAGTTGTTTAAATAAGTCTGTATTTCCCAACTACATAGTACATGTACAAGTAGTTGCATAGAACAAGATTTAATTTGCTACTTAGGTGGCCAATCATTTGATGCATACTATATCTTCATAGCTGAAAAGTCACCTCTGTTTTGTCTCCAGGTCAGTGGTTGGGTGGTCGAGCCATCCGAACCAACTGGGCAACCCGTAAACCTCCACCTCCAAAGTCAAACGAAGGTACAACTGGACGTATGTTACAACAATGATTATTATTTTTATCATACATTTATCTAAGGGTGATAATTGCCTTCGACAGAAGGGTATAAAATCTAAGGGTGATAATTGCCTTCGTCAGAAGGGTATAAAATCAGTCTGCTTTAGTGTGGGAAACTGTTGATTTAGCGACATAACTCTTGAAGGCATTGATTGACATTCATGGTTTTTGGAAGGCAGGTTACCGTTGGAGAGACCAAGGTCAAGTGCAAAAATGGGCTTCGTGGGGGGTCCCTACGACACTGCGGTTGACTTTTTGTATTTGTCGTTTTTTGCTAGAAGGATAACTCGTCGACGAGTATATGTAAATGGTGTTCATGATTTTTGGTAGGCAAGTTACCAAGTTGAAGTTCGAAAATGGGTATTTCTTGTAACATTTATTTTTTTCCAGTAACTGTCCAAAATTAAATTACTTGGGGGGGGGGGTAACACGAGTAACAGCGCATCTGCAAATCTGTGACGAACTCTTCCAGGGTGTTCGGTAGAGTAAAAAAAGGAGTACAAAGATTCTTTTGTACTCTTTATACCAAATCGATTATTTAAAAAAATACACATATTCATTTCTCTAGAACAATGTCCCTCTGACGAAGGCATAAGATCTCACACCTCTAATTATTACTAAGTTTATAAGTTTATTATTAAGATGTCATATTGACTTTAAAGCTATGTAGTGGGGTGTAAGGTACTAAATACATATCTCTTTTGTTCTGTTCTCTCAGTCATAGTGGCATTTCATAATACAGTACATTTATAGTTGAAGAGATTCATTTGTCAAGTATAGATACAGTTACTAGAGGATTCTTTCAACAGTGACAAGTTGGAAGGGTAAGGATACTGACCTCCAAATGGACTGATAGTCATCAAAAATTTGGATCCTTACACTTCCAACTTGTCACTGTTGAAAGAATCCTCTAGTAACAGTGCATTTAGTAGATTTACCTTATACAGTACATTAACATGGCAACTGGATCAGGGAGGGCCATTGAAAAAATGGCTTTGGGCAGGGTCATCTTAAAATAGAAACTGGCTTGGAGGAGGGCCATCAAAAAATTATATGGGATATCATTATATACATGTACCTGTGCTGTTTCAACAACGCTATTGCTCCAGTTTTTATTGTAATTTGTGTAATGCAAAGAGACACAAAAAGTGGGGGGTGGGCCATTGAAAAAAATTGTGTTGGAGGGGAGGCCGGGTTTTTTTTTTGCTGAGGGAGGGCCAGTGAATATTTTTGGGCCAGGGAGTGCCATTGAAAAACTTTTGTACGGAAAGCTCTTTGCGCATCGTACATATAGAATACAACACGGGGTATTCCGTATTGCCTGAGGTATTGGCCAGAAGGCTGGAGGGAGATCCGATATGCAGGAGGGCTGGGACCGAGGGTGATGCGGAATACACCATGTTGTATTTTATTTATGTCATACCCACCCAAGAAAACGTGCCTTTCAATGCAAAATGAGCCCAAGTTTGGTGTTCCTAAACTAAAAAATGCAACAACATCAATTCCAACATCTGAATTTTGATTTCTAATTTTCAAAAGCGGCGCACACGGTTAGGGCAAAACGCGTTCGAATCGTTCTGTGGAAGCCAGGGAAGCCGTTATCGAATGTTATCCCGGCACGGGTATGATTTAAATACATGTATGTGATGTATATTGTACTTGCTTTTAAAGTTTTATACAGTAAATTTGCCACATTTAGTACTTTTTGTTGAATACAGAAGTATGAGGACGTGTGTACAGTACTGAATGTTGGACCTCCCGTTTCACAGGTCAGAAGCAGCTGTCCTATGATGAGGTTTTGTGCCAGGCTAGTCCAACAAACACAACTGTGTATTGTGGGGGCATCACAAAAGGGCTGACAGGTATGTTCCAGGTGTTCTTAGACACCTGAGACTAGTGCTCACTGTGTACCGGTTCGCTGGGCCGGTTCCGGACTTGTAAAAATTTAAGCATGTCGGCAGAACGTACTGCACCTGCGCGAAGCCCGTAATGTATTATACATAGCATTTTGGCAGAACGTCTCATATAAGGTTGTATTTGCGCATATAAGTTTAGCATTTTGACAATACTTTCCAAATGTGCAATGTGCAAATCTGCAACAGGCAAAATTCTGATGCAACGTTGACCAAAAACCCAATGAAAAACACGAAAATACAGGGTTCTGCGCAGGCGCAGTACGTTCTGCCGACGTGCTAAAATGTATAGGTTCAAGTAGTAAAAAAAGTTAAAAGTCAAGATCTGGACTTAAAAAATAAATATTGCTTTTCTTTCAAAACTACCTAAAATCTTCCATAGATTGCAAAATCTGTGCTGCAAAATGAAGAAAGCATTGCCATTGGGCATTGTCAAGTATCTTCCTCCATGTTGTGTGGCCTAAGTTTTGCCCAGACAACATTGAAAGGTTGCCAGCATGCAATTTTGTATATGCCATGGGTTTAGTGTCCGGAACTGAACCTAAACCTCTGGACTTGAACCTAAATGTGGGTTTAGGTACACAGCACTACCTGAGACACTACAAGTTAGGACTGTGTATCTTTACCTGAAAAATGTAAAAATTGTTCAGGTGTCAAGAGTACCTGTACCACTTTAACTCACTCACACTCACTGTGAGTGGGATTAATAGATGGAAAGAAACAAAGGTTAAATATGACAATTTAAGAGAAAAATTAGGAGAACTTGTAAATATTCTGCTCTTAGATTAAGCATTCGTAATTCCCCTACAAAGATGATACTTTGATACTTTATTCGGGTATCCATTAGTTGCACAATTTGCACAAAAGATGACAATTCACTATGAAAAAAAAAAACAGTTGGCCACATGTATAACTTAAAAATAATTGGCCAATCTTGTCAAGGCTTTACCTAATCTGTTGTTTTTGTACCCAACATTTTTTTGTACCCAACAAATTTTTTGACTCATAATAAAATTTCGTTAGTAATAGTTAGTAATACTACTTACTACTGCTGCTTGATACTGAATGTTAGAAGGTTTTGTCAAAAATGTCATGTTTGTATTTTTTCTTACAGAGGATTTGATGCGCAACACATTTTCTAACTTTGGACCTATCCAAGAGATCAGGGTATTCCCAGAGAAAGGCTACAGTTTCATCAGGTCAGTGTCTCCACAAGGACTGTGAAAATTATTAATACACATAAGGCCACACCAATGTAATTCATTGTTCCTCGGATTTAAAAAAAAATTGGAGCGACGGGGCAAAAAAAAAAATTTAAAACTTAAGTGCATTAAACCATGGACCCCTGTCGTGGGACAGTCAGGGTGTGCATTGTTAATCATCGCAGCAAGTCAGAGTATAATTATTCCGTATCAAACTTTGCCAGTCATGTATATATAGAATACAACACGGGGTATTCCGTTTTGCCCATTAGGTATTGACTCACGGGAGGGCCGGGACCGAGAGCGATGCGGAATACACCGTGTTGTATTTTATGCAAATTGCAAGATGAGCCCAAGTTTGGTGTCCATAAACTAAAAAATGCAACAACATCAATTCCAACGTCGGAATTCAGTATTCGAATTTTCTAAAGCGGCGCACACGCTTAGGGCAAAACGCGTTCGAATCGTTCTATGGAAGCCAGGGAAGCCCGGTCTGGGACCCGTTATCGAACGTTATTGCACCATGATATAATACTGTGTACAGTAGATTCTATAAAATGAAGCTGAGAAGAAATGCTGGAAAATGTTTGAAAACATAGAGGACTGTGTGTGAAAAACAAAAACAGCATCATACAGCAGAACATCAGTCAACTCCTGTGCCTGAAATGTTTCCCCCAGGTTCTTCTCCCATGAAGTGGCAGCCATGGCCATTGTTACAGTAAATGGAACACAGATAGAAGGACAGGCAGTCAAGTGCTCGTGGGGGAAAGAGTCCAGCGACCCTATGAACCAGTACCAACAGGTAAACCAACCTGTCAACGTAAACAATGTACATTGTACTTGCAATAAACCTTCTCACAGAGATGAACATGTATCATGCCTGTAGCCAGGGGGGTTTGGGGGGGTTCGGAAGAACCCCCCACAAGGGTCAAATGTCCACTTTTTGGTCCACTTTTTATGTTAAGGTCCCCTTTTTGGTCCACATTTTATGTAAAGGTCCAAGATTTTTTTTAAAAAGATAGACTGGAATCGTAGAAAAACTGATCCTTTTGTCATTGAATAAAAATTTATATCTGATTTTTTCTTTGAAATCCTCTCAAAAACACATGAAATGCCATTTTAGAAGGTTCATTTTTCAAAATTTTCTGGTGGAAGCATGCGCCTTCGGTGCTTGAGGTCCCCTCAAGCAGTGGGAAGAACCCCCCCCCCATTAAAAATCCTGGCTATGGGCATGTGTATTGAGGGCAACTTGCATGTGTATTGTGCCCAGTCTATCTTGTCATGGTGTGTACTGTAATTCACTTTGAGTTCACGGTGGCAAAATTTCACGGTGAGAAAAAAATCGAGGTGTTCACGTACTGATATGTTCACGGTGGCGGCAGGGGAATACTAGTACTAGTTACCGTAAGAAAGTTGGTGGAAGCGTGAAGCGCTGCAGTCCCCGCGAATCCCCCATACTTTTATCGGACCGCACATAATAAAGTCCAAATATTTTTCACGCAAGATCGCCGGCTATGTAATTTTTTAGCAAAACGCTACGGTGGTTTGGGGTCAATATTTCGTTATTTTCAGCAGTTAAAAATTCACACCAAACTGATGGCTCGCGCTGCGCTGAGAATCTCACGGATTTGTATCGTATTTATTTATTTATTAATAAACGCGAAGGACCAGACATCGAACTGTTTGATTTTCACTCGGCTATTCAAAGACGAACTTGTACAATACATGTTCAAAAACAAGAAAAGTTTGTTTCCCGGTATTTAACTCTTGAAACACGGCGCTGAATTGACGTCGCAAAATATTTCGTGCGCCGCGCACCCTCCCCCATGCAAATCCTGCGTCACGTGCCCGTATTTCGTATTTCGCGTCTCTGATTGGTTGTTGCGTCAAGCAGCAGAGATGCCGGCGGTAGAATTTGAGCCAGCCGAGGCGCTTGTAAACAACTTTTCTTTGTCTAAATATAAGCGCTAAAATGCTCTTTTTCACAACCACACATCGATATTCCAGTAAAGAAATGCATAGTTCCAAGAATATTTCGGGGAAATATATATTTCTATGCGGATTTTGGGCGTTTTCGACGTGATTTTGGTGAGCACTTTTCCCGGAAGTACGGGCCTCGGCGTGGGTTGTCTTGTACCCACGCTAAATTTTTAGCGTATTTACCCTGCGTTTTACCAATCAAAACAATAAAGAACTCCCGCTAAGGAGAACCCAGTAACATTCTAGATCCCAGCAATTCAGGTTTTGATCAAATAATTTGTGGATGTGCCAGCATTTTATCGGGATGGGATAAGCGACCTCATGCACCGGGCCGTGCCGTGTAACGTTACGCTAAGATTTTTGTACGTAGTTGACTCGACTTGACACGCGATTCGGTGTCTCATAATACATGTATAATTTCTAATATTAGTTATAGCATTATAATAATTTTGATACTACAGTACTCAACAGTAGCTCATTTGTTATCAAATATACGGAACATCGTTACATGAAAAACATAAGACGTGAATAATTTATTGCTGTTCGGGGCGAAGGAGTGTTAGCGGTTTGATGAGTTCACGGTACAGAAGTGACCGTGAAAACCGTGAACATATCAGTATCGTTAAAAAATCAGTAATTACAGTAGTTTGCCCTTTGTGTTACCCACAATTCCAGTGTCTCCCAGCATGCAATGGGATTCCTGAAAGGACTGTCTCTGGATGTCATCAATGTTGTTTGGCTCTGAGAAAAATGTCATTAATCATTAATTTAATGTAAAAAATTTTGACTACATGTGGAAAGGCCGACATTTGCTCGGGAGCAAATACAGCGTATTTCAGTCCATCTCCCTCCTCATAAAATGGACTGTTCCAAAAGTAGAACATTCCAAAATAACTTCTACCCAAAGGATCGTTATTTGCCAAGTCACCCAAGTTTGAAATGGAGCCTTCCCAATTTCGACACCAATTGAAAAATTGATTGTTCCTGTAGTCAAGAATGGACTCTTCCATCTGCTTCATGTCCGAAAATATTTCAGTTAGAAGGAAAAGTAATAATATTTCAGCCATACCATGGTATACTGCAGACTGAAATATAATGATTCTGATTTGAGAAGATACAAAATGTCTCTAAAAAACAAGCATCTTGCAAATGTTTTTACAATCAATCAACTTTATTGCTCAACAACTGTAGCTGGTACAATGCATGGCAAAGAAACAACAATGGTACATACATAAACTAATACTAAAATATGATTCTAACAAGCAAATCTATTGTGTTTTCTTAGGAAGAGTATTATTACATTATTGCATTCAGGGGATATATCAGCTATTTACAATATGGTGTCGCTTTTGTAGTGATTCAAATATGAATTTTCCAACTTATGTTGATAACTTCGTAGGACATGAAAGGAGCATATTAAAGATATCTGATTTTGAGTGAGGTAGTGTAACATTAGTTTTGGAAGCTATGGATTGCATCTACTTTTGTCTGTTTTCTTCATATGTTGGACATGACATCATAATTAAAGTGGAATTTGTCTTCAATACCCTCCTGCATGTCAGGCACAATCTCTGATCGGCTGGTGTAAAATTGAAATTGTCTCTCTTTACAGCAGGGATATGGCGGAGGCTGGGGTGGAGGTTATGGTAACATGTACGGTAACTACCAGGGTGCCTACTGGCAGTATCCTCAACAACAGTACATGATGGGAGGAGGAGGCCAGCAGGGCTGGGCAGCTGGAAGCTATCCCCAGGTTTGTTTGTTTGTTCGTTTGTTTATTTCTCTAACCAAGAGGTACATATCGCTGAGGGAACTTTTCAATGTTTCCTGGGGGGGGAAAACCCCAAACAAAAAGCCGTTAACAACAAAATCAACTCAGTCCAAATTACAACAAAAGAAACAAATAAAGTCACTCAAATTACAAGTTGATAAAAGAATTTTAAAAAGTACCTTAAATAACATACATGATACATGTACATAAAATTACAACCAAAATAGGTTCAGGGAAAACTTGGGGTCCCTAGCAGGTTGTTACGGTAGTGCAGCAGAACGTTCGGTTTAGATATCTCCTGATCTGGACAAACTGGAGACACAAACTTTTGATGCTTGGGAAGAATAAGTGACATACATTTTGTTCCCCTAGCACCCTACTCTGGAACTGCAGGAAGGTTTCTTTAAAAGGGAGGATAACTGGTTTTTGGTTGTCTTCCATGCAGTAGTGATTTTCTAGGATTTGTGACTTGCTTTAAGTCTTATTTGTAATATGTAAAGCTGATAAGTCTAAGATTTGAATTAAATATTTTGTGTACAGAAACCGCAATTCAGCACTGGTGCTGCAAAGGTTTTTTCTATTGAATGAACAATTCTCTCTCTCTCTTTCTCTTCCTGTTTCAAAAACTTTAGATGCTTGGGAAGAAGGGACATAAGTTTTGTTACCCTAGCACCTAATTCTGGAACTGCAGGAAGTTTTCTTTAAAAATCTTTTCAGGGAGAATAAGTGGTTTTTGGTTCTTTTCCAGTAGTGATTTTCTAGGATTCGTGACTTGTTTTAAGTCTTACATGTATTTGTAATATATCATGCTGATAAGTCTAAGATTTGAATGAAGTATTTGTGTACAGAAACCGCAATTGAGCACTGGTGCTGCAAAGGTTTTTTTTTTTATATTGAATGAACAATTCTCTCTCTCTCTCTCTCTCTCACACGCAAACTTTTGATGCTTGGGAAGAAGGGACATAAGTTTTGGTCCCCTAGCACCTTATTCTGGAACTGCAGGAAGGTTTCTTTGAAAATCTTTAACTGGTTTTTGGTTGTCTTCCACAGGGATGGAACCAGGGCTACAGCATGAGCGGCCAGATGGGGAACTGGATGGGGGGCGGGCAGCAGCAGGGCTTCGGAGGCAGTCAGATGGGACAGCAACAGCCAGGCAACGGGATGATGCCCAGCCAGGGTTACATGCAGCCCCAACAGTACCAAACTCAGTAGCACTCAAGTCAACAACATCTTATGTTAGCACGAACATTCATCCTTGTTGGCAGTTGACATAGCATAGAGCTAAAAAGAACTGATCTAACAACAATCGAATTTGACTGTCTTTCTGCAGTATATTCCTCAGAATTCAAGTGTTGGACCTCCTGGATCAAGTGACCATGCAGACAGTCGATGTAGTTGGCCAAAAATTTTCTGACATTGTCGTGTAGTCCAGGCTATCAGTCACTTGACTGCTGAGGAAGGCCGCAGTCGAAAAGTCTGGAATTTGATTTCTGTTTTAGCTCTGTGCTATGTAACAACATCTTATACACACCTCAGCAGATCCAGGCAAAACCCCAAATGATTTATCCATCTTAGCTTGTTTAAATTAGTCCACCTTTAACTGAGACTGTTTAGGCCACTCCATTGAGTTTGTGTGTTTTTATCAGTTAAGAATAAATGATAAAGCAGCAGGATTATGAACTTGAATAATATGGAAGATGTACAGATACATTATGATGACTATGTTGTACTTTTTCAACTCAACCTTTGGATGACTGATTGGTCCCCTTTCTTGTAGATAATGTCTGTGTTTTCTAACTGGAAACTGCTCTGATCCTTTTTGACTGACTTTACTTAAAGATAGGCCCAATTCGTTCTTGAGGACTCGACTTGATTAAGATTTTATAAGTAGTTATCCCGAGCACCTTTGTCATCGAGAAGTTTTGCTTT
>NW_017804487.1:163206-170309 GCF_001625305.1 Branchiostoma belcheri
ATTTTTCAAAATTTTCTGGTGGAAGCATGCGCCTTCAGTGCTTGAGGTCCCCTCAAGCAGTGGGAAGAACCCCCCCCATTAAAAATCCTGGCTACGGGCATGTGTATTGAGGGCAACTTGCATGTGTATTGTGCCCAGTCTATCTTGTCATGGTGTGTAGTTTGCCCTTTGTGTTACCCACAATTCCAGTGTCTCCCAGCATGCAATGGGATTCCTGAAAGGACTGTCTCTGGATGTCATCAATGTTGTTTGTCTCTGAGAAAAATGTCATTAATCATTAATTTAAAGTAAAAAATTTTCACTACATGTGGAAAGGCCGACATTTGCTCGGGAGCAAATACAGCGTATTTCAGTCCATCTCCCTCATAAAATGGACTGTTCCAAATGTAGAACATTCCAAAATAACTTCTACCCTAAAGATTGTTACTAGTATTTGCCAAGTCACCCAATGGAGCCTTCCCAATTCAACACCAATTGAAAAATTGATTGTTCCTGTAGTCAAGAATGGACTCTTCCATCTGCTTCACGTCCGAAAAAATTTCAGTAGAAGAAGGAGAAGAAACACGAGAAATAATATTTCAGCCATACCATGGAATACTGCAGACTGAAATGTAATGATTCTGGTTTGAGAAGATACAAAATGTCTGTCAAAAACAAGCATCTTGCAAATGTTTCTAAAATGAAGTTCTCTGTCTTTACAGCAGGGATATGGCGGAGGCTGGGGTGGAGGTTATGGTAACATGTACGGTAACTACCAGGGTGCCTACTGGCAGTATCCTCAACAACAGTACATGATGGGAGGAGGCGGCCAGCAGGGCTGGGCAGCTGGAAGCTATCCCCAGGTTTGTTTTTTTGTTTATTCATTTCTCTAACCAGGAGGTATATGTCGCCTGAGGGTACTTTTCAATGTTTCCTGGGGGGAAAAACCCAAACAAAAAGCCGTTAACATCAAAATCAACTCAGTCCAAATTACAACACAAGTAACAAATAAAGTTACGCATATTACAAATTGATACAAAATTAAAGTAACTTAAATAATGTACATGATACATGTACATGAAATCATACTACCAATATACGGTCAGGGAAAACTTGGGGCCCCTAGCAGGTTGTTAGGGTAGTGCAGCAGAACTTTCAGTTTAGAAATAATAAGTGACATACGTTTTGTTCCCCTAGCACCCTATTCTGGAACTGCAGGAAGGTTTCTTTAAAACTCTTTTCAGGGAGGGTAACTGGTTTTTGGTTGTCTTCCAGTAGCAATTTTCTAGGATTTGCAACTTGTTTTAAGTCTTATTTGTAATGTATAATGCTGATAAGTCTTAAGGTTTGAGTTAAGTATTTGTGTACAGAAACCGCAATTCAGCACTGGTGCTGCAAAGGTTTTTTCTATTGAATGAACAATTCTCTCTCTCTCTCTCTCTTGAATAAACCATTATCACACACACACACACACACAAACTTTTGATGCTTGGGAAGAAGTGACATAAGTTTTGTTCCCCTAGCACCTAATTCTGGAACTGCAGGAAGTTTTCTAAATAAAAATCTTTTCAGGGAGGGTAACTGGTTTTTGGTTCTTTTCCAGTAGTGATTTTCTAGGATTTGTGACTTGTGTTAAGTCTTATTTGTAATGTATAATGCTGATAGGTCTAAGATTTGAAGTATTTGTGTACAGAAACCGCAATTCAGCACTGGTGCTGCAAAGGTTTTTTTTTAATATTGAATGAACCATTCTCTCTCTCTCTGTCTCCCCCCCCTCTCTCTCTCTCTGTCTCCCTCTCTCTCTCTGTCTCCCTGTCTCTATCTCTCTCTCTGTCTCCCTCTCTCTGTCTCCCTCTCTCTATCTCTCTGTCTCCCTCTCTCTTTGTCTCCCTCTCTCTCTCTCAGTCTCTCTCTCTCTGTCTCCCTCTCTCTCTCACAAACTTTGGATGCTTGGGAATAAGGGACAAAAGTTTTGGTTCCCTAACACCTTATTCTGGAACTGCAGGAAGGTTTCTTTAAAAATCTTTAAACTGTTTTTTGGTTGTCTTCCACAGGGATGGAACCAGGGCTACAGCATGAGCGGCCAGATGGGGAACTGGATGGGGGGTGGGCAGCAGCAGGGCTTCGGAGGCAGTCAGATGGGACAGCAACAGCCAGGCAACGGGATGATGCCCAGCCAGGGTTACATGCAGCCCCAACAGTACCAGACTCAGTAGCACTCAAGTCAACAACATCTTATGTTAGCACGAACATTCATCCTTGTTGGCAGTTGACGTAGCACAGAGCTAAAACCTTTATCCAACAACAAAAAATGGCACGTCGAATTTCGACTGTCTCTCTGCAGTATTCCTCAGAATTCAAGTGTTTAACCATCTGGATCAAGTGACCATGTAGACATTCAATGTAGGCAGTTGGCCATAAATTTCCTGGCATTGTCTTATTATATGGTCGCGTAGTCTAGGCCATCGGTTACTTGACTTCTGAGGAAGGCCGCAGTCGAAAAGTCTGGAATTTGATTTTTGTTTTAGCTCTGTGCTATGTAACAACATCTTATACACACCTCAGCAGATCCAGACAAAAAACCCAAATGATTTATCCATCTTAGCTTGTTTAAATTAGTCCACCTTTAACTGAGACTGTTTAGGCCACTCCATTGAGTTTGTGTGTTTTTATCAGTAAAGAATAATGATAAAGCAGCAGGATTATGAACTTGAATAATATGGAAGATGTACAGATACATTATGATGACTATGTTGTACTTTTTCAACTCAACCTTTGGATGACTGATTGGTCCCTTTCTTGTAGATAATGTCTGTGTTTTCTAACTGGAAACTGCTCTGATCCTTTTTGACTGACTTACTTAAAGATAGGCCCATTTCGTTCTTGAGGACTCGACTTGATTAAGATTTTATAAGTAGTTATCCCGAGCACCTTTGTCATCGAGAAGTTTTGCTTTGGTAATGTGGAAGAGATGAGCTTGTGTTTAGGCTTTGCAGTAGTATTGGTATTAAGTATCAGTTATGGAGAGTTGCTACTGGACTGATGGTAAAGTGCATGTGTGCCACTGGATAACAATGATGATTTCATGTATGTAATTCACTCCTGTTGGACATGGAACCATTACTTCAGCCGTTACATGCACGGCAGAAATACTAGGTAGCCCCTGTAAGGGTTTGAATGTCCAAGTGTAAGATAACAAGTCCAAGTCGGTTCCACCCCCCTCCCCCCTATTGTCCATGGAAGAGAATACATTTGTTTTCAAACAGAGATTGTAAGCTGCCATGTTAGTTTGACCTGTTGAGTGGACATTGTAGAAACCAACCAGAGTTGAGGTAGCTCTTGTCCGAAACGTTTTTTTCACGACATACAAGAAAGGCTTGAGCGTGTACTTGTGTGCAGATTGGGCCTTGCATGGCCATTTCCTGCACCACGTGTGAACAGTTACTAAAACACTGCTGTACAAAATTTTTGGAACTCCACAATTTCTTGTACTAACCCTAGGAGGTCCTATCTGTGTGAGTTTCCTTTTTGCCTTTCAACGTTTTACTTTTTGTCGTGTCACAATCATGAACGTTGTGAAGTCACCTTTGATATAGACCTGGCACTTGATGTGAAAAAGCATCTCATGTACAGTAATTTAAAAACATGATCAAGCTACAAGTAAGATGATGAGACTGTAGTTTAAAAAAGTTAGATGACTGAGCTGTGTTTTCTCAGTGACTTGTTGAAAATAACCATAAAGAAGACAACAAAAATGTATATGATACTACAGAAGTTGTGGTGTCCTTGCGTGAGTCATAATGCTGAAAACTGTTGATGTGACAGAAAAACTTGCATGATGAGTCCATTTACTACATATTCTGTCATCAAGGACACATGAAATCTTAAATGTTGAGAGTGAAAACTCTTGGCTGCTGTTCTACTCTTTCTTAGATGCCAGATTGCAATAAGTTAGTAGGTTCTCCTTCATACAAACTTCAGACAGGAATACATGACCATTACTGCCAAATATCAGAACCTACGTTAATTTGCTCCCGTAATTCGTATTTCTTTTGAAGAGAAAAAAGTTGTTCTGCAGTCTATGATTCCAGTATGTACTCATGACAAGTTACCTTACGTCATACATCTTGCTTGTACAGGCTTTAAAGAAATGTACGCTCGCTAAAAAGAGGAGACATCCAGACAGGCCTTATAAAAATGTTTGGTACTTACGGAACATTTCGAAGCTGATTTTTATCCAAAGTTCCCCTTGAATGAAGAGAAAATTGTAGGCATCAAGTCTGACTGGAGAAGATATGTTGATGTGGTCAATGAGGCAAATGTAAAACTGTAGTGAGTAATTTATATACTGTTAAGACGTGATCCTATTTTAGTATCAATGAGTGAAGTAAGTAGTAGTCAACTTATAGTCAAGCTGTTAGTAGTTAGAGGTTAACAATGATAGTGATGGATGGATATGGGTGTACAAAGGTATTCCTTACTTTTATTATGATACACAATAATAAGATATAGAGGGGTAAGATGTAGCATGGAACTGTTCCTTATTTAGTTCTGTGGGTTGGTTGCTGTAGTTGCTTGATTAGAGGATAATCAGACCGTGTGTAAACCAAGTAACATGGGGAGCGGCTGGTTTTGTAGGTGGGAAAAAGAGGAAATAAAAAGAAATATGATTTCTACCCTGTGTGTTTCTATGTCTCAGTGTTTTAACATAGAATGTTAAGAAAATGTGTACAGTGTAATTCAGTCTGCCATCAGACCCACATACAAGAAATAACGACTGAGGATGTAGGGCTGTGCTGCACATACAGATAGTTACTTAGGCCACACCGACTTATTTTATGGATGACATCCTCTGAAGACCCCCAAACTAGTGCACGCGGGCGAATAAAGAAAAAATCCGGCCAAAAATAAAAATGCTACTAAACCACAGGAATACAAAGCTGGTATTGTGAATTAGCGGCATTACATGTAGCGACGTGTACGACATGTTGGCTTTTTGTGGAATTTATGAATCGTTATGTACTGGGTTCTTGAGTCGTGGAGCTTTGGTAGCCTGGGTGCAGTCCTTCAGAGATACCACAGGCTCTGTATTGTCGGTAACTACCATGGACTACCCAGGCCTAGAGCCAGGCCAGAGCCTCGAAGGACATGATCTTTTTTTTTTAGAACAGGCGAAAATCAATGCGCGCGTGGATGTCGTCCATAAAATTAAGTCGGTGTGGCCTTACTTGAACTCTACTGTGCCAGCATGGCTCTTATAAGGCAGAAGGTAGCTCTTCCATCTGGCCCGGGCCGCTGCCATCTTTGGTGCCTCGACAAGTCAGTAAAACCATGGCTCCACACTTCTTTTTCGTTATTTCTTTGCCATGTTTCCTTCAGTCTCCCTCTCAGTCTCCTGCCCTAAAGGTGTCCACCTTAGAGTTGTTCTGGCTATGCCTTCTAATAAATAATGACTTGTAGCATATGTGACCTAACCATATCCATCATCTGTTTATCAGCATTCTGTCTATTGTCATGAGTCCTGTTCACAGATGGAGATTTTATTGGATATCGTGTTTGGCTAGAAGATTTTTAATGTTAACCTTTACAGTACATTCATGCTTTATTGGGCTAAGTACAGGTGAACAGATGAAAAGGTTATATATTTTCCGCAGACATTTTTTTGGAAGACATTGAGGCAGATACAGATAAGACCACACCAATTTGACTTGCTGGTTCCCAGAATTTTTCAGAAAAAAAAAAAACACACACATAGGCATCCTCTGATTGTCATATTATACATGTATGACATAAATGTAGTTGGGGTTACTGTACTTTTGCAAAATTACATAACCCATGGGGGTGGTCCCTTGACATTTCTTGGCAGATGTTGGCATTTCTCAGACTTTATGATATTTGTGACATTTGACAGTGTGCAGCTCATTTTTATCACAACATTTGCCTTTGACTTTTGTCCCATTATTATTATCCATCCTCCATGTACGTCCATTATATAGAGTTGCCTTTCTCAGAATGGTATGTTTTCCGTAGCATTTTTGTCTTGGTGGAGCTGGGGTTGATGAATTTGCACATTTTTAAGTAGGTTAATGATTAACATATATTAAATTAATGATTATTACATATATAGATATATTCGCGCACATGTAATCAACATCTAATTAACAGAAGTGAATAGGGTTATTCATAATTGTATTTAATGATGTTTAAGGACACAGTCAGGGTTTGTTTGTCCCTAGAACTGTGTAACTAGGTTAAATGATCTGTGCATTCTTATAGTTATACAGCATTGTTACACGAATGTGACAGAGTAGTGACAGATTGCTTTACACTATTATTTTAAAGGGGCTTGGACGGAGGGGAGGCCCCGGAATAGATGTAAGAAGTTACTGGACAAGAACACACCACCATCACACAATAACTTACACAATAACATCATAAAAGTTAAAAATACACTTTAAACATTCTTTACATGATGAAGACATGTTCCTCGAACTCGTGTTTTTTTGTATGTGAAGCTGTGCTCGAGCTCCCTTCGCTGAGTAGTGCCTTGGCTGAGTACATGAAACAAACAGGAACAGCCCCATCGCTTCCCTGACCACAGCCCCAGTTCGCTCAGCACAGCTCTTTTGCTGAGCACAGTCGCTCACAGTGTAACATAGCCACTTCGCTGTTGAACATGTCCCTTTCGATGAACACAACATTTGTACCTAAAGTCCTTCGTACCTATTACACATGCATTAGGCCACACCAATTTAATTTGTTGTTTCTCAGATTTTTTTCAGAAAAAACATGAAGCAACAGGCCAGGGCACCCCATGATAGCCGGAAATGTTACAATACAAGCCAATAAGTGAACATACCAGGCTGGTTTATGATTTAAACAATAGATTTTGAACTTTTAATGAAACAAAATTGCATTATGAAATAACCACTGGAAAGAAAAGAACTTTCTTCAACTGTTTGGGCCAAAATATGACTCTTTCATTGAGCATTTTGCAGTTGATTTAGAACCCCCCCCCTCCATTTTTTTTTTTTGCAAATCAGAAGAAAAATGGACAGGGCGAATCCCAGAAACAACAAATTAAATTGGTGTGGCCTTTAGAGTTAAAAAAGGATTGATACATG
>NW_017804487.1:170329-211837 GCF_001625305.1 Branchiostoma belcheri
CCAATTCGTTCTTGAGGACTCGACTTGATTAAGATTTATAAGTAGTTATCCCGAGCACCTTTGTCATCGAGAAGTTTTGCTTTGGTAATGTGGAAGAGATGAGCTTGTGTTTAGGCCTTGCAGTAGTATTGGTATTAAGTATCAGTTATGGAGAGTTGCTACTGGACTGATGGTAAAGTGCATGTGTGCCACAGGATAACAATGATGATTTCATGTATGTAATTCACTCCTGTTGGACATGGAACCATTACTTCAGCCGTTACATGCACGGCAGAATAACTAGGTAGCCCCTGTAAGGGTTTGAATGTCCAAGTGTAAGATAACAAGTCCAAGTCGGTTCCACCCCCCTCCCCCCTATTGTCCATGAAAGAGAATACATTTGTTTTCAAACAGAGATTGTAAGCTGCCATGTTAGTTTGACCTGTTGAGTGGACATTGTAGAAACCAACCAGGGTGTCCTGAGTTGAGGTAGCTCTTGTCCGAAACGTTTTTTTCACGACATACAAGAAAGGCTTGAGCGTGTACATGTACTTGTGTGCAGATTGGGCCTTGCATGGCCATTTCCTGCGCCACGTGTGAACAGTTACTAAAACACTGTGCTGTACAAAATTTTTGGAACTCCACAATTTTCTTGTACTAACCCTAGGAGGTCCTATTTGTGTGAGTTTCCTTTTGCCTTTCAACGTTTTACTTTTGTCGTATCACAATCATGAACGTTGTGAAGTCACCTTTGATATAGACCTGGCACTTGATGTGAAAAAGCATCTCATGTACAGTAATTTAAAAACATGATCAAGCTACAAGTAAGATGATGAGACTGTAGTTTAAAAAAGTTAGATGACTGAGCTGTGTTTTCTCAGTGACTTGTTGAAAATAACCATAAAGAAGACAACAAAAATGTATATGATACTACAGAAGTTGTGGTGTCCTTGCGTGAGTCATAATGCTGAAAACTGTTGATGTGACAGAAAAACTTGCATGATGAGTCCATTTACTACATATTCTGTCATCAAGGACACATGAAATCTTAAATGTTGAGAGCGAAAACTCTTGGCTGCTGTTCTACTCTTTCTTAGATGCCAGATTGCAATAAGTTACTGTAGTAGGTTCTCATTCATACAAACTTCAGACAGGAATACATGACCATTACTGCCAAATAACAGAACCTACATTAATTTGCTCCCGTAATTCGTCTTTCTTTTGAAGAGAAAAAGTTGTTCTGCAGTCTATGATTCCAGTATGTACTCATGACAAGTTACCTTACGTCATACATCTTGCTTGTACAGGCTTTAAAGAAATGTACGCTCGCTAAAAAGAGGAGACATCCAGACAGGCCTTATAAAAATGTTTGGTACTTACGGAACATTTCGAAGCTGATTTTTATCCAAAGTTTCCCTTGAATGAAGAGAAAATTGTAGGCATCAAGTCTGACTGGAGAAGATATGTTGATGTGGTCAATGAGGCAAATGTAAAACTGTAGTGAGTAATTTATATACTAGTTAAGACGTGATCCTATTTTAGTATCAATGAGTGAAGTAAGTAGTAGTCAACTTATAGTCAAGCTGTTAGTAGTTAGAGGTTAACAATAGTGATGGATGGATATGGGTGTACAAAGGTATTCCTTACTTTTATTATGATACACAATAATAAGATATAGAGGGGTAAGATGTAGCATGGAACTGTTCCTTATTTAGTTCTGTGGGTTGGTTGCTGTAGTTGCTTGATTAGACGATAATCAGACCGTGTGTAAACCAAGTAACATGGGGAGCGGCTGGTTTTGTAGGTGGGAAAAAGAGGAAATAAAAAGAAATATGATTTCTACCCTGTGTGTGTTTCTCTGTCTCAATGTTTTAACATAGAATGTTAAGAAAATGTATAATTAAGTCTGCCATCAGACCCACAGACAAGAAATAACGACTGAGGATGTAGGGCTGTGCTGCAAATACAGATACTTACTTAGGCCACACCGACTTATTTTATGGATGACATCCGCTGAAGACCCCCAAACTAGTGCGCGCGGGCGAATAAAAAAAATCCGGCCCAAAATAAAAATTCTACTAAACCACAGGAATACAAAGCTGGTATTGTGCATTAGCGGCAGTACATAGCGACGTATACGACAAGCCAGCACATGCTGGCTTTTTGAGGAATTTATGAATGGTATGTACTGGGTTCTTGAGTCCTGGAGCTTTGGTAGCCTGGGTGCCATCCTCCAGAGTTACCACAGGCTCCGTATTGTCGCTAACTACCATGGACTACCCAGGCCTAGAGCCAGGCCAGAGCCTCGAAGGACATGATCTTTTTTTTTTTAGAACAGGCGAAAATCAATGCGCGTGCAGATGTCATCCATAAAATAAAGGCGGTCTGGCCTTACTTGAACTCTACTGTGCCAGCATGGCTCTTATAAGGCAGAAGGTAGCTCTTCCATCTGCCAGGTCCGCTGCCATCTTTGGTGCCTCATCAAGTCAGTGAAACCATGGCTCCGCACTTCTTTTTCGATCATCATAGTTCTTCGCCATGTTTTCTTCAGTCTTTTCTCAGTCTTCTACCCTGAGGCGTCCATCTTAGAGCTGTTCTGGTGATACTATCTGATGGCATGCGGCATATGTAACCTAACCATCTCCATCATCTGTTTATCAGCATTTGTCATGAGACCTGTTTTCAGATGGTGATTTTTCTTGGATATTGTGTTTGGCTAGAAGATTCTCTGCAGACATTTTTTTGGAAGACATTGAGGCACATACAGATAGGACCACACCAATTTGACTTGTTGGTTGCTTTCTCAGATTTTTTTCAGAAAAAAACCCCCACACACATAGACATCCTCTGATTGTCATATTATACATGTACGACATAAATGTAGTTGGGGTTACTGTACTTTTGCTAAATTGCATAACCCATCGGGGTGGTCCCTTGACATTTCTTGGCAGATGTTGGCATTTCTCAGACTTCATGATATTTGTGACATTTGACAGTGTGCAGCTTATTTTTATCACAACATTTGCCTTTGACTTTTGTCCCATTATTATTATCCATCCTCCATGTACTTCCATTATATAGAGTTGCCTTTCTCAGAATGGTATGTTTTCCGTAGCATTTTTGTCTTGGTGGAGCTGGGGTTGATGAATTTGCACATTTTTACCTTCGCCAAGAAGGTTATGTTTTCAGGGGCGTTCGTGTATGTGTGTGTTTGTGTGTGTGTGTGTCTGTCTGTAAACACGATAACTTGAGAAGGCCTTGATGGATTGTCTTGATACTTGGTAGATGGGTAGGTCTTGATGAGACTTAATGATTAGATTTTGGACCCCCTAGCGGCTTATTATGGTACTGCAGCTGAACTTCCGGTTTTGATATCTCATGATCTGGACATGCTATGGTATTGAAATTTAGATGGTAGGTAGCTCTTGTGCTGGGAAAGAAGTGGCGTGAGTTTAGGCCCCCTAGAGGCTTGCTCTAGAACTGCAGGGATAAATTCTTGAAAATATTCAAAAGGGGATAACTCAAGAACCGGGTGACGGATCGTCGTGATTTTTGGTATGTAGGTAGCTTACGTAATGCTTAATATAATTATGTGACAATTATGCAAATATGGATGTAATTTGCATAATTTATGGGGAAATTCTATAAATCAGCTGCATTCCATGATAGGACAATTGAAGCTTGTGACATTGGTAATTGACAACGAGAGAAACACAGGAAGATATTGATTATGTTAAAAAGAACTTAATTTGCATAATTAATGAGAAAATTTTATAATTATGTAATGATAACTGCCTGGAATTTCATACTTGTGGTATTTGAAAGTTAAATTGAGGTGAACATCATTAAACATAATTTATTGAAATCAGGACCTCATTTGCATAATTTATTAGGAAATGCTAGAATGCATTCTTTGTTAATATAAGACTTTTTGTCTTTTGGTTGAGATTATGATAAAACAATATAATTCATGAAAATTAGGTTCCTATTTCTTAAATCAGGGGGGGATAATCTAATCTAAACTTTGTCAGTCATAAAGATTAACATCATTTGGCGAAGGTATGAGATTGGGGAACTCTAGTTAAGTATGTTAATGATTAACATATATTAAGTTAACGATTATTACATATATAGATATATTCGTGCACATGTAATCAACATCTAATTAACAGAAGTGAATAGGGTTATTCATAATTGCATAAAACTAGATGATGTTTAAGGACACTGTCAGGGTTTGTTTGTCCCTAGAACTGTGTAACTAGGTTAAATGATCAGTGCATCCTTATAGTTATACAGCATTGTTACCCGAATGTGACAGAGTAATGTGACAGATTGCTTTTAAGACTATCATTTTAAAGGGGCTTGGACGGAGGGGAGGCCCCAGAATAGATGTAAGAAGTTACTGGACAAGAACACACCACCATCACACAATAACTTACACAATAACATAATAAAGGTTAAAAATACACTTTAATTTTAAACATTCTTTACATGATGAAGACATGTTCCTCGAACTCCGTCCTGTTTTTTTGTATGTGAAGCTGTGCTCGAGCTCCCTTTGCTGAGTAGTCCCTTGGCTGAGTACATGAAACAAACAGGAACAGCCCCATCGCTTCCCTGAGCACAGTCCCTTCCCTGCACACTCAGTCCCCTTGCTGAGCACAGCCCCTTCGCTCAGCACAACTCTTTTGCTGAGCACAGTCGCTCACCGTGTAACATAGCCACTTTGCTGTTGAACATGTCCCTTTCGATGAACACAACATTTGTACCTATAGTCCTTCGTACCTATTACACATGCATTAGGCCACACCAATTTAATTTGTTGTTTCTCAGATTTTTTTCAGAAAAAACATGAAGCAACAGGCCAGGGCACCCCATGATAGCCGGAAATGTTACAATACAAGCCATTAAGTGAACATACCAGGCTGGTTTATGATTTAAACAATAGATTTTGAACTTTTAATGAAACAAAATTGCATTATGAAATAACCACTGGAAAGAAAAGAACTTTCTTCAACTGTTTGGGCCAAAATATGACTCTTTCATTGAGCATTTTGCAGTTGATTTAGAACCCCCCCCCCTCCATTTTTTTTTTTGTCAAATCAGAAGAAAAATGGACAGGGCGAATCCCAGAAACAACAAATTAAATTGGTGTGGCCTTTAGAGTTAAAAAGGATTGATACATGTAAGTTTGACAAAGCATGAAAACAAGGGGGGCCTGCAAGGGGGGGTCCCGACAACGCTCTACGCTGAATTCGGAAACCTCTCGATTACACTTTACGATAAATTCCAAGTGGCTGCAAGGCATTACGTAGAATTATAAACGGCGAATACGCTCTACACAAAATGCGCCAATTACGCTCTACATTGAATTAGAACGGTTCGTCTACGCTCTACATAGAATTAAAACGGCTGATTACACTCTACTGAAAAGGGCATGCGGCCCCCCCTAGGGAATCTGGTACTAAAACGAGGGCCTGCATGGGGGTGGGGGTGGGGGGTTCTGACAACGCTCTACGCTGAATTCGGAAACCTCTCGATTACACTTCACGATAAATTCCAAGTGGCTACAACACATTATGTACAATTCCACGATTACGCTCTACAGAAAAGGGCATGCGGGCCCCCTCAAATCAGATGCCCCCAAACTACAGGTAACAAACACATCAGCTTTGCAGTTAAATCCTTGAAAAAGAAATCAAATCTACATTTCCTGGAATACAACTAGAATTGGTGCGGCACCAGTCATCACCTGGAGCACCTGGCATTATGACTAACAGCTGTGACTCCTGTATGAGTTCACACCGGAAGTGACGTACCGGGTGGAGCCGGAAGAAGCCCCACAGCCCCCTCATCATCTGGTTGGTGAGAAGAGCAGGGCACAACGCGAAGACTCGGCGGTCTGTTACAGCCAGCAACACGCAGGAGTTTACGCCGGAAAATACACTCTCCTCGTAGTCCTGGTGCGGAGAAAACACTACAGGTTAGTCGTAAGTTGGGGTTGAGTGGAAGTAGGATTTTTAGCGAGCGGCGGAGAACAGCGAGCCCGCGACATACCGCTGCAGGCCCAGGGGGGCGAAGTGCTTTGTTTGCAGGACTTCTGTTCAGTGGAGGGCAGGATCCCGCATACCCAGCAAGGCCGAGGGATTCAGGGATTTTATTCTTTGGGAAGGGGAAAAATCAGCAGTGGTACAGGTTTTCACCATGGAATAGCACGCCTTATTGATGGTATGGTGTTTCTGTAAGCCTATCTCGTCCGTGTGCGTGCACAGTATTTTTGTGTGGTGTTTTTTGGGGGGCCCGGAACAAGAGAAGGACCTTGCGGCGCGCGCTGGCTGCCTCTGCTGCACCCCGAATGTAAACCATAACGTTACAACAACGAAAAGGTTTACCCTGGATTTTTTTGTTTTTCTCGGGACCAGGCGTCCACATCTCGGCTCTGTAAGTTTGTCAAGTTAAGGTGTAGGTTAGTGGTGAGGATATAGAGAAGAGGTTGTGTTGTGAAACGTGTGTGTTTTGTGTTTTTGGCTGTAGAATCGGCAGGGAAGGAACAGCGAACTCGGCCGGGCAGGAGGGATGCCTGTGGCGTCAGCCGCCTTGACTGAACCCCCGTCACTCGCTCCCGTTTCCGCCGCAGCTTGCCCAAACCCACCCCGATTCACCATGTTGGGAGGTATCTGATGGGAAATTTCACTGTTCCTCAGCAAGAAAGTGTTGTACCGGACATAATTGACTCGGAAAGGCTGGTATTTGCGTCGACCGGAACAGGGACACCGTGCTCCCCCCACTCCGGCCCCCGATCCCCGTTGTCACTACCAGGCCCCTCGCGCTCGGAGTCTCCCGTCAGGACTTCTCTCGGCTATAACCTGCGAGAATCTACCAGGAGCCATTCCACAAACCAAGGTTCGTCATATGGCATCTCTCTTCGTAAAATACGTATCGTAAAATGATCTGATTTTGTAACATAAGTTACATCCCGAGTTTCAGAATTCCAGGATGGCGGCCAGGTCCCATTGAGTTTAACTTACCGTAGACTGCAAAAAATATGGAATACATAAAATTATTATTTCACACTACCATCTGAAATAACGAAAAAAAAATCTTTAAAAGGAAAAGGGTGAATGGGTCAAAATAGGTATTATGTATTTCACATTTTGGTATGAAATATTTTGTAGTGTAAAATTTAGAAGCAAAAGTTGCTGGTTGTAAAAAAAAAACCCCTCTTTGCATGTTTGCAAATTCAACAATGGCCCAAGGTATAATTCTTAAGGTATTCTGAAAAAGAAAAATTGCATAATATGCGTAGATATGAACATTTTTGGTACAGATTATGGAAGGAATATAGCATGCAGGATTTTTGTCCATGGCTTTGTTCTTTCCTGCATGGGACACTGAAGAAATTTAAGACTTTACAGTAGGTTCAGTGTCCAACAAGGGCCAACATGCAATTTACTAGTATATGAATTGAAAGAATTTGCTACAAATGCAGGTCTTTACTATTAGTATTTTTTCCCTGAATGATTCACTGGTTGTAAACAAAATCAAGGTAAACAAAAAACAAAATTAAGGAAAGCAAATAATTTGCTTGTTGGTGATCTTTTGTTGGTCATTCTGCTGATCATGAATGAATTTAATTTTTGCAAGAAGATGGTGATTTTTTTAATCCCATTCAAAATATATTTCAATAGAAAATTGGGGTTGTAGGAAAATAAAAATACTGTAGGTAATTACATGTAATTTCATAGAAAATCCAATCTAGGAGTGGCAGATTTTAAAACCTTTTCAATGCCTGTGCAATCGCAAGTTATGTAATATTGCATTATGTTTTATTTCAGTATTTGTTCTTGATGATGTTTACCTTAAAATTGAACATTATAAGTAACCTCATTTACAGTATTTGGAAGCAGATGTGGGTTTGTGTGATTTGGCTTCATGGGAACTTATAAGGTAACATTTGCTGAAAAAAAAATTGATAGAAGCCAGTTACTATAATTCATATTAGACATAGATATACTTAAAGTATTCCAGCAAGGGGCCAAATGTATATAAAGCTCATGCTGAGATACCCAGATCCGTATAATATATGCAGCTAAACTGGGACAAATGAACATCACTGGAATTAGGTTTTTGGCTCAGTTCCAGATACGCGAATGTTGGACCCTTTTTAGTCTGGAATCAGATTCTTTTTAATTTTATACGAGCAAAAAATTGTTGGGAAAAAAACAAAAACAAAGGAAACAAAGTCCTGTTTTTTGTTTACCCCAAGGATTTATTTAATTATTTACTAGAATTGCAAGCATCGCAATACAATGGATGCCCAAGGACTTGACATACATTTTGTAATGTCCTTAGTTTACCACATTGACATTCTCTTGGGACATTTCGCTAGCTTTTTGTTACAAGAAGCAACGCCATTCATAAAAAAAAAACACACACACAACTAATGAAGTCACGTTTTATGTATATTTTATATTTATTTAAACTTCTTGTACTGTATATTTATGAATAATTCTATATTTAATACATTCACACCATGCACCATTTTCCCCCTTATGAAAGTGAGCTGCCCCAATGACCTGACATGACCATTTCGGCGCGAGGGGGGGGGGCGAAAAACGGTCATGTTGGGCAGAGTTGGGTGCGCTTGCGGGCCCTTTTTTGAGTAGTTGTGGTCACAGAAAACAACTGACACAGGTTTTTCTCAACAGGGGAATAAGGGCACTGCTCTCTCATGTAAGCAGCCAGCTCCCCCATATCAATTTTCAGATTGAATTTGAACCCTTAGTGGTTAAATACACAGCATTAAGTCTCTCAAAATGATCTTTTTCCAGTGAAAATATAAAACAGAACATCGTAACAATGCATTCTAGCCTTACTGTGTTACTCTCGTGAAAATTCCAAAATCCTGCACCAACCAACCCCCCATGCTAGTGATCTGCTCCATCATGCTAAATTTTGCTAGAGAAACCCTAGCCTGGGTAGCTTGAATTTCTAGGTTGCAGAGATTACGTACACTCCAGGGCTTTTACTTCATGTCATCTCTAGGTCAGTGTCCTGTTATGTGGGTTAGGCTCAAGCTGAATGGAACCACCTACACAAATGTAGGTACACACATCCTGGACTTATGTAATAATGTTTCTTGTTATGATCCAGGGCTCAAAATTCATTTTTGGGAATAGGTGCACTGGTGCACCCAACCAAAAAATTGTGTTCACAAAATTTTTTTGGGTGCACCATATAAAACAAAACGTAATTACAGATCTTACTGCTCCTCTTCTGAGCTTGAATCTGAAATGGGAGCTAACTTCAACATCTTAAACAAGTAGTACATTATGTACTACAACAACAAAGATTTCATTATTCTTCTGACACTTGCCAAGAATGTCCTGTATACTATTATACATTTAATATGTACAAAAATACCTACCAAAATATTTGGGTACCAGTGCACCCACAGAAAAAAAAATTGGGTGCACAGCTCCAAATTTTGGTGCACAAAGGTGCATATGTACCCAGTATTTCAAGCCCTGTGATCTGAAGTGATAATGTGTCCAAAGCTTTCTGTGGCACTGTGCTGGCAATTGCCTTCAGGCCCAGGCCTTGCAACCATAACTGTGTAGTAGAACACAAAGAGTCTTTGCTAGGGGCATGGCTTGCCTGATTCAGAGCATACATGGAGAAATCCAAAGATAAAAGAAGTAGTAGTCCACTGTATTCTGCTGTTGCAGTAGCTTGGCATCCTGCAGCATCAATCAGTCTTTCTTTAGCTCTCTCCACTTTTTTTTTATAGCACTGTCAATGATTTATCCATGTTGGCAAAAACTGTTGCTTCCCATTAAAAATCTGACTTAAACCAGCCAATACCAGTATTACCGGTATTGGTATATTTGGAGTCATGAATAGCCCTTTTGGATTCCAACTGTGCACTCAATGCTAAGGCCACACCTGCTGAAGTCCCCCAAACTAGTGTGCTCGGGCAAATAAAAAAAAATCTGGCCAAAAATAAAAATTTGCTACTAAACCACAGGAATACAAAGCTGGTATTGTGAATTTGCGGCAGCACATAGCAATGTCTACGACAAACCGGCACATGCTGGCTTTGCCCGGAATTTATGAATCAGCACTGGAGCTTTGGTAGCCTGGGTGCCATCCTCCACAGTTACCATTCGCTCCGTATTGTCGCTAACTACCATGGAGTACCCAGGCCTAGAGCCAGGCCTCATAGGCTCGGAGGATGTGATCTTTTTTTTTGTCATCCATAAAATTAATTTGGTGTGGCCGAAGATGTCTTACTGCAGTGCCATTGTTATACTGTAGCATGCGCAGGGATGTAAGCTTGAAAAATGTTCCTTTGCTTTGCCCAAGCTTTGGGTATTGCAGTTGTTGCAGAGATTTTGGCAGAGACCTGTACATGTTCTTGGATTTAAAAAATTACCAAGTAGCTGTGTATAATCTGCTTTTTGGTAGACGTAGTAGTAGTAGTAGTATAGTAAATTGCTAGTATAGTAGGGATACTATGCAGGGTTCTAGCTAGGATTTAATTTTAGCGTAGTGGCACTGGCCGCATGATGAGGGAGCGAAGCAGAGCTTTCAAAAATTTGAGCTTAAAAAGAGGTCATTTCTTTGAGGGATACCCAAAGGGAAAAAATGTTATTTCTAAGGTATGTACAATGTATCCTGATTTTTCACATTTGATCTGGCATTCTTGAACAAAGAAATACAGTCACAATGCCCCTATGCTGTATTAAAAAATAGCATAGGGGGAAATTTAGCGTAGGGGCCGGGGTCAAAATTATAGCGTAGGGGGGGGGGAATTTAGCGTAGGGGGTCAAGATTATAGGGTAGGGGGGGAAATTTAGCGTAGGGGGTCAAGATTATAGGGTAGGGGGCCCCTACGCTACTTTGCACAAGCTAGAACCCTGCTATGAGATACTGATGTTGGCTTGATTTCAATATAATCTTTGAGAAACCATGCTCCCCCAACTTGACTGAAATTTCTAGGTAAACATTTTTGTTTCGGCACAACACCCCTCCCAACAGCTTTCCAACTCCTGCTCTCCAAAAATAGATATCAGGAGCTTGGTCTTATCCGCCGACCAGGTTGCATATGCCGATTCAATTGCAAAATGAAGAAAAAAATGTGGAAAACACTGTGGAAACGAACTCAAAACAATGTGATCAAAAAAGCTTGGAGGTTGCACACGGCCTGGAAGCTGACCCAGTGAACCCGGAATTACATGTATGACGTAAAAACTGGTTGAATAAACCGTTCAGACCAGGTTTTTGCACATATCATGTAAACAATTAAAAAATTTGTCCGTATTAGTTGGGACTCTTTTAGATCCTACACGTGCGGAGTAATTGCGGAACGGGACCATAACCCATAATATGCTACAGGTCAAGGTTCAGCTTGGCCTTGTTCCTACCAACACACTGAAAAACTATGAATATATGAATATCTGCCCTTCTGCCTAGGTCAAACATTGTTTACCCATGGACCTTCTTACTGTCCTCTACTCAGTGGAATAAGCCATAGAATGTTTTCTTGTGTTTCTACCTGAAATACATTCCAGGGACTTCCTATTCCCAGGATGCATTGTGCCTGGGGGGTAAAATCCAAATTTGCATAACGCAGGAAGGTATCCTGTTGACGTTAAACAGCTTGTTTTCTGTGTATTTTGAGGTGTTGGGGCTTTTAATTCTCAACATTAATTGACTTACTATGAATGGAAGCTGACAAATAGAGAATGAAGTTTCTGCGTTCTTTTTAACATGGATTATCCATTCAATCGAATCAACATGGCCATAGTTTAGATTCAGGTCGGTCACTTATTCTTAATGTTGAATAAGAGTGGGTCAGTTTCGAATTATGCAAAATTAGAATGGCCCATTATGGAAATAAGTCATGCAGGTCCACTGTACATGTACATGTATCAGGGCTCGAAATACTTGGTGCATATGCACCTTAGTGCAGGTAAAATTGAAGCTGTGCAGGTATATCTGATATCTACCTGCACCTAACCTGCACTGGTCCATGTACTAGGTATATGCAGGTAGAACTGGAGCTGTGCAGGTATTTCTGATGTCTACCTGCACCTAACCTGCACAGGTCCATGTACAAATGTAGGTGTAGGTGGATTTTGAACTTGAAGTATAAAAGAAATGATTGCAATGGTTTTTGAACACTTTTTACCTATTTTAGTGTGATCTATTCTTCTCAAAGTCTGAGTGGTGCAGGTAAAATTTGTCTCTTGCAGGTCATTTTCAATGTTACCTGCAGCAGTACAGGTATGCAGAAGAAACTGTTTCGAGCCATGGGTAACAAATAGATAATGCATGAATATGATTATGAAGGTTTTTTTGTTTCTATCGTTTCAGACCAGCAGGACATGCAGGTGTCTTCACAAGGTGTATCTGCAGCTGAGCATCTTGAAGAGACAGACAGAAAGGTAAGATTTCAAACTACCCAGGATGGACACAGTAAATTTCTATCCCTATTAATATACTGTTTGTCCAGTAACTCAAGATAACTAATGAGAAATCATGGAGAAACCAGCCAGTTTGCCTTGACTGGTGGATGATGTTTTTGTTTGACGTAAAATGTTCCATGTGCCACCCTCCCCACATGCATTCACCACAGAACTGAAGATGCTTACACTTACAGCATTTGACATGAAAACATCTTGACTTGGAAACCATTTATGTCTCAGTCATGTTGTGAGGCGACCCTCTTCAAGGAGACCACCTGTCCAAGGTGACCACTTTTCTTTGGTCCCCTGGGTGGCCGGCTTGGACAGGTTTGACTGTACATAAAGTTGGACATGCATTACAATAAGTTATAACATCCCATTACAATAACATTTCAATTATGTATACACATACATGTACCTATCTAGGCCTAGTACTATGGCAGGTGGCACAACAACATGACAGTATCCACAGACATTTTGGCAATTAGTGGCATTGGTGGCGCAACGGTTAGAGCGTTGGACTCAGAACCGAGAGGTCCAGGGTTCGATACTCACCATGGCCCGACGTTGTGCCCTTGGGAAAGGCACTTTACACGACTTCCCCACCTGTACGGTGGAGTGACGCCCACTGAGCCTCTTAGGGGCTATAGCTAATCTGTCTTAACTGTGTGCCAAAAACACCCTATAGATTTGGTGCGCCAATGAGACAACATCTGCACATTGGCCACTGAGAGTCATTAATTTTTTTTTTTTGGCGACGTCTCAGGGAGGAGCCTAATGGTACAGTATTGTGTGCAGTTTGCACTATACACCCAGGGGATCCGGAGGAGTGCACTGTATCTGTCTAGACTTAACAGGTACCAAGTCTTCCTCAAAATCAATAACCCTAACAGCAATCACCATTGCCATGGCAATGTATGTTTTTATTGCCAGTCTTGTTGCAATATTATGGCTCAGGGGCATAGCAGATCAGTACATGTATTTCATGTTGTGCTTCCCTGTGTTTCCAGAGTGAAAGCCCCAGCAGAAAGCGTAGAAGAATATCCCACAGTACCATGATCGACCTGACCGTGTCCCCGGGACCGCGGGCAGGCGGAGGGTTTGAGTCGGAGGCCAGGCCGCCCGCCAGACACCACCACCAACCCGACAACAGGGCAGGCATGGGCAGGGAGAGGAAAAGGTACAACATCATGTCTGTATCTCATAGGAAATTCAAACTCTAGTACATAAATTACGGAGAAAAGGCCACACCAATTAGATTTTTTGGTTCTCGGATTCACCTCTTCATTTTTTTCTGATTTGTTACATGGCTACAACTTAACAGCAACACATTTTTGAACATAAGGCCATACCAATTTAATTTGTTGGTTCTCGAATTTGCCTCTTCTTTCTCTTCATTTTTTTCTGATTTGCAACAAAAAAAAAAGATTCTGGTTCTGAATCAACTAAAAATGCTCATATTTTGCTCCCAACAGTTGAGGAAAGCCCTTTTTTTCCTAGTTGTTGCAGTTTTTCCATCTATCAATGCAGTGGTTTGATTACAAATTTCAAAATATTAACACAGCCTTTTGTGTTGACTTCATGGCTCCTATTATAGCATTTGGGGCTATAATAGTATGCCAAGACCTGTTTTTATTGTTTGTTTTTTTTCGCCCTGTCGCTTCATATTTTTTCTGAAAAAATCTGAGAACCAACAAATTATGTTGGTGTGGCCTAATATCCGGATGTTTCGATCCCATGTGACTTCGATGAATCTTTTTTTTTCATATAAACATGGAAGTAAAACTCTGATGTTGCACTTCACAGTCCTGCCACCAGGAGGCACTCGAGAGACAGGTACCTCCGCAGACACCCGCTGCGGGAGACCAGGGAGCCGGTCCGGGAGGAGCGGGAGAACCACGTGCCACGAGAGAGGCAGCAGGAGTCACGAGCATTCCAGCCCCCCGCCATGTTCCCCATGCCTCTGCATCGAGCCTTACATTCCCACGCACCCCCTCAGTCCAACCAACAGTCTGTCATCATTGACATAGACCAAGTCAGGCATCAGGTACTGACCCTTTTTACTATACATGTACTTCATAGTAGCCTGGTATCCAGTCTGATCGTGATTGGGGGTATTGGGGTGTTCAGGCAGGTTGTGTCTTCGGGGGCTCTAAAGCTTCCCCCGCCCAGTGCAACAGGCCGTCCCGGTAGGAGAGTTACGCTAATAAGAGACAGTATGCTTGGGGATTTGGTTTCCCCCCAACACGATGGAGGGCTAATCAATCTCTCGTGAAATACACACTGAGAAACCTATGTGAGGCGGGCGGGACAGAGCTCTTGTGGCCCCGACCACGATCAGACTGGATAGTGGTGTAGTTTCATATCTGAAAATGGATGCCAGCCAACCACAATCAGTGGTTTTTCTAGAAAAATTTAACATGGGGGAGCAGATCGCAAGCAGGGCTGACTCACTGAATATCATAAATCAATAGGGCTGACTCAGATTACCACATAATTATATTAGGCCACAGCAAGTAGTTTCTATGGATGACATCAGAGTGGCATTAATTCTCGGCTGAGTTTTGACTTCTGGTTAGGTTGTGTTCATGAATACAGGACAAAAAGAACTGTTGGAGTTGGTTGTGATAACATGTTTTGTGGCCTCAATAGTCAATTCCTGTTTAAAAGGATTTGAAAATGTAGGATTTGAAAATGTAGGATTTAAAAATGTAGGATTTCTGGATTTTTTGCCCACCTTGTTTTTTTTCACTCTATTGCATTAGATTTGGAGTCTGCCTGAGGATGTCGTCCATAAAATTTACTTGCTGTGGCCCTATAAGAATTGACTTGAACATGATTCTAGTCATAGATTGAGAACCCTCGATACCCTCAATTCTGCTAGAAGGTGGTAGTGATCTTGAACCAGTTTAGCTAATCTTCCACTGGTCGTGACAGAGAAGACAGACGCTATGTACATGTACAGTATTTACAGGTTCATTGTTCCGGGGAAATTCCCCTAGCTCTTTTCGACAACAGTGGGCCACGACTTAACGTCCCGTCCTAAGGACTGCGACCCTAAACAGTAGCGTGCATGTCGGGTGAGCGACAACAGCCGGGATTCGAACTGCCAACCTCTTAGTCCAGAGGCAGGATCGCTAACCACTGGACTACGCACGCTAATGTGCTAGAGAAATATGCCTCCTACTGATATGTCTTATACATGTATTACCAGCATAGATGATTGTTAATTGCCATGTTTTTTTCCTTGCAGATCCAGGGTGGTATGCCTATAAACGTGCCGATGAGCGTGCCTCCTCATGTGATCCCCGTATGTTCAGGTCATCACATCCCCGTGTGCGGTGCCTGCAGCTCGGCCCAGCCCTGCCCGACCTTACTGTCCGCCTGTACGCTCCCCGACCAGACCTGCTCCATGCAGAGTAACGCCTACGTCCCGGCCTTCACCCCCCAGAACAACCCCATGTTCTCTGGCTGTAACCAGCCCGTCCAGTACTCGGCCTCCCCGCAGGTGCTGCCACCCGCCTGCCACCTGCACCAGCCACCTGTCTCTCATTGTGCCTTGCACCTGCAGCAGCAGCTGGGGTCCGGGATGGGCCACACGGCGCAGCTGCCATCCCAGCACATGCCACCTTCCACACAGTACCTGCCTCCCACAACTACAGCGGTTAGTACAACATTAGTTATGGCTTCACACCACGAAGTGGTTTGGTGAAACATATTGTTTTTCCTCATGTTTCTTCTCCTTCTCCTCCTCCTCCTCCTCCTCCTGCCATATGGATTTAATTTCTTCATTTTTGGGCCAAACAACATGAAATTTGCCATGAATGAAGAGTGGTCAAACACCCCTGGGTGTTTTTTTTTTGATACAGGCTTACCGTGATTTGTAGGCAAGTTCTCCAAGCATATTAAAATATATTATCCACAATATATTATTGGTCCTTACAATTAATAATACAGAGGAGTAGGTTGTCGACAGTTGAAAATATTCTGTTTCTATACTTCTTAAGGCTTATCAGGTTTGAGAAAGAGTGCAGTTTAAATCTTAGGTGTTACAAGAACTCAAGAATTATTTATTGATCATTCGCTGTAAACCTAATACAAGTTTCTGAATTGGGAATCAATGTACATTTCATTATTTTAAGATCATAAAGTTTATACTATTGCACATAATGAAGTTAAAATACAGAGTCACTAGGAAGTTGAAATACAGATTCATTAGGATTAGGAAGTTAAAATACAGAATCATCAGGAATAGGAAGTTAAAATACAGAGTCATTAGAAATAGGAAGTTAAAATACGGAGTCATTAGGAAGTTAAAATACAGAATCATTGGGAAGACTACATAGACCACAATAATTACACATACTACTACCTACACCACAGCAGTTCAAAATTTTGAGCAGAACGATTAAAAGGTAAGAGTAGGCTCGTGCGTTACAAATATTTCAAATATTCCTGATAAATAGATTTGCTGTACATAACCAACTACCAACTGCTGTACATACATTGTAACTGTACATAACATTTTCTTGTTTCAGCAAACGTATGCCAGTAATGATGTCCGCATGGAGCCACTGCACCACTACCAGTACCACCCGGCCTTCCACCTGCCACCCCCGCCACCGGGAATGGTTCCTCCCCAGCCTCCGCCCAACCAGTCTCCACCTCACCTCCTGCCAGAGGAGCCAGGACTGCGCATGGACATCGCTTATCATCCTATGGTAAGGTTCTACAGATAACATTTGATAACAGAAGATGAATGCCTGAATGGAAGAGTCTTTACTACATGCTTTGTTTGTTTGTTTCGCATAACCAGTAAACTGCCTTTAGGCTTAACACAAGAGTTTTGTACATGTACAAGCTGCGTAAGACCGGACCGTAAGGTTTGAACCACTTACCCCGGGAAGGTCCCCTACTCTTTTCGATAAGTGCGGTGGGTTCTTTAATGTGCGTGGGGTGTGGATCTCCCCAAACATGGGACCTCCATTTAACGTCCTATCCGAGGGATGCCCGTACTCATTTCCACCTGAGTGAAGTGAGGAAAGTCGTGTAAAGTGCCTTTCCCAAGAGCACAAGATCGGTGACATGAGCAGGATTCGAACATGCGACCTCTTAGGTGTGAGCCAAACATGCTACCGACTGCGCCACAGGACCCAACTGCTTGTAATTGGTACTAGGCACTTTCAGGTTGAACTATCAATGATACATTAATTATTTTATCAGGGTACAAAATACTGGGTGTATATGCAACTTAGGGCAGGTAAAACTTGGAGCTTTGCGGGAATTTCTGATGTTTTGGTCCATGTACGTACGATGTAGTTTAGATCTGTAGTGACAAATCATACATAGTACATGTAAACCAATGGCTAGCACTTGTGCTCTAAGTCTAACTACTACCGAATAAGAAAGCTGTTTTGTCTTGTACAGGATGCTTACCCTCGCTATGGAAGAATGGGCTTCCCCCGGCAGATGTCTGGTCGCAGGTGGCAGCCTGGACCCTCACCGCCTGCCTACCAGGGCTTCTTACTGCCATTCTTGTAAGTACACAAGTTTTGTGCAGGCCTTCAAATTAACTTTTCTTCCTGTTGTCCCAGCACTGTCCCAAAAATAAATTTCAATTGTCCCGAAGTGAGGATAAACTGTCCCAACCTGTTTTTAGAAAGCATTGTATGACTTCAATTTGAAGTCAACTTTATTTTGCATATATTCACTCCTAGGTGCAAATAATTGCAGAGTAGACAGGAAATTTGGGGGGACTTTTCCGGATCCAAAAGCCGGGATGTGTGCCTGATGAACAAAAGAAGGGCTGACATTCTGATGTTGATTATTTTCCTTTTGTCCCAAAAATGTCCTAAAGTGTCTTTGTAGTTGTCCCAGCCTAAATTTTAGTGGTCCACCTTTAATTGGACCACCTTTAATTTCGAGTCCTGTTTATTATCTCCTTTCCTCACGTGTTCCTTCTACATGTATTGTGTATTCTGTGATATTGTTACAATGTACATCTGTTACCGTCACCAGAAGGTATATGTTTTCGGTAACATTTGTGTGTGTGTGTCTGTGTGGAAACACGATGACTCAGGTGAGCATCAAGGCTCAGATGAGTATCTTGATATTTGGTATGTGGGTAGGCCTTGGTTAGACTTCAAAATTAGATTTTGGCCTGGCGGGTTGTTATAGTAATGCAGCGGAAATTCGAGTTTTGATATCTCGTGATGTGGACAATCTAGGGTCACAAATTTTTGGGTGCTACAATGTAGATGCATGTAGGTCTTGGCTTGGGAAGTGATGTGAGTTTAGGCCTCCTAGCAGCCTGTTCCCTTTTTTACCGTAGGATAACCTAACATTGGTTCCTCCTCCCTCTACAGGACTATGATCCCCAATGCCTCCCACTACGGTGTCGACATTGGAAATGAAGAAAATGCGGAAGAAAACTATGAGGTAAGCAAGAGTCACTATCAGATTCAAAAACCTGTTCTATGTTAGGTGGATTTTGTGGGCACCGCCATTTTATTTCCCATCATGCTAAGGGACAGGTCAAAGTTTGAGTGAGGTGCATGATGGGAAGAAGCAAGCAAGAGTTTATAGGGGCGGCAAAGTTGGCTTTGACGTAATATAGGCGAGTCTACTGGTGCTTATTTTTAATATGCTGTGATGCTTGTGTTTATTTTTTTTTGGTATGAAATCATAAAAACCTGCCTTTGTTTCTTAACAAGCTCAGACCTGATTTTGAACAATTTGTACTGTTTTAACTTATCCCCGGCTTTATGTACGTATGAAGTGTTCATCAGATAGAAATTACGCAAACCATTCTGTGGTAGTTGTTCCAACATACTTTGTGTAATTTGAAAGCTGAACTAATTGAAGTTGCCTATCCAACAAACAGGCTTTGCTGAATTTGGCCGAGCGTTTGGGAGAGGCCAAGCCCCGGGGGATGTCCAAAGCCAAGATCGAAGACCTGCCTTCCTACAGATACAACCCCGACAACCACCAGTCACAACAGACACTGTGAGTTCCACTTCTTACCTTCAGGGAAGGAGATTTCCTTCTGCAGTAAGGGTTATATTCTTAGTTGATGTTTGTGTGTTTGCATCCTTGAATAGTTTCATCAGGTTGGTAAGTGACCGTCTATAACCTTCCTCATGGCATTTCTGACTAGTTCATATTGAATTTTTTTGGTCTTAGTATATGATTTGCTATTGGGGTCCAGATGATGTGCATCGTTTTTGTCAATTGCAAACCTCAAGTCTTTACTCCAACTGCAGAGCTGGATTTGTCAGGTTTCTTTAAGTACAAATAGTGGAGGGTCAACTCTGGCGTTTCAAAGAGCTACCAGGATTTCACCCTGTCCCAATCCATCCAGGGAAGAAGTATTCAGGGGTCAACAATACAACACATTAACAGGACAAATCATGCCAAAGGTCACACTTTTGGGCCAGGTTTTAAAAACATACATTCTTCTTTCCTTCTTACCAGAAAACTGGGCATTTCTTAGCAAAATCTGCCCAAGAAAAAAAATGAGTTAAAAAAAAAAGTCCAAAAGAATGGCTCAAACTACTAGGGAACATGATTCCCCAATGCTAATGGGGTAAGAGGACAGGAACTACCAATAACTTGAGTCTAACCTGGATATATAACTTGATATCCGTAACTAGGTACCCTGGTATAGTCCATTTTTTTATGTCATGATCAGTATTGATGGGAATGGTTTTGTCTTGTTTCAGGTGTGTTGTGTGCATGTGTGACTTTGAAAACAGACAACTCCTCCGGGTCCTGCCATGCAATCATGAGTTCCATGCCAAGTGTGTCGACAAGTGGCTGAAGGTATTGTCTTCTTCTTCTTCTTGACGTTAGAGAAACAAAGACTCTTACTAGTAGATACTGAGGTCCTTCTCCCTGTAATAATAAATCCAGTAACAATTGAAGTCCATATCTTGTAAAGACTCCAGTCTTAAGTTGTGTTGCAATCCTCCTTCTTTCTCCACGAAGATAAACCCTTCCTCCGTCACCTCATTTCACCCCTTCTCATTCAGTCTTTCCATTGGCCATCCTGTATGAACAATTCTTTTTTCTAGGCAATGTTTCAATCTTAGAGACAACGTCAGCCACAGTCAATTGTCACCTAAATACTGCAACATTATCATTTTTAAAATAAAAATTTAAAGAAACATGTCATTTCTGAATGCTGGTATGATGACTAATTAATTTATGTCCTGTCGTCAACACCTACCTCTTCATACCTCAGGAGTTTGCAAACCAATTTTTTCTTGTTGAAGAGGTTCATCAGTCACGTAGAATTATCAGTTAGTAGTATTTTCCTCAATCAGAGACTCTTTTGAAAGGTAGAAACACGTACCTCCAAATTTCGATGTCCACTTACATCTTGATCACAGAGTGACCTTGTCTCGCAAGAATACAAGACTAGGTCAAGACTTGTGTGGATCTTCTGGAAGGTTGGGAGCTGCCCAAGTCCTACCTACCCCTACTCCGCAAGGAGGCGGGGGAGGCCAGAAGATCCACACAAGTCTCGACCTAGTTTCGTGTTCTCGCGAGACTAGGTCACTCTGTGATCAAGATGACAGTAGACATAGAAAATTTGGAGGTACATGTTTTTTACCTTTCAAAAGAGTCACTGATATACTACTAACCAATTTGTTCTTGTTTTATGTGTTCAAAGTATTATGCAATTGACAATGTGTCATGTATTATGTTTTTGACATTTTACCACGGTTTAGTAATCTAGGCTTTAAGCTGATGTGAGGTGTTGATGCGTGTTGTCTTTTTTTACAGAGCAATCGGACATGTCCAATCTGTCGTGCCGACGCCTCAGAGCTGAGCAGTCCGCCCGAGTGACACCAGCGCAAGACGACATCGTCCATCAGCCTTTCCACACAACCACGTTGTGCTAACAGAGACGTGTCCAGGGTAGATAACGCAGGCTTTTCTCTCGCTGCCTGTCCCTTTTTAAAGACAAGAACAGCTACTAACTGTACCCATATGCAATACAACGTACTAAGGCAAGCCTGACACCCGGCCTGAGTGTGCAGTGTCTCCGGTACCTGCCAAGGTGACTACACCTGACTAGCGGAAACCAATTGTTTGGAAAGAATACAGTCATTATTGTAAAGCTTGTTGGACCAGTTTGGAAGTTAACATTGAGATAGAAGGATTTTGAATGGTAGGGGAGTCTGCTATGCTAGATTCCATGCACTGTGGAACAAGTAAGGAAAACCCCACAGTAGAGTGGAATTGTTGGTTTCATCATTTAGGCAGAGAAAAACATTCCATTGATTTTCTGCAATACTATAATAATGTTAATAAGTCTTTGTTTTCAGTGAGTTGAAGAGCATTTATTAACGGTGTAATATTAGGCACTATATTATATAGTGGCTACTTTTTCCCTTGTTTTTGCAAAGGAAATATACCTCATTAACCCAACTAGCCTTTAATGAATTAAGTTGAAAAATAAGGTGAGTGTAGCATTGTTACTATCATGGTTATTGGTAATTGTTTGTAAACATTTGGGCTGCTTTCTTATAAATCTACATAGAGTAGGATTTGTATCAGATAAGGCGAGTAATGTTTTTTTTTTCTTAAAGCTTGATGATATTCTTATCATCTCATATTTAGCCTTTCATATCAGCATGGATATATTTCATATGAGCAAAGGAAAAATGAGCTGTGTCATATCCTAAGTAATTTTGAATGATGCCAACCGTGCTGTCCAGTATTACAGTCTTTCCCTGGCTGCCAATGTTCTTTGCACTTTTCACAAGTAGAAAATTGCAACATTAACAAACAACAAAAGAGATGCCTTTTTTTATAACCAAGGAATGGCTGTGTGTAGCTTAATATATATCTCTATCTATAATGTATCATGTACATTGACTTGTACAAAAATACGTCTGTCTCTCTCCAAGTTAGAAGAAAAAAGTGTTGTTTTTTCTAGACAACTTCCATGGAAGAGTGGTTGGTTGTGCTTCAGCAGATTGAGCACCCCGGGATGGAGCTTAAGTGTGAAGTTAGAATTGTTGTGATGTCAATGTTTTTTCAACTTAATAATAAATCCTAGGCAAGTTGAAACCCTTCTACTGGTCCCTTTGTCTCATTTATATCTGTACGTTGTGTGGCAATACCTGTAGGTCATGATTTCAAGAGTATTGTCATATAGCCAGCACGTCGGCAGAACGTACTGCACCTGCGCGAAAGCCGTAATGTATTATACACGTAGCACCTCGGTAGAACGTCTCATATAAGGTCCTATTCGTGCATATAAGGTTAACATTCCATCTGTAGTTTCCAAATGTTATGTCGGAAAATATGTCTTCTGCAACAAGAAAAATCCTGATGCAACGTTGACCAAATATCTGATGAAAACTGCGAAAAATCAGGGTTTTGTACAGGCGCAGTACGTTCTGCCGACGTGCTCATATAGCCAGGTGGCATTGACCAAAAAGAAGCCCCCATTTCATATTGATTATGACACCATAATGTCACAGTTAGCTGCGCTCACTCGGTGGCTTCATTCAGTGATTATAGCAACTGACAAGGCATTATCACACCATATTGACCTCGGGGTGGGTCATTAACCCTTTAATATAACATTAGGGGGTAGATAAAATAAAGTTTTGACTTTATTAAATAAAATTATACACATAATGATCTACAGCATAATGGCTTTGCACCGACTATACACTACATGTATATCTGACTTAACAAGATATAGTTTATTATTATATGATAAGTAATTTACAGTTAACCACAAAATTATTCATAGTAGACCTATCGTTAATTTTTTTTTTTTTTTTTTCAAGACTAAAATTTAGTATACGTATAGTGGAATTTTGACCATTTCCTAAAAAATTCATTCAGATGTCAATTAAAAATTAAATAAAGTACATGTACCCCCAAACCATGAAATTTGATAGTCAAATATTGTTTTGTGTGATTATGTTTTTCAACGCTTTTAACTTGCTCCTGTATTTTGAAGAAGAAAAACTGCTTTTCATGTCACAAAATCAAATTATAGATATGAGTGGTAATTATACACTATTCGCACCGCTACACCTGTCCCCGCGCGCCACAGACAGGTGCCCAATTAGCACTATTTAGTAAGGGGACCAATCAGAGAAGACAAAGAAACAGGTGGGTATGCTAATGAGGGATAAGATATAAAAGGGGGAAAGAAACGACACAAATGCGCAGTTGGCCGTCGGTGTCGTTGAACGCAGGGGAAAAATTTGAGAAGATGGCTCAGGTCCCGCAGCCGCCAGCGCCGGGCGCCGTGCAGGCGGCGTTACAGCAACCGGCACCTCCACCGGCAGCGGCACAGGGTCAGCCTCCGGCAGCCCAGCAGCAGCAGGTAGCCCCTGCGGCGCAGCAGGGCCAGGGGGTTCAACAGCAGCCAAGGGCGCCCCCGGCCCCGCAGGTACCACAGCAGCAAGGCGGAGGGCAGCAACCCCTACCAGCGGCGCAGCCAGCACAGGGTCAAGCCCAGCCGAATCCAGTGGGACCGGCGGGCGCGGCCCAGCCGGACGCCCCCCCACAGCCGCCTCAGGAGGTAAATTGGTTTTTTCTTGCCGCTCGTATTTTCTAATAAGCAAGGAATAGATTATTTTAGAGTGTGTCGGTGGTAAGATTACACGTTAAAAAAAAAAAAATCGGTTATTTGTACAGTAAAGGTAGGCGAACATAGTGGGCTTGCCTGAGGTCGCAGAGATTAACGTTATGTTAGGTCGCATTTTTGTAGATTTGGCGGGTGTAGCATAGGTTGCGAGATAATTTATTGGCGTGCCTGTGTGGCTGAATTTTACCTGAGTGATGTCAGCCTGTGTGGCTGAAATTTACCTGTGTGGTGTTAGCCTGTGTGGCTGAATTTTTTACCTGTGTGGTGTTAGCCTGTGTGGCTGAAAGTTACCTGTGTGGTGTTAGCCTGTGTGGCTGAAATTTACCTGTGTGGTGTTAGCCTGTGTGGCTGAAATTTACCTGTGTGGTGTTAGCCTGTGTGGCTGAAATTTACCTGTGTGGTGTTAGCCTGTGTGGCTGAAATTTACCTGTGTGGTATTAGCCTGTGTGGCTGAAATTTACCTGTGTGATGTTAGCCTGTGTAGCTGAATTTTACCTGAGTGATGTTAGCCTGTGTGGCTGAAATTTACCTGTGTGGTGATAGCCTGTATAGATGAGCTCAATATGAATAGTGTTAGTGAGTGGGATGGAATTAACCTGAGTGACGTTAGCTTAAGTGTATGAGATTGCGGCTCGAGTTGAACAGAACCCTATTTGTCATTTATAGGACCTCCTTCAGATAGTACGGACCCTGCAGGCGACCGTAGATGGACTACAGAGGGGAAACGCAGGTGTTAGAGCCATTCTGAGGGACATCCGTAGTATAGTTCAACGGCCTGACAGCCTTTTCGACGCGACGTCAGCCATGCAACTTGTTGAAGACCTCGCTACCGCTGCTAAAAGGGAAAACCATAGGAAAGCGGAGGACTATCAATCAGCAGCAGAGTTGCTGCGTTTACATAGGCACGACCCGAAGCTTAAGCAGGCTATTAGGGAGATATACGCCACAGAGTCCGAAAGGAAAGTGAGCAGAAGGGTGTCTGGGATCTTAGGTTCCGGAGGAAGTCAATCCAAGCAGTCAACGCCGACACGTCCAGGGCGGAGGGAAGGGTACCAGTCTTCAGGACACTGGTCATACGCACCACAGCCATGGCGACCCTATCACCAGCCGCAGTACGGAGGGAGGAGGTGTTATGGGTGTGGCTCGCCGGAGCACCTGGTGGCTAAGTGCCCGGCCAGACGTGCCAGCAGGGAGAGAAGTTCAGGAAGAGATAGAGACAGGGACGAAAAGAAGAAAGATTAAGAATCTGCTGTAAAATGAAATTAGGCATTTGAAGTGGAAAGGAATAAAAGGAAGCTTAATTGTTAAAAAAAGGAGAGTCAGGAGTTAGGCAAGAGTGAGAATTTTCGGTCATATCGCCGCGTCTAAGAATAACAGTAATATTTTATTTTTGTTGTACCTTATTAATAAATTGAATAGATCCTGTGGTGCGAAATTGCAATTATGCAGTGGTGCTACGGTCCAAATGTTGTAAAATCGTTCAACGGGTGAAAAAAAATTTTCTTTGTATGTGAAGTGAGTAGACCTGCTACTGTTAACCTGAGGGAAACACTGCCACGTCTAAGAGTAACAGTAATGTTTTTGTTGTATTTTCTTAATAAATTGGATAGACCGCGTGGTGCGAAGGTGCAAGTATGCAGTGATGCTACGTGCCAGAATGTTTGTAAAATCGTCCAACGGATGAAAATTTTCTTTGTATGCGAAGCGATTTGACCTGTTATTGTTAACCCGGTGGAAACACTACAAGTGCTCTGTGATACCTTGACGACTGGAACGGTTTACGAATTAAAGAGATCCTGTTCATTGACATCACTTGACTTCATGTTTGAAATTTATGTTACTTTAGAATAATAATGTATTTCCTGACAGTTTGGTTCTGACGCCATGGTAAACACCAGGGGCTCTCCTGATCCCTTATCCCCACCTTTGTGGGTTGGTGTTTTCCCAGGGCTGTAAAAAAAAAAAAAAAGGTAATCATATATCCAGTACATTAAGCTATAAAAGTGCAACGGTGTAGGACATGGAGATATTATTTTTTCCATAATTCATTGCAGTACTCCCGCGTCAAAGTGTTGGATAAAATCCCAGACTGGGAAAAAAGCATCTAATTCAACCCTGAGGAGGCGTTACGGAATAAGCGGGAGGTCTACACATGGGTAGACAGCAAGGGGCAGCCCTGGGAAGACACCAACCCAATGGCACCTTCATTTAGTGAAGTTCTGGAGGGAGAGTGCCATGCAAATGCTACCATGGTTAAGTTCAGAAACCCCGAACATTTTATTGCGGGAAATATACATAACTATGGAGAAGAATGGAGACTGGTCTTAAGGAACCATGCTGATAAAGAATTGTTAATGAGCTGGATAGAACATGGGGTTAAGGTCGAAGATTATGTGGTACCTTACAAAGGGCTTTGGCAAGGAGAAAGTTATGACCACACGTTTCCGCCAAAAAAGTTCTTCCCTAATGGTGGGTCTTGCAAAGGTTTCGTAAAGTTCATCAGTGAGACAATTGAGGACCGTTTGAAGACAGGGGCGGTGCAGTTATGGGGAAAAGTAGGGGAGGTAGACCCTCCACATCTAGTCATGCCCTTGACTGTTGAACCCAACAAACCTCGTTTGTGTTGTGATATAAGGTTTCTTAATCTTTTTACCAAGAAGATACCTTTCTCTTTAGATAGGTTGTCGGACGTCACGAGATATGTGCACAGAAGGTCGTACCAGACCAAATGTGACGATAAGTCAGGATACGACCATGCGAAGGTCCAGAATCAATCTAAGACGCTGCTTGGTTTTGAGTGGGGTGGTTTTTAACTTTGTGTGTACCACAATTCCGTTCGGCTGGTCCTTGTCGGCCTGGGTCTATAATACGCTAGGTTTAGCAGCAACAAGTTATGTCAGAGCGGTAGGAGTACCCTCCACCCATTACATTGATGATAGGCATGCAGGGCAGTTGACCAGACCGAACCAACCCACCGAGGTAGATGAGATCACTGCCTTTAGGAGAGCCGAGAAAGCAATCTTCCTGTTAGTGACAATATTGGTCAGGCTCGGTTATTTCATAAACTTGGCAAAGTCAGTGTTAGTTCCGACGCAAATCATCACTTTTCTGGGGATGATAATAAACTCTATCCTTATGGCGTTTGGAATCCCAGAGGAAAAGAAAGGAAAGTTCGGAACGTTGAGAAGGCAAATCTTGAGCGAGGGGAAGGTGGACGTCAAGTTATTGCAAAAGCTTGTGGGCAAAATTATCTCCTTTGCTGTGGCAGTCCCAGGGACGCAGTTGTTCACAAGGGAATGCAATTTGGCAATATCGCAGGCAGTGCGTAAGGGTCAGATGATCTACATAAGGGGGGACCTCAGAAAGGAGATTGAGCACTGGGAATTCCTAGAAAGCTGGCAGGGGTCCTTCCCATGGAGACAGGAGAGGCATCTTACCATAAAGTTGGCTTCCGATGCATCGAATGCGCGATGGGGGGGTGTGATAGACCCAGGTATGGACTCACAGCTAGTGTTAGGTGATGCGTGGTCTCAGAGGGAAAGGGCTCTTCACATCAATATTAAGGAGGCGCTGGCGGTAAGGTATGTAATGGAGGCAGCAGGAGATAGGTGCAGGAATGCAAGGGTGCAGCTCCAGGTAGACAACCAGGCAGTAATGCACGCGTGGAAAGCACAGGGCAGGAAGTCGAAGCAGATGTTTGACGTGTTGAAGGAAATCTTTTCCCTGACCTTAAGGATGAATTGCGCCCTGTCTATGTCGTACGTACAGTCAGCAGATAACCCAGCAGATATGCCATCCAGGTCATTTTCAGAGGTAGACATGGCACTCACAGAGGACGCGTGGGAAACGCTGGAGTTGAAGTTGGGTCCGCATGGGGATAGATTGTATGGCCATGCCATCTAATGCTAGACTACGCAATTTTATAGCGCCGTTTCCACCAGGCAGGCAAGGGCGGTGGATTTTTTCGCGCAAACCTTTGGCAAGGAGTTGGCAAAGTATGGAAAGGGTTATGTGTTCCCGCCAGTAGCGTTAGTGGGCCAGGTGTTTAATCACATAAAGCAGTGGCAGTACCCCTGCACTTTGGTAGCACCTTGTACATCCCCGGTTAGGTACTGGTGGCCGATTCTGAAGGCCACGGCGAGCAAGCGCGTCTTGGTAGGGCGCAGAGGACAGGCGGGGATAGTAAAGATGCCTTCGCCTGTGGGTTGGTCACCTCATTGTCTGGAATGGGACTTATGGGCATGGAAAATTCGCTGGTAGAAGAAGCGCAAGAACTTCAAAGAGTTAAGCAATTCATGAGATGAGATGTGTGCGAATGTACAGGAGGGTACTTATGATTGATAAATAGGAAATGCTATGTGTGCAAGAATACTATGTAAAGCAGAAAACTCAATAAAAGTTGATTGTACATGGGTATATGTGTGTCATTTCCTTTCATTTTTTTTCAGGTACTTCCTAGGGTGCCACGATTTTGCAGTCCAGCAGTAGCGTGCCCCGAATGCAGCCACCCTAATGATGAGATATTTAACTTCTGCCAAATGTGCGGATATAAGAGAAGGCGTGCTAGTGGGCCCAAGGCGAAGTTACCGCGACCGGTAGATATCAATCAACTGGATGCTAGAATCTTGGAAGTAGAGCAATCTGTAACGAAGTACATGAAACAGAAGTCAGCGTTACAAAAAGAATTCGAGATGTTTCTAGCTTCGCTCCCTCAGGAAAAAGACTTGGTCTCGGCCACCCCTAAAGATGTTCTCAGGTACTTAGTCTGGAAAGATGAAAAGGGGAAAACAAAAGTGCATGTTAATGCTTGTCCGTCCTTGGGTTCTGCTCAGGCATCAGATTGTATCTGCCCGCGTAGAATGGCGGCTGGAACAGTAGATGCTGTAGTAGGAAAATTAAGGGCAATATTTACAGCCGCAGGTAGATCAGCAGATGGGAATGATGAAACAAACAGGGGAAACCCTGCCGCCCATCGGAGTGTCAAAGAGTACTTAGCCGCCATTAGGAGGGAGCAATCAAAAGCTTTGGTGGTCCCTAAGCAAGCAATTCCTCTCTTCCCTGATAAATTGGAGAAGTTGGCACAGCATATAAATAAGAAGTTGTTGAAGGAAGACATCTCTCCAAGGGAGATATACATGCTAATTAGAGATAATGCTTTCTTCAAAGTGGCTATGTTCGCAGGAGACAGGTTGGATGATCTAGGGCATACTAAGGTTAATGAACTTATGTGGTACCCAGATGGGAGTGGGTTACTGTTTAATCACACGGAGGGTAAGACGGTTAGAGCGGATAGACCCAATGTTTTCGGTATCAAAAGGATAGAGAATAAAACCATCTGCCCAGTTAAAGGTTTGGAGACATACTGGGACATCTGTAAGAAACTGGGTCTATGCATTCTAACCGGATACGTGTTCAGATCTACTTCAGTGAAGGGCGAGGTCACGGAGAATCCGTTTTCCTCAGGGGCAGCAGAGGCCAGACTCAGGATCCACCTGAAGGCAGCAGGCCTTTACGAGGGGGAATCAGGGCACAGCTTTAGAACAGGGTGTGCTTTGACTCTGGCTTTCGCTGGCTCGTCCAAGCAAGACATAATGGCGCACGTCGGCTGGTTTGCCGAACCATCCGCGGAGCATTATATGAGACTGACTAAGGTGTTGAAAGCTAACAGCCCTGCAGGCAACATGGCAGCAGCCCTCAATATGACAGGAGGGGATGGGGCAGCTGTCACCAGTCTGATTCAGCTATATAAAGATCTAAACGATTTGAAGGGCTTTGTCCCGGTATGCGAGAAAGCAGTGTAATAGGGTGCACGCAAAGAATGTACATTGTATAATAATAAAACTCGTACTGAGCACATGATGTGGTAAGATTTTCATTTATTAGGAAACAGTCAGGACGGATGAAAAATTCGTTATAGGAGAAGAGGGTAGGGGGAAGGATAGGGAAGGATTGGGAAGGTTGGAATTTGGAAGGGTAGGACGACTCGGTAGAGCTTGGGGGGAGATGGAGGGACTGGGATGGGGACCTTTTTCCGCACTCCTTATCTCTCCATCTTCTGTCTGGGGCGTGGGGATGGGTGTGGCGGTGGGAATATTTCACTATTCGCACCGCTACACCTGTCCCCGCGCGCCACAGACAGGTGCCCAATTAGCACTATTTAGTAAGGGGACCAATCAGAGAAGACAAAGAAACAGGTGGGTATGCTAATGAGGGATAAGATATAAAAGGGGGAAAGAAACGACACAAATGCGCAGTTGGCCGGCGGGGGGAGGAGAAAAGCAGGGGGGAAAAATTGAGAGAATTGGGGATGGAGTGAATGGAAAGGAAGGCGTAGGGGATGGGTGGTCAACGGAGGGTATGGGAGGTGGTGAGGGAGCAGGGTGACAGTTTAATTTTGTCCCCACCCACCCACCCTCGTCGGTGAGGCTCGGATGAGCATTTTGGTGCCGCTCTCTGGACAGGATGGGGACCTTTTTCCGCACTCCTTATCTCTCCATCTTCTGTCTGGGGCGTGGGGATGGGTGTGGCGGTGGGAATATTTCACTGTCAGTTACTATGAATGATTCTGTTGTGAATTGTATGTCTAGACATACATGTACATGTACAACCTTGTAATGGCTGTAATGGTGAATTCATCAATGTGGTTTGAACTTAGACAGAGATTAGAGGTGATAGTATTGTACCGTGTGCAGACAATCTGCAAAACTGTCACTGACAATTGTATTATGTTAACAATTGACCAAAAAAGACAGGTTATTGTGACACATACTTTCTACAGTAATGCAAGACATACTGCCCAGTTTGTGGAATAGTCATATTGTGAATGTAGTGACGAGAGCCAATTCCAAGATTGGCTTTATCAGATGCACAGTTGGTTATGAATCCAGCCTGGTGGTACGCAAACCACTATACATGTACATGACACTGGTTAGACCAGTGCTCGAATACTCCTGTCAGATATGGTCAACTGTGTCTCGCAATCTAATGTCCCTTTTAGAGGGTGTGCAGAGGTGGGCAACTTAGTTCATACATCATCATCATGCCTCCGGATTATAAATCCGGTGAGGTACACTTGATAAAGTTTCTCCAGTTACTGTATGTCCTATCCCTCATAGTGGACACTAATGCAGGCCCTGCGAGACCAGTGTCTCTCTCTAACATAGACAAAATTAGTGTAGTATAAGGCCGTCCCATTCTACGTCTCCCAGTAGGAAGCCACTGTATATTAGTCTACCAGCTGGTTCATTACTACGAACAACATGCCCTGCCAGGGCGAGTCTACATCGTCGGACTACAGATGAAATGGTTCATTATAAGTGCAAATTCCGACGCTTCTGAACATGATAACAAGGCTAGACTACAACTTGTTACCTCTTTCATACAGGAGAGAGACTGAGACATGCTTTTTGTGATGTCTGTAGCAAATGTGTACGATTTAGACATGCAGACTTACAGTCATGTACATCTCCACAAGACCAACAAGGGGTAGTACGTCCCACATGCTAATGCCCATTCATTGTAACATATCAACATTTGTAAAGTTTCTTTCCACTCGCCACGTGGAGAATTTTGATTAAGAAATAAACAACATCAAATCTTCATACAGTCAAACCTGCCAAGGAGACCACCTCTTCAAGCTGGCCACCTGTCCATGGTGACCGCTTCTTCTCAGTCCCAAATATTTGCAAGCATTAAGTGACCTGTCCAAGGTGACCACCTGGCCAACGCGACCGCCATGAGTTGGGTCCGCTCAAGACCGGATAACTGCCGATAGCGACCAAGTCTTTTTCAATCGTGTAGATTATTCATGATAACTAACAAGAAATGATGAAACAAGCCAGTTTTCTTCGACTGCTGGACGATATTTTATCTAAATTATGCCATGTGCCACGTACCCACCCACATGTATTCACCACAGATCTGAAGATGTTTACACTACATTATTTGACATTAAAACATCTCTACTTGGAAACCATTTATGTCTTGGTCGTGTTGTGAGGCGACCCTCTTCAATGAGACCATCTGTCCAAGGTGACCACTTTTCTCCGGTCCCTTTTTCTTAGGTCCCCTGGCTCATTGGGTAGGTTTGACTGTATTATTATGTTTACCGAAGGAAAACATATTGTTTTTACTCAGTTTCTTCCTCCTCTTCTGTTCCAAACACTAACCTCTGACCTGACCAATGACATGATTTGTTGACATTGGCCACCATGGTGACTGGTGTTGGGTTACATAATGTTGCAACTTCATGGTCTGCTCTACTCCTGTCACAGTGACTATATACTCGTAGTAACATGATTGTATATTATGTGAATGTGTTTGAGTAGGAATTAACAGGGCAGACCATGTCCGAAGGTAAACATTATGCATTTGCTTTGCAAATGTTACTTCTCTAGTTGTTCTTGATTTACATTTTATGTACATAGTATAAAATGTCAATCATGCATAAGTTAGTAATACGTTTATCTACATGTATTAGTTCCTACTTTTCATGCTTGTTTCATGCAATATTTGCGACACACACACTCCGTCTTTACTTCCTCCAGTGTCTTATCAGTTGATCTGAGATTGAAGTGTCTCCAGGTTTGTCTGCAGAGCAGCCTTGTTGTTCTGTACACCTGTGAAGACGTCTTCCACCTCATGCTGCAGACCTTTAGTTTCTTCCTCCACAGCTTGGAGATGACTGTCCACTGCTGTGTCAACATCCTGGATACAAAGATAAGGCCACATCAATTTAATTGGTTGCTTCTCAGAATTGCTCTGTCCATTTTTTTCCTTATTTGCAAAAACAAAACAAAACTCCTTTTAGGTTCTAAATGAACTGCAAAAAGCTCAATGAAAGACATATTTTGGCCCCAACGGTTAAAGAAAGTCCTTTTCTTCCTAGTTGTTAATTTTATTTAAAAGTTGTAACAATGTAACAATGCAAGTTTGTTTCATCAAAAGTTAAATCTATTGTAGTCTGGTATGTTGACTTCATGGCTTATATCTCATAACATTTCTGGCTATCATGGGGGCCGTAGAATCTTAAGCTCCCTTTAGTTAGAAGCAGTTCAAACTTGTTACGGGACAGTTCAACAGATGAGGGTCCCAGTCAGCGAACAGTCTAAGAGCCGTGCAAGTACAAGCTTTAATGATAGGTGGAGACTTCCACCAGTCCTGAACATGTCAGAGATGTAGATCCATACCTCCACTGACACATGTCGACTCTGGAGTGTTCTCTGGTAGTTGGCAACCATCTGCCTCATGATGTCACTTACGTCAGCTTTGTCTGCTTGAAAGACATTTCCTTCTCTGCAGAAAACAAAGAAACAAAGACGTCAAACAAAACAATGTGGGAAGGGAACTTAATTTAACAGCAAGTTATTGGAAAAGTTGAAACTGAATTGGCATTGATGAAGAGAAATAAATGATTTGGCCCAGATAAAAATTGTTGGGAGTTCACAGTGAAGAAAACATTGTGATGTTCCCTGTACACACAGGGGCTGGTTCTGGAGGTGTCAACCAAATTAGTTTTGAAACTTACCCAAAGTAACTTGACCATGCCGTCTTGGCCTTTTCCACGTTACGTCTTTTGCACTATGGAGAAAAAAGAAAAGGATCATAGAAACCTAAAATTTAAGTTGTACATTGTACGTCCAGTAGCTTTTGATGCCAATAAATTTATTTTCATAAACAGCAATAAGAATTTACCTTGCAGCACAGTGAACATCAAGAGTTTGCTCAGTGTCATAGTTACAATTGTAGTAACACAACGAAAGACAGACTTGTCAGAGCATTATGTTTGTGGTGAAGGATCACAGCATGACGACACAAATGTCAAAACATAAAGTGCTTTTACAAAATTGACAGTATTTTGCTTATTATTGAATACTATTTATAATAATAAAAATATATACATGTACACGTATAGCAAGCATTGATTTTTGATAATACAGTACAGAGTTTGAAACCCTTTTTTTCTCAGGTTGCCAGCCAAAGCTAGGTTGCCCATCAATTTTTCTGGTCACTGTCAACGTCACAGTTTATTTTAGAAGGCAAGCCAATATTAAGCCAGGCCACCAGTAAACTTTAGACGTTTCTTACATGCTGACTGAAATTAGGATACAGTTTAGTTTAGAAAACGGTAAGCCGGGCCGCTGTAAACTTTAAAAAGTCACTTTGTATAATTATGCAAAAGAAAAAAAAATGATTGGTAACTTGCATGCCAGGCAGGGTTGGACAAGTCCCATTGCCCATTTGCCCAGAGGGCAGGTAAAAGCACTGTTCGGGCAAGTGAATATCCCCCAGTACTTGCCTGATTTGGCAAGTAACTTTTTTGGATGCGGTGTTTGGAGCAAAAGTACACATCAAATAAAGATATTTTCCAGTCAAAGATATGCCCTTTTTTCAGAACAGTCTCTAAGTACCCTTATTTTGGTAATTAAAGCAAGCAACATTATAAACTTAAATGTGCTTTTTTTTTAATAAAATAATTTTCATTCTGCATGTAAAATGCATAGAAACACGTCATATTTTGGGCAAGTGAAAAGTTGGTTTGGGCAAGAGGAAATAACCATGTACATGCCCAAATGTTTTTTGGCAAGTGGATTTTTGAAAACTTGTCCAACCCTGCCAGGGAACCTGCTATCTCCAATAAGTCTCATACAGAAAATACAATTTGCACAGCAAAAGTGTGAGAGTGTGGATTTTGAACTCAACAGTGTGACAAGTGTCAGGAACTACATGTAGAACCCGAAGTTTCAAGTCCAAAAGAGAGGGTAGGAGAGAGAGAACCTACAAAACTGTGAGTATGGTCTAGACAGTATCCCACTTCTGACACCATGTGACGGCGTGCTCTGTCTGTGTTCTAGTCTACTCTCCAAGCAGAGGTTTGGGTTTGGGGTTATTTTTGGCGTGTTATTAGGCTTTTTTATCGGGGTATCTCTTTTGCACTGGAATTTTTTTTTGGGGGGGGGGCATTCCAGTGCAAAAGAGAAACCCCGATAAAAAAGCCTAAAAACACACCAAAAATAATCCAAAACCCAAACATCTGCTTGGAGAGTAGCTCTAGTCGTCCTTCTACCTCAGTGGTAGGATCCAAGAAATTGACGCCATGCCATCATACTCTGATGTTCTTTTCTCAGTCCTCTCAACAGACGTCTGTCTGAGATGCTTCTACTTCCCACGCTACGCATGCGTGTTAGTCTATTACCACAATTTCTTACAGTACTTACTACTTACCAAACGACTGCAGATTGTGGCCCTACATGTACACTTCACTCTCGGACACGATCGCTTGCATCTCAACACCAAGGCTTTCAGACCCAGCCACACAAAATGGAGGATGTTGAAGGGAACTGGTAGATCCTCAATGTCCTGGTACTCCAGGATAAACCTGGCTCGGGCGTGCATCCGTTGTTGTAGAGACTTCTCCTCCTGCAGGAGAAATAAATGCATTGATGAAGAAGGGACATTAAGTCTCTTGTAGCCTCTACCAGGTTTTGGGAGGCAGCTGGAAAGAGTAGAAATCAGCCAAATAGAGAGATACCTAGCAATTGCCAGGGGAGTTGGTCTGCTGAAGAGAACAGTTTGCCACTGTGACACCCGAAGCCCGTGCGTAGTTGCCATATCTCTGAAGTTCACTAATCTCTATCTATTCGGGTGCAGCAAACTGTTTCTCCAGCAGACCAACTCCCCTGGCATACTATCTCTCTATTTGGCCGATTTCTACTCTTTTTAGCTGCCTCTCGAAGCCTGGTAGAGGCTACTATTCTTGTACAATCTCCATCTGGATGTTGAATTTCGTACTTGATTTTTAATAACCTTTTACAAACTAAGTTAATACATAATGCTGTCATCATGTCACTGGGTGCTATGTCACACAAATGACAATAATTCTATGAGAGTTGTCTCACAAGTTTTTTTTTTCTAGATGACATTTTGCCTTTCCAACGTTCCTGAGATCAGAAAAGGCAATATTTTTGGAAAGACAACAATGTGGACTAATCAATCATTAGCTTGAGTACAAACCTTGGTTGGCCTCAATTTGTTTTAACTGTTAAGGCCGCACTAATTTGATTTGTTGGTTCTCAGATTTGTTCATAAAAATATGAAACGACTGTAGCAACTATGAAGAGGACTTCCTTCAGCTGTTTGGGGCCAAAATGTGAGCATTTTTGAGTTGATTCAGAGGTTGAAATGTTTTTTTTTGGTCAAATCAGGAAAAAATGAAAACGAATCCATGAACCAACAGATTAAATTGGTGTGGTCTACAGATTAAATTCTATACAATGTGATAGAAGCACCTGACTACATTTGGAAAGACCTGAGAACAAGCCGCTAGGGATTCCAAACTAATGTCACTTCTTTCCTACCCGAAGAGCTAAACCATTCAAATTTTCGTGACCCTAGCATGTCCAGATGAGATATCAAAACCGGACGTTCTGCTGCAGTACCTAGGAAAGCCACCAGGGTCAAAAATCTAATCATTTCTAGGTTTTATCAAGACCTACCCACCTACCAAGTTTCATGACAATGCATATAAAGCTTCTTGACTTTTTCACAGACAGACGAACGCTACTGAAAACATAACCTTCTTGGCGAAGGTAATAAAGGTACCTCCTGTGTTGTAACACTAGATACGAGCCGGACGATCAGCAGACTGACCACCACCAGGTTAGTTAGGAGGAACATGGCCAGCAGGACCTTACAGAGGATGTGAGTTGGGAGGTAACTACTCAGGAAAATGTTGTGTCCCTGGAGCCCAAACACAGCCCACTGCAGGTTCAGGAAGGTCACACTGATTCTAAGAAAAAAAAAAAAATCATGAATTCAAAGTTTGTCTGTGTTCAACACTTGGTAGTTAGATGTTTAGAGTTAAAACTTTAGATCCAACACAAACAGTTCTTAGAGTGTTGACGTCACACTTCAAAGAAGCCATGTGACAAGCCTCGCTGGGCCAGTCTACTGAGAAAGACCAGAGTGACTGGCTGAAAGCTCTAGGTGACATAACTGTTTGTGTTGGATCTTAAGTTTTAATTCTAAACAAAAAAAGGAGTTACCTAATTTTATATCATTATGTAATGCTACTAGTTACCTGTGTGTACGTTTGTTCTATTTAAGTTAGCTTTTATTCTATTAAATTATGTTATAAAAAAGCTTAAATCTGTCAGCCCCATAAGAAACACTGGCACAAACAATGTACTGTTTGACATCAATTTTCTGGCCATTTCTTAACACAAATATGTTCATTAACTGTTGCAGTAAGAATACTTATGACGTAACATTTATAAACAATTAAAACCTCCTTAGATTCTCTGACAGTCTTTTATTGTGTCTTAGGGTATTCAAGAATTGATGTTGGAATAGCTGTTTGTTTGTTTGTTTACATCCAGCTAGCATGTATTTATTGGTACATGTACCACCAAAAATGTATGGAAGCACTGTGCAGAACCTTTAACAAAGAAGCACTGCAGTTAGCTCAGGATCTACAGACACTGAATAGACAGGCAGAGGAACTGACATGTTTTTATTAAGGCCACACCAATTTAATTTATTGGTTCTTGGATTTTTCCAGAAAAAATATGAAGCAACAGGGCGAAAAAAAAAAATAAAAACAGGTCTAGGCATCCTATTATAGCCCCAAATGCTATGATAGGAGCCATGAAGTCAAAATGCTGGGTTATATTTAAACAATGATTTTTAATTTTTAATCAAACCACTGCATTGATAGATGGAAAAACTGTAACATCTAGGAAGAAAAGGACTTTCCTCAACTATTGGGGACAAAACATTCAGTTGATTCAGAACCAGAATTTTTTTTTTTTGCAAATCAGAAAAAAATGAAGAGGAGAATCCGAGAACCAAAAAATTAAATTGGTGTGGCCTAATCAAGTTAATTTGAGTCTTACCCTGTGAACTCATCAGTACTTGTTGAATTGTTGATCCAAAGTGCATTCAGACTGGTCAGATTTCCACCGCCAGCACCGGTGTTGTACACTTTGGTCATCCCACTGGCGAAGGCCACAGATACAAAAACTGAAAAGTACAATTATCATACTGGTCACTGTTTAAGGACTACCATCAAGATTTGATTTCCTTGGTCATATGTGTACGAATGGGTTGATTTAACAAATAATAAATTAATTATTTTTATGTGCAATGTTCGTGCCCCCTGTGTGTGGATTTCTTATTCAGCACCAAGGACAGAATCTGATGTACATGTATTTCTTTGTTTCCAGATTTTTTTGAACACCAAGAAAGCTTTTTTCGTCATGTAATAGATATGATAGCCACAAATGCTTTGGTAGGAGCCATGAACTCAAAATACCAGGCTGGTTTGTAATTCAAACAATGAATATCAAACTTTTTAATAATCAAACTAATGCATTGATAGATCAAAAAACTGCAACAACTAAAATTGTGTATGAAGAGAAGGGACTTCCTTCAGCTGTTTTGGGCCAAAATGTGAGCAATTTGGAGTTGATTTCTTATTCAGCACCAAGGACAGAACCTGATATATTTCTTTGTTTCCAGATATTTTTGAACACAGAAAAAGTTTTTTTGTCATGTAATACTGTAGAACTGCATTGCAGTTAAGCTACCAGTCTGAGAGTCATATTACTGGTCCAGGAGTAATAGACATCATCAGTCAGTACAGAAAAGAAAGTTTGGCAAATATTAGCTGTTGCCTGTACATATACACTGTTAGCTGTAGTGTGTTTAGAACATGTATTAGAATGGAACAAACACTGAACAGAGGACTTAACCCTTGTCCTGCTGTGCGCAACATATGTCGCGCGGCACATACAGTACCATCTATATAGCACCCTGTATAGGTACGATTTGGGGGTATTTCTCGTGCAACGCATCACACCGCAGCGAAACGCAACGAATGCGGAAGTAACTGTGCCACCGCAGGGCAAAAAATTTGGGTTTCTTATGATCTAATTAAGACATGAAATTATTGAAAAATATTGTGCCAGGAATGCCAGCAGGACAAGGGTTAATAGGAGCAACTGCTGCACTTATGATATATATATTGATAAACCTTACTAGTCCCTACCAATTTGAAACAAGTTAGAAGGCCTTATACCATTTGCCAGTTACATGAGTGTGTACAACGTAATGAAATTGTTCTCCAAGACCTAGCCGTGGCGACTCTTGATTCAGGCTTACATTGCATGCTGAGGGTAATGCAATTTGTAAGCCCAAATCAAGAGTCGCCACGGCTATCCAAGGCCCTACCATACGATGTATATTTTGGTCAATTTCAACAGCTTTTTTCAAATCAATGATAGGTCTGGTAGACACAATTTAAATTTGTAATAACAGGAATGCCAAGTAAACAAAAATACTTTGACCTACCATAGACAGCTATCAGGTATCCAACGTCCTTTGCAACCGTCCACAAGGAATACTCCAGAGGACCGAATGTGGCAGTGACATCCAGATAGCCCAACAGACGGATGAAAACCATGATGGTACCCAGTGCCAAGAGGATGTGTGATATGACTGGCACATACCAGTTAACGGTGGTACTAACACCAGGGCTGTTCAGATACGTGGTCCCTGACGTCACTTCTGCAGTGAGCATCCCTACTTGTAGCCCATAATGCAACAGGAGAAGGGCAAGATAAATAATATCGTGCCAGCTGGAGTGCACGTAAGTGCCCACATTTGTCGAAACATGCAATTGCTTCACTTCAAAGATCGCAAACCCAACCCACAGCAAGGCAACACACCCATCCACCGCTGTCCACCTCACTTCGAGTGAAAATGGCGAGGCGCATTTAGCAGCAAGGAGGGCCGCCAACACGATATAAATGCACAAGTTGGTCGTGAAGCGGACGTAGGGACTATATCGGCAATATTTCACCAAGAACACGATATAGTACTTGAGCTTTCGCAGGAGATCCTGCAAAGTTGCGTCTTGGTAAACCCAGCGGAAGAGGATGTAGACCGCGGCGTAAATAATCGCGACAAAGGGCAGCAGCAGAGGAGACAACAGGAAGACGACGGGTATGAACCAGTGACTGAAGGTTCCCGCGTTGCGGAAGGCTTCGCCGTACCACAGCTCCTCCACGTGTCGCTGGAGGAAGGATGAGAGGAGGAAGTGCGAGTGTCGATCGGACACGGCGCACCTCAGGAGCGCGATCTTGTTGGCCTGGATCACGTGACGGACTTCCATGAAACTGCCGCAGCTCTGCAAGATGTCCTGAGACACCTGCTCACAACTTCGGGAAATACCTGTGGGTGGCAGATAAATATGAAGAGAGGAGGCAAGACAAGGCTCTGATTCAATATTTTGTCTTACTTACTTTCAAATTGATGCAGTGATGTATTTCATTCCTTTTATATGTGATGGTGGCTGTGTATACATGGATGTGGTGTTCCCACTGAATCAAAACCATTTGACTGGAATGTACAATAATTGAAATTTTTTATCTTATTTAGTTGTTTCAGTGAGAAATTGATGTTGTAATAGTTGGCAGTAAACTTAGCACAATATAGGTATCATTTCTTGTTCAACAAGGTTGATGATGTCAAAATTTGAAAATGCAGGAATCTTGTTTTTATGGCATGCCTTGTTTTTTTTCCCCTATTGCACAGATTTTGAGTCTGCGGAGGATGTCATCCATAAAATTTACTTGCTGTGGCCTAAAATAAGTAATAATTGTAAGATTCATCTACTCAGTAGGTTGTATTATAACACTATTAACAGTTGTATGAGAACTCACTGGAGTATTTCATTTTCACCTTCCCATCGCACCTCTCAGCAATCCTTCTGAACACATGTGCATAATGTAGTGACGTGATGATGGGTGATGGACTGTTCAGAACTAAAGCAGGGCTGCACATGGTGGTCGCAGAATGCAGGTCGGAACTGTCTGGGTACTGCAATCAGAGAACACAAAATCTATTTACTTATTTATTTCATCACAAGATGGCTGGGTGGCCCCATTCAGCTTGCATTACCTGTTTTCCAAGGGGGCCCAGCAAAATTACAAGACAAGACATTGTTACATATTAGTTTACATGTACAGTAAAACAAGAGTGGACAACATACTGTAAACATAAAAGTCTGATGTGTCAAAAACAGAGTCATAGTCCTATACTCAAAGTCCTGGCTGTTCAAAGGTCAAAACACGAAAATTAGGAGTGGAGGTCAAAAAGATTTGTATGACCATGGAGGTAGAAAAAATCTCTACCTCCATGGTATGACAACCTATTTCAGTTTTGCTGTTTTGAACAATGTTAGGAAGACTTTAAGAAAGTGATGGTATCATGGGGATGTGTGGTGTGACGGCCATTTTCGAACTTGACTTTCCTTTTTATTTACCCTTCCCACACACCGAATTTTATTGCGATACATCCACAGCATCTTGATTTATCAAGCTAACAAACAAACTGACAAACACAAAGAGTCCACTGTGGTGACGCCAAAAAAAAAAT
>NW_017804487.1:211857-220515 GCF_001625305.1 Branchiostoma belcheri
ACTGCAAAATTTTTGTAGTTAATTTAGAACCAACCAATTTTTTTTTTTTTTTTTGCAAATCAGAAAAAAATGGACGGGGCGATCTGATTCTGAGAAGCAACAAATTAAATTGGTGTGGCCTTACAATGCCCATACCCATGGGGTCCCCCCCCACAAGGCTGAAAGGTCCACTTTTTATGTAAAGGTCCAAGATTTTTCTTTAGATGGACTGATTCGTATCACCAGCGGGGATGGAATCGAATAAAAACTGCCTACTTTTTCATTGAATAAAAAGTTATCTTTGATTTTTTTCTTTGAAATCCTTTCAAAAATGCAGGAAATGCCATTTCAGAAGGTTCATTTTTCAAAATTTTCAGGGGGAGCATACCCCCGGACCCCCCTAGGAACCTTGCGCCTAAGGCGCTCGCTGGTCCCTCAAGCACTGGAACCCCCCATTCAAAAACCTGCCTACGGGCATGCTTACCTTCCTTCCTTGGAGGATACTGTGGTAGAACATCTCCACAGGTGTCTCTCCTGTCAGCCCATCCTTGATGGTTGGGTCAGCCCCCTGCTGCAGAAGCTGGTGAACAAGCCAGAACAGGTTGTTGGCAGACGCGATGTGTAGACAGGTGATGCCCTGGTGGTCAGGAATGTTGAGGTCAGGCCTATAGGACAGAAGAGAGTCCAGCAGTGCAGTACCTGTATGGGCAGAGCATATTTAGGAGTGAGTGGCTAATACGAGACGGGGTTTTGCCAGGCCTCCATCTGGATGATTTGTAGATACATCTAGAGGAGTACTACCATCTAGTTTGATTTTCTTGGTCATACGTATACGAATGGGTTGAATAAGAAAAATAAAAAAAATAATCTATTTTTATGTGCGGGGTGTGTGCGGGGATTTGTTATTCAGCACCAAGGACAGATCTGTTGTATTTCTTTGTTTCCAGATAGTGTGTTAAAGTATGATCAGATGGAACAAACACAGAGCAAACACCAACCACAGCTGACTTTGGAACTATGGTTGGGGAGTGTCTGGCAGTGCTCGGGAGGCCATATTATTCCAGAGCAGTGCTGTGTACCGGTTTGCTGTAAAAATGTTTTGGTTCAAGTCCAAAAAAACCTAAAAGTCAAGAACCGATTTCCGGACATCACACATACCCCTTTCCAAACCACCTAAAACCTTCAATAGATTGCAAAATCTGTGCTGCAAAATGAAGAAAACATTGCCATCAGGCATAGTCAAGTGTCGGCCTCCATGTTATGTAGCCCAAACAAGTTTTGCCCAAACAACATTGCAAGGTTGCCAACATGCAATTTTGTATATACCATGGGTTTAGATCCGGACTTACAAGTCTGGAACTGAATCATTATTCTAAACCTCTGGACTTGAATCCGGACCTGAACCTAAATGTGGGTCTAGGAGCACTATTCCAGAGGCTTGCGGTAAAACTTACCCTGTCTGGTCACTACAAGGGGATCGCCTGACTTGACTGCTGCCCCCTCAGCTAGATAGTGGAGGGCCGTACTCCCAGTGTGGTCCCTGTAGTTCACACTGATCCCTGCCTCCAGACAAACATCCGCCATCTCCTTATCCAGGTCATACGCTGCTCGTAACAGGTCCTTGTTGTCCAAAGCCTTGGAAAAATCCATCACAACCTCCATGGCTGTAACCGTAACTCAGTAAGAGAGGCTGAAATTGTTGTCCAAAGCCTTGGAAAAATCCATCACAACCTCCATGGCTGTAACCGTAACTCAGTAAGAGAGGCTGAAATTGTTGTCCAAAGCCTTGGAAAAATCCATCACAACCTCCATGGCTGTAACCGTAACTCAGTAAGAGATGCTGAATGTTAATTCGTCTCCTCTGCCTTGAAAATTCTCACAGGAAGAAGACAATTAAATTATTCAAGATGTCATTTATCCCTGATGTCACATGATGGAGTGGTGACATGGAGAAGCACTATACCTTGCTTGTGATGGACTTAAAATCCTGAATGATTCAATGCAAATATTTGAATTATTAATACGTCTCTCATCATTGACCTTTTAGAGCAAGAGGCAATGCTTAAAGGAAGATCCATGGTCTTAATTTTTTGAAAGCAATAGAATTATTCATACACAGATTAATAAGAACTATGGTATACTGGTATTCTTTTGTTTTAATTTACTTCATCAATATGAAACTTTTCTACTGAAACTACATTAAGAAGTTAGAAGTGAGAATTTCCGGTGAGAACAGAACATAAATTGGAAGCAAACTTGACAAAGCCATGCTTTTTTAAGTAAAATTTATTGACCAAAAACAAAAGGACAAATACTGATACAATGTTGAATACAAGTTTGAAACATCAATTTCACAGCTTTACATGTACTTCATGAATGGTCGACCCTTGTGCATGAATCCAGGTTTTCACATACCAGTATTTCGTAGTGACTAGTGCTGTGTACCAGTTTGCTGGAGTTCCGGACTTGTACAAATGTAAAAATGTTTAGGTCCAAGTCCAAAAAAACTAAAAGTCAAGAACCAATTCTAGACTTACTACAAAAAAAAACCCATGTCACATACCCCTTTTCTTTCCATACCTTCTGTAGATTGCAAAATCTGTGCTGCAAAATGAAGAAAACATTGCCATCAGGCATCGTCAAGTGTCAGCCTCCGTGTTATATGGCCAAAGTTTTGCCTAAACATTGTAAGGTTGCCAACCTAAACCTCTGGACATGAATCTGGACCTGAACCTAAATGTGGGTTTAGGAACACAGCACTAGTAGTGACAAGGAGTCAGAAATTGGTCTCTTATGGTACCATGGTGATTGATATACATCTAACATGTACTTCATACCTTGTTTCATACATCGTACATGTCCATGCTTGCTTCAGGCACAACTGGCATACAATGTAATTATATTATAAACTTTACACAAATGCTGGTTCTGTGCCATAAGAAACAAAAGAAGCAAGACTGCTAAAACAAACTTAACCTATAGTCAAATGTTTCAAGCAACGTAACAGAGATATATAAAATGAGAGGGGATTGTTAAACATTGTTTTTCTTGTATAACAGCCATTGTGATACACGTACATGCTTTTTGGAACAGAATTGCCGGTGAAAGACCAAAATGAAGGATGAATTATGACAATAACATATTACTGCAATAAATAACTTTGATAACAACACTATACTATTCTTCCTTTCTTCAATTGCTGACTCTAACTTGTGTACAAAATACACTTCTACATGTACACAACCCAATGTTTAAAATATTTAAGGAGGCCCAATGAATTTTTTTAACCTTTGCTCAGAAGCAAACCTAATTTTCTTCTGTAATACAAGTAAAGTCAACTATTTCATGGCCACAATATCATGAACTCATATTCTGTACTTCATATTCAACTTAAAGTCTATATTCAATATGAACCATTCATAAACGATGAGCACTTGACATCAGGATCACTTCTTATCCAAAAATACCATGTGTATATAAAAAATAAGTCATATTTGAATTATTTGATGTGTATTTTTCTAGGACTTTTCACATGGAGAATGATTTTCATAAATCCCTAACGTTTTTGTAGTGCAAATGCAATTGTATAATGAAAGTTTGCTTGATGGTGAAACTATACAGTAATAACAGTTAAGAATATCTTTTGTTTCACAACATTATCCCGACAAGAAAAGATGTGAAGTGCAAAAAGGTTGAAGCATATAGTTTACTTTTGTGCTCTACCATGCAAATGTGATCCAGGTATTATCATGAAAGTTCATCTGTGTTGGTAGTTACATGTTCAAAATTAAAACTTTTCAATCCAACACAAACGGGGGCCGACATCATCTACCAGATACCTTTGACCCAATGTTGACGTCACACTTCAAAGAAGCTACGTGATAAGCCTCACTGGGTCAGTCCACTGGGTCAGTCTACTGAGACCAGAGTGACTGGTCAAAAGCTCTAGTTGAGAGAACTTTTTACGTTGGATCGAAGGTATTAAGGTATGAAATATTTTTATAGGTTTTAGTGACTTTCCATCTGTAGCATTCTGTATCATTAAATTTTGTACATCCATGGTAATGGTTGGTATGTTGTCATTGTTGTGTTTCATAGTCAAATACTCTGTGCTCTAGTCTATGGTACAGTCATTTTGTTACTGTGTGACACTTTAACACATTATACAGTGCTGAAAATCAAAATCATACATAGTACACATTTCAAACATGGTTATAACATTGTCTTCGGCAAGAGTGACTAGATTGTTTTTTTCTTTTGTCAGTCTACTGTCTAGGCTCTACAATTCAGTAAGTGTTTATGACTTTTGGAGATTGAAAGTAAAGTCTGTCACTATTTACTGGCACATCAAAACATACATGTATTGGCTATTGACTTGAACCATAATTATGTAGTTAGTGAGAATACCTTTTTATACTACAGCTTTCTACAATATACTAGAACTGTACAGTTTTTCACACTCACAATAACCTTCGATCCTTCAAGTCCGAAAACTGGCTGCCCCCTCCCCCTTCTATTTATAGCAAAATTTGATTGTATGATCAAAAAATTTAACTAAGTTTCTGAACAGGATTCAAATACTTGCTTTGCACATTAAAGGAGACAAGTTTTGTACAAAATCATTGGCAATTTTTGGACGTCGAAACCTAGCAGTTTAGACAGGAACTTAATGCAGTATAGTTGTACATGTAACTTTCTTTTGTGTTCTTTTAAACAAAGAGTATCAAATCTTTATAATTATATTGCATTTTCCTATTCTGACACACTATCTCTGGTTTCTTGTTGAGCTGGGCAGTCTAAGGTTTGGAAACACTGGTGTGACTAGGATCAGAGAAAAAAACTACAAATCTCAAAAACCACTTTGACATCCAACAAAAAGAAAACACACTCCCAGATTTTTGACGGACTTTTCTAAAACTTTTCGTGGTATTTTTTTCATTGTGTTGGATATGAAAAGTTTTCAAAATTCGTACCGGTAGTACGCTTTCTACCAAAAAAGAGTTGCTTGAGTTACTTTCAGTTTTGATTGGGGATGAGATGCCTTGTTAACCAGCACATGAAGACTGGCTGGAGAACGGCGATGGCCAGCACGAGATACGTTCTCCCCTTGTTGCCTCCGCTGCCTCCCATGTCGTGCGACGCATCCGGCAAGATCACCAACCGCAGTGTCCGTAACTATGGGGGTGACATAAGGCATGAACAAACTGGTATGAGAAAGCTGTCAGATCTTTCCAAACATCTTACTTACATCTTACATTCTGATCTTCCCCAGGTAGGTCTTAGGGTCAGTTGAGAGCATCTCCTTCTCCATTCCTTCGTCCATCTTGAAACACCCCCTCCTCCCCCTCAATTCTGTCTAGTCTGCCCAGTCTGTACTTGGTCAATATTTGGTTGGGGTCAGTGGCATAGTAGTAGCTGTTCGGCTCAGGCCCAAGAGGTCCCGGATTCGAAACCTACCCGATGTCACCGATCTTGTGCCCTTGGGAAAGGCACTTTACATGACTTTCCTCACTTCACTCAGGTGTACATGAGTACCTAGCTTCGGGTAAGGACGTTCCTCGTATAGGACTTTAAATGGAGGTCCTGTGTTTGGGACAACCACACCCCATGCATGTTTAACTTAAAGAACCCACCACACTTTTCGAAAAGAGCAGGGGTCCTTCCCGGTGTGAGTGGTTCAAACCTTACAATCCGGTCTCAGGTTTGACACCTTGAAGAGGTGACCTGTTATGTCAATCCTTCCACAAATGTGGTACATCTTCATAAATAAATAAATAAACATTTCTTGCATGACCTTCCTAAAGGGCACTTGCTCATTGGTTTATCTTTTGAATCCTTCCTTCTTCAATTTTTTTCAACATGCCCTTAAGCCATCTATAGCTACAAAATGTAAGTGCTCCCCTTTCTATATCTTCATCGATCAATGTTATCCCAAGAATTTCTCCAAATCCCAAGAAGTGCAAACGTGAGTACTTACCAAAAAGAAAAACATACTAGCACTGCACCATGCCAGGGCCAGGTAGTACCCCATGGAGCCAAACAACATCCCTCCTAGCAGAATGCCAATCATTCTGAAAAAAATAAACAAACAGATAAACAACAATGACTACTATTATTGATTTCTGAGTATTCACTAAAATTCTGACTACTGATTTAGAAAGATAAAATTTTAGCTTTTTAACTGTAGTCAGAATTTTAGTGAATACTTGTTTAAACAAGAGTTCCACGATCTCATACCTTCGCCAAATGATGTTAACCCTTGCGGTTGAAGAATTATACAATTTTGATAATTGATTTTGCAAATAAGATCCTCATTTGCATGGGTTATATCAGTTGATCATATTCTCCACCCAATGACAGGCTATTATAGCACTTCCTCATAAATTATGCAAATGAGGTCATGATTTGAATAAATTATGTTTATTCATGTTCGCCTTCACTTAACTTCCAAATGTGGCAAGTATGAAATTCCCAGCAGTTACAACTGTGAAATTATAAAAATTTTCCATTAATTATGCAAATTAGGTCTTCATTTACATAATCTATATCCTCAGATGTTTTTTTTATTCTCAATTGCATGTCACAAGTGTTTCATCGTCCTATTATCGAACAAAGCAGATTTATAGAATTTCTTTCAACAGTTCATATTATCATTAATTATGCAGATTTTCTATATGCATAGTGAAGTTAACTCGAAGTATGAAACGCCAATCATAAGCCACTTAGGAATCATAGCATTTTCACAGTGACTATGCAAATCACTTGGCAAGCATAATTAGCATCTGTTAACATTCCACCTGCCTTAAACAATACTGGTATGTTCCCATTATCAAAGTCCAAATACAACTATCTGAAAGTTGGTGATTCCCTTTTACAGACTCCAGGAAGAATCATGTAAAATTTACACTTACTAACAAAGATGCAAATGCATAATGTTTACCTTTTCACATGGTCTGCTCTGTTAATTCTTACTCAAATACATTCATGTATACGTGTATGGTCAGACAGGAGTATAAATCCCTCCTGCTATGAAATTGCAACATGATGTAACCCAACACCAGTTACCAAGGCAACAGCCACAACATCGGTTCAGGTCAGAGGTCAGAAGAAGAAGAAGAGGAAGAAGAAACTGAGCAAAAACAATATGTTTTCCTTCGGTGAACATAACAAACAAAAAAGCTGACTATCCATACGTACCCTACATATTTATATCCACAGAAGGCTAGCAGGTCGAATGTCTTGATGTCAGTAGCTACGCTGAGGATGTACATGGCCATGGTGATGACCACTATCTCCAGGATGAGCCACACCAGCGCAGAACTGGCCTGCATACCCAGCAGTTCAGGGGTAAAACTGGAGGAATTTATTTACATTACAATACATGTATTTCATTATCACAAACTATTCAGGAGAAAACCAGTTCTGAAGGAGAAACCATGCTTGAATATAATGTTTCAAAATGTTTGAAGAACAATGATACAGTAAAAATATGGGGGGATGGTAACTGAAATGAGAGGAGGGGGACAAAAAAAATTTCCTCCATCCCAGAGGACAATTGGGATAGCCCACACACCAATTGTATCTATAATTATATTTTAATTCATCTACGTGTACTATATTATGACCACATCGAAATTAATATTATATAATCCACTTGTAGAAACAAACCTGTTTTGTGTTCCTAGGCAGTATCCAGCAACCAGAATGTACGTCACAAATGCCATAACTGGAAGAAAGGAGCATCATACAGGTCAAAATACAGATTCTATACATAACTATACCTGAACGTGTTAGGTTTAATCTCGCACAACATCTGCATTGTACAGCTACGTACCAGAATTAATTATTCTACAGTTACAATTATAACTAATATTTTCAAAAGTAAATATTTCATTTTATGGTACTTTCCCATCATATTTAAGTACATGTTTGCTTTTCCTACCAGTAACGTCTCAGTGAACATTGTTCACCTACATTTGTACTTGCTTTTTGAAAAGGAACTAGAGGTCAGAGATCTCATGCCTTCGTCAGAGGTACATTGTTCTAGAGAAATGAACATGTGTATTCTTTACTTTTTTAATAATCAATTTGGTCTAGAGTGCAAAAGAATCTCTGCAAACACCAATTCAATTTGTTGGTTCACAGATTTGCTGGCTTCATTTTTTTCTGATTTGCAAAAAACATATCAGCCACTGAATCAACTTCAAAATGCTCAAAAAGTCCCTTCCCTCCTTCCTTTTATAGTATTTTTTAAATTGTTACAGTTTTTCCATCTACATGTATAATTGCAGTGGTTTGATTAAAAGTTTGAAATTCATTGTTTGAATTACAAATCAGCCTGGTATAGCATTTGACTTCATATTTTTTCTGAAATAATCCGAGAACCAACAAATCAAATTGGTGTGACCTGGTAAATAAGCCGTTTTATGTGTCAAGTTAAAGAAAATGGGAATGGTCTCACCTGGTATGTACAAGTCTGGAGCATTGATTTCATATCGGGGTGCAACAGGCTCCTCCTTGTTGTATCTTATGGACCAGTTCTGTAGGAGGGGAAAATCAGTACCTCTATCTTAGGCCTAACAAAATAAATGTTGTGTTTCCTATTACAGTCCAGAAAAAATTAGGGTCGGTAGGTAGGGATTCTACTTTTTTTTTTTTTTTNTTTTTTTTTTAGTTTTT
>NW_017804487.1:220628-244778 GCF_001625305.1 Branchiostoma belcheri
GTCTTTTCCAAACACAAATGGAGGTCATTTCCTGCAACTTCAGTTCTACATTTTCTGTACAACTGCAGATGTATAAGGCAGTAGAAAGGTTCAAGATCTGTACTTAATTATCCTCATGTTCAAAAAAATTCTACCCTTAATTTTGAAAAAAATTGGGCATAGGTTCCCCGGATGACCCCTAACCGGGGGCCAACGGTGCTTCCACAAGTTCAACAAGTGAAAAATACATGATACAAAATGTACATGTATTTACTACCTGGAACTTGGAGCAATTTATTCCAAAGATGTTAACTGACATTAATATATTAAAAACTAAACCAAATCCTATTTCTCAAACAAATCACATATTGACACAACTGAACAAATAAAAATGTGATCATGTTTATAAACTCCACTCAAAAACAATTTTTGAGAGACACTCGGGTCACGGTACTAAGCGTGATAATCTCTAATACTAGTATCTCATCTGATTCTCCCAATAGGGTCTTTACAATGACAGCATCCAACCGCACATACATAGAAACAACAATATTACACAATAAACCAATAAATTCGGAAAATTTCTCAGTAATGTTTGAAAATTAAACCTTACTAAAATATAAGTGAATTTTTATTTCAGTTGTAGCCGAAAAAATATTTTTCATGCGTTTAAAGTATCGTTTTAGCACTGTAATATGTACTTATTACATGTATCTATACATATGGATGCTATCTTGACCTTTGACCATTGATATTGTGAAAACAGGTCGGCCATGTTGTCTTTCTCGCCGTCAATTTTCGAGCCGTTTTTTCGAGCAAATTTCAACCGTTTTAAACATTTTACGGCCTCAAAAACTCATATAACGAGGAAAACAAGTTGTAGTTGTTATTTTCATGCGTAACATTTCTTCTGGGGATGGATTATTTTTCCGTCGAGCTGCCGAAAACTTAGCGCCATGCCGCAACCATGCGATCGGGCGCGGCCGGCCGGCGGGAGTTTTACTTTGTATCGGTGAGCTTTCGCGATGTAAACAAAGACAGTCGGAGTTGTTTACATGAAAATTTTGTTGTGAAACGCCAGCGGGGTGTCAGATTTTCTACCAATGACAACGTTTTCTTTGTGGCGTCATGGCGAGATCGACAATTCATCGTCAATTCACAGGATTGTGCCGACAATGGAATTGAATAGCGGCCCGATCCGTGCAATTAGCGCTCGATCCACGCCGCCCGACCGAAGAAAATTGGAATGACGAGCACATTTATCGGGGATAAAATCCCCAATTTTGAAAACCGACCGCTAGCCGCTCGAAATTTTTGGTCGGCCCAAAAAAGGCTAGGGTCGGGGGGTTTTTCATAGGGTCGGTCGGGTAACCGGAAACACAACATTTTTTTTCCTAGGCCTTAGTACACTTTTCTTTTGTACAATTTATTATGTACAGAGATCTTTTTGTCATCCTCAACAGAGATCTATAGCTAGTTGGGTTAAATGCTGACAATAAATAATTTATGAATAATTTTTTTTCCTTTGTGGCTTACACTTGAACCATAAAATGCAATTTCAGGGCGGCAAAACAAAAAAAATTCTGTATGAGGAAATCTGTCTGATATTGACATTTACTACACATTTTCGCCATCATTTCATACTTGAAGCATTTGATTACTTTGAAGTATCCCCAAAACAATGCGAGGCATCTCTTTATTTATGGGTACCACTCCTAAATAGCTAGATCCAGGCAAGGAAGCTCCTTGATTCAGCCTACGATACAAAACATGGAACCGTTTTATGGCCCATCCCATTTTTGCCTCACTTAGTCATAGATGGGACAGGATGATTCAACTATTACATTATTAAAAGACTGACCAGAAAATAGACTTTGGAAATCCAGTTTCGTTACCCTGAAATTGCATTGAACGCCTTTTTAAAAAGGTTCATGCTGCTCAGAACATGAATTTTCAAACAATATATGAAAAACTCTGGATGCAGAACACAGTATATACATGTACATATTCATGTTATGTTTTCAAAATCGCCTGACTAGTTTGCGAGCTCAAAAGGACCTTTTCAGCCAGAATATGATCTTGACCACGGCTAATCCAACGCGACACGGACAGGAAACATTTTCAGTTCGAAAAACTATGTTTCATTCTAGATCTCTGGTGATTTTGAAATTTGTAGATCTTCTCACTAACTCAAGTTCTGTACCTCTGCAGGGTTGGACAAATTTTCAAAATTTTCAAAAATCTATTTGCTCTATTGGCAAGATCAATTTCCCCTGAAATTTCCACTTGCCCGAAAGGATGTCACATCCACAAAACTTTGGGCATGTCCAGGGGCATATAAACTTGCCTGAACAGTATTTTTACTTGCCCTAGGCAAGTGGACTTGCCTAGGGCAAAAAATGACAAAAAATGTACATTTTTGGCTTGGTATGGGGGATCTTTGGATACATGTACATGCCCACAGAACATTATTCATACTTCGTCATATGCACCACTTTAAATTGTGTAAAATTTTTTTGTACCCTAGTCTTAAAACCTAATTACCTGAATAACACTTTTACTGAATAGGTATACATGGGGATTTTAAAACAAACTACATTGACTACAAATTTTCCAAGTTCATGAAACTTACCGAGTGCATGTAAGGAAACAGCAGGAGCATCAGCTTCTTGCCAACATACGTGGTGTCGACTGCAAAGTAGTACTTCAACTTGGAGATGGAGATGAACCTGTCAATCTAGAAAGACAGTTTGGGTTAAGTAGCTTCAGTATATGTGTAGTATAGAAATCTCACTAGCTAGGCCAGCGTGCAAAATACCTGGTTGCCCAGTTGCCCCGGGCAACCAAATTTTACTTGGGGCAACCTATTTTTGAACCTAGGTAGCCCAGTGTGCTACCTGGATTTTAAGAATTACCCCCCCACACACACGAAATCATGCCCACTTGGCTTGCACCACTGTATCCGGCAGATGCTTTTTAATTTTAGGTATTAATGGCTATTACTAGTATCAATTAACTAAAGGCTGTTAGAAATATTGTCAAAGGTAAGTATGTAACATTACTTAATTTGAGGAAAGTAGTAACTTATAGGTGGGGCAACCTAAAATTCTGATGGGCAACCTAGTTTTTGCCGTAGGTGGGCAACCTGGTTCAAAAAAGTATTTTGTACACTGTAGGCCTAGGGGAAAATATGTTTCAGTCCTGAAAAAAACTTAGGGTCGGTAGGTAGGGATTATCTTTTTTTTCTTTTTTTTTTTTAGACTTCAGTGACATCTATATAGGGGCCCAACTTGTACAATACTTTAACAAAGTAAAACTTGCATCAGGATACTCAATTTCAATGTCAATGTCCAAAAGACACCCTGGACGACCCCCTAGCTAAAAGCCTGTTAGTATGACAATAATGTGCTCTTACATGTTTCTCCATCACATCCTTGCCTTGCGTGGCCAGGGAGCTGCCATACTGCATGGCCATGTTGGCCATGGGGTCTGTCAGGATCTGTTGTCCCGCCATCCCTCCGTAGAACGCGCCCCCGCCCTGCGGCTGGTTCTGGTTGTACGCGGGGTCGCCGGGAGAACTGGTGTCGTCAAACAGCGGGGTGGGACCGCCGCCGTAGTCCGGTCTGGGCTGGCGCCGCCTCTGCTCTGCCGCTGGAATTATAAGTCACCATCAAAATCTCATATCATGAACTTCTGTCCCATGTGCAAATGCTGGTCAATCTATATGCTGACTATGCTAAATTCATGGAGGTAGTATAAACGATAAAATTTGAGCAATTCAAGCACCGCAGCCATTATTATGCTCCATGCAAAATGCAGAAATGTAATACACTTAACGTTACCATGTTAAATTTGCAAATAAGTACGTACAACTTATTTACACTTAGGCCCGATTCACACGTGCGTCGTTTTTATGTGTCGGGCGTCGTTCTACGCGCGCGCGCAAGCTGTACGGCACATTTTTCAATCGTATAAACAGGCCTGCCACCGCCGCGCGGCGCCTTATGTCGTTTTTTCTGTGGCACCTTCAGGAGGTGCCACAAGTGCGTCGCGGCACACAGCGGGATGTCTGCGGCGAGGAAAAACATCATGTAAACAGACTTGCGTCGCGCGCAGCTCGCGCAGCCCATTTTTGCATCACAGAGGGTCAAATTTCTTCATTCCCGCGCTAGCCTGAAACCCACGCCACGCTCCTCTGTTTGTATCTATTCATTCCACTTCTGTATCAATTTCTACTTGTTGTTAGTTGTTTCTTCGGATTATTTTGTACGGATTGTTTGCTATTAAAGCATTACTGCTTGTTTGCTGTGAGCATGGCAGAAGTCAACAGATCTAACTGGACCAGCGCTGAAACGCGCTGTTTGATCGGGCTGGGGAACTGTGACAGAATTCAGAGCAAAATGGAAACCTTCAGAGACATTGCCGAGGGCATGAAGCAGGAGGGATACAATAGGACCTCCAAACAAGTCCAGAAGAAGATAAGAGACCTCAAGTACTCGTACCGGAGAATCAGGAATTCGAACAGTCGTAGCGGCAGGTCAGAGTTCACCACATGTGACACCGCGCGACGCAGACCGCCACAGCTGCGACGCGAAGCGGGAGCTGTGGTCCCTGTTTGTAAACGGGAAAGTGTCGTAGGCGACTTGGCGCGCGCGCGCGTCGAACGACGCCCGACACTTTTATTTTTCATCGTGTGAATCGGGCCTTTAAGTCTGACTGGTGCATGTAAATTAAGTGCAGGTAATTTTTAACGTTTAACCTAAGCAGTGCAACTATACAGAAAAATATAAAGTATTGTGAGCCCTGCAGGTATATATAGGAGCCCCAAGATGTGATTTAGATCCCCATACAGAAATAGTAAAATTTTACTAAAAATGTATGTCAAGTTGGAAAAAGAGACAAGAAAAGACCACAAACAGAGACATCACTTCCACGAAGTACATGTAGGTTAGCCTGCCGTGGGTGCCATCCTCCGTAGTCTTCACCCGCTCCCTAATGTTGCTGGCAGTGTAGCCTGTCAGCAACATTAGGGAGGGGGCAAAAACCACATAGGATGGCACCCAGGCTACATGTAGGTTAGATAATGTAGCTTCTTTGCATCAACCACTGTTCTAACTTCCCTGATGTAACATTATAACACGTCAGGTGCTGAAGGCACAAGGCAATCTTAGCGGGGGCTCATGGGCTCACCCTGGGAAATTTTTAATCTTTTACATAATTTTACACAATTTTTAATTTTAAAGTTTTAACACTCAATCAATTAACACTATTTCCTGCATTTTGAGGGCAAATTTTGCTAGTACACGAACCTTAGTTTATTACACACCGATTTTTGTCCATCAAAGATAATATAATATGCATTACAAATTGTGGATTGGACAACATTTTTGCCTTTCACTTCATCATGAGCAGCAAAATTCCACCAAATGACGGAAAGATGGATGCTGGCTAGAAGACTGGCATCAATTATTTACAAACTAACATGCATATTATTGATGACATTATGTGCTTGAGTTTTGCTAATTTTCAAAGCAATATTTTCTTCATCAAAATTATGACATGACAGTTGCATGCATATGTAAAATTTTGTTGTTCTTGTGTCCTTATAATTCAAACGTCTGTTATTACGCTAGACGTGGCTCTTGGTGCTGGGTTTCACTTGGTAACAGTTCCTGATGGTTGACTCTCTAGGTTTTGAGCTTTGGTGTCTAAAAACTACAATTTTTACACGTACAAAAACGGCAAAACCTCCAAGCGCCCCCCTCCCCACACACATTCACAAACGACGACAGAAGAAAACACAGCAGCGCAAAAAGACGTGAAGGATAGAAAGTCCTGATCAACGTACACTTACGCTGTCTTACATAACCGCTCGGTATATCCATCTTCGGGAGAACAGCAAACAGCACACTTTTCTAACGCAAATTTCACATCCACTTCCAGACGGCCTCAGTTTGAAACTGCCACGAAGGCAGCGACACCAAATTACCTGCAGTTCCAAATCAACACGCCAGAGGGCGCGCTTGATGAGTCATCACGCAGTCAACATGGCGTCGGAGCAAACGACGGAGGAACAGTCCGAGCAGAAAATCAGCAAACGCGAGGACTGGAAGAAGAAGAAGGAGCTAGAGGAGGCCCGGAAAGCGGGAACAGCGCCCGCAGAGGTCGACGAGGAGGGAAAGTGAGTACCCAGCCGCTGTTCAGACTACGTTTGACCGGCTTGAAGTTGAAACCTGGGGAGGGCAGCAAATTTTTAGATCTAAAAAAATTCACAAGATTTTTCTTAGTTTACACTCCCCTTATCCTCTCGTTGAATAGACGATTATAAAACTTTGTACGGGAATTAGAACTTGAATAAGTATTGATCATTGTAAAACATTGAACTTTATTCCAACACAACCTGTAACCCTTGTGTTGGAATAAAGTTCAATGTTTTACTTAGTTGCTTACATATTTGCTGTGATCCGCTCAAATTATGCTTAGAAACCTATAGGAAATGAAATGAAACTTGGGCATGGATATAATTTTATTTTTATTAACTTTAAACTTGTTTGTTACTCAGTTACTCAAATTTAGTTGTTGAAATACTTGACAAATATGTGATCGATGTTTCTTACTCTTAGTCTTAAGTCTTATACTAAGTTATAGGTACTGGATCAAAACCCTCTCTGGGACATGATGTCCAGGACTTAACAGAGCAGACCATTAAAATGTTACCTTTCTAGTGTCATATATTACTTCCCGAAAGTTTAGAATCTCAGATTTCTTGTTTGTTCTCATCAGGGACATCAACCCCCACATCCCCCAGTACATCGCGTCGGCTCCCTGGTACTTCTACGGTCGGGACGGAGAGAAGCTCCCCACGCTCAAACATCAGAGACCACAGCCAGAGAAACAACTCTCCTTCAGCGACCCGGACAAATGGTTCAAACGAGGAGTCAAAACAGTACGGAAAATACAAGTTTTGATGTTAAAGCAGGGTTCTCACCAGGTTTTTTTCACAGCATAGGGGTCAGGTACAGAACAACAGAAGGGCAACTTTCGTGGCGCAAGTCGCGTAGTGAGCCTAAAAATTTTGAAACTCATAACCCCCTGAGACACTATTTCTCACTTATTGGGGGACAGATTTTGTAAAGTTAAGGTTTTCCCTTTGCTATAGCTTCAATCTAAAGTTATATTTTCATTTTTTTGCAAGATTTATGAAGGTTTCCCCCCCCAAAAAACACCCCTATGCTGGTTGAAAGACAGCATGGGGGTCCAAATCACAGCATAGGGGGACCAAATCACAGCGTAGGGGGCCCTATGCTCAAAAGGCCGAGAACACTGTAAAGGCATCCAATTGCAATTTCAACTTGCACATGCAAATCTCTCCAAATCCAATGCATGCCTGAGCTGTGATTCAATTATAGCTTATAACAAGTATACCTGTATACATAATGATCAATGCAAAAATTCACAGTAGTGAATCATCAGAATGGATGTGCTTGTAGTGTTTGGCATAGCTATAGTGTTGGTGGAAATTGTGGTCTGACTATGAGTATGAAGACATATGCCGCATACAGCCCTAGTTTGAAGAAATATATCATCATTGTTGCTGCTCACATCTGTCAACAATACGCACCACCACTGAAAAAAAATAAAAGTAAATGTCATTGTGTATACACAAGTAGTATGAAGTCACTCACTCACTCACTCACTCACTCACTCACTCACTCACTCACTCACTCACTCACTCACTCACTCACTCACTCACTCACTCATCTCACTCACTCACTCACTCACTCACTCACTCACTCACTCACTCACTCACTCACTCACTCACTCACTCACTCACTCACTCACTCACTCACTATCCAGGAAGTATGTACATGTAACACTAACAGTGATTTGTTCCATCTTCAGGGCCCTGTTGCTACAAAGTTCCGGAAGGGAGCCTGTCAGAACTGTGGTTCAATGACACACAAGAAGAAAGACTGTTTTGAGGTAAGAATAACAATATGCCGACCAGTCTGATTGTAGTTGTCAGGAAAGAAGTTCTTGAAAGTATTACAGTTTTGGTCATTCAGCCTCTGTACACTTGAAGAAGCCACACAGGTGAAACCGGTTGTGTGACAGGCTGAATAAAAGTTCTAAACGGGAACTATGCAGCTCCAGATGTCTTACTGAGGGACGACTGCATGTGCAAGATGTCTGAGGAATGAATCCCCTCGAAATTATATTACAGTAAATTATATTTACATGCAGAAGAAAAAGATAATGTTCTTGCTCTGTTTCATCTCTGTCTTCTTCTTCCACTTACCTAGATAACAATTTTACATTATGTAGCAAGTGAAACCTAAAGAGTTTTAGGGGCTGGTCAACATACTACCCACACATATTCATAAACATATATATACAGTAATACTGTATATATACATGTATATATATTTATGAATGTGTGTGGGTAAGAATACACAGAGCAACTTACATGTAGTTTGTTGTAAAGGTAAACATTATGCAACTTAGCTTTGCACAAATGCTACCCGAGTTTCTAGTTCTTACACAATGTATATGCTTTTTCGGTACTGTAAAGCTGTTACCGGTAACTTGGTTCAGTCATATGAGATGGCCTAGCATGATCCTGGTTATTCTTGACATTCGCATGTATCTGTATCTGTATAACCGGTATAACCGCCCTTCGGCGTAACACACCAGCTTCGCAGGCACGCGGCGCAGCGGCAGCTGGCTATATTACACCGATCGACTTGTTACACCTAACCCTTGAACATCTAACTCTAGGCATTGTTTAAAGCTATCTAATGACAATGCCCCTACTGTACTTGGTGACAGCATGTGTATGCATCTTGATCTTCCAGAGACCACGTAAGGTCGGAGCAAAGTTCACAGGCGACAAGATTGCGCCCGATGAACACATGCAGCCGGACCTGTCCTTTGACTACGACGGGAAGCGTGACCGCTGGAATGGCTTCAATCCTGAGGAGTACCAAGCTGTGATCGATGAGTACTCCAAAGTAGAAATGGTGAGGAATTTCTATTGTGTGTTGGTCAGTATTACAATGTAGTTGCAATTTGATTCTGCACACCCTCAATTTTAGTGACCGTCTCTTTCAGGAAATAAAAACACTTGTAAATCCAAAGACAAAAATCCTTGTATATGTATTTTTCTCTAGGCTAAACGACAGTTGAAAGAGCAGAAGATGACTGAGGACCTGCTGGCTGGGAAGATCAGTCAAGAGAGGGTAACACACCAATGTTCAATTGATACTAGAAACTCCAGTGTGAGACTAGCAATACACAATAAACAAAACTTATGATAAACAAATTATGACAAGGAACCTACTTTTACCATCTCTAGGGAGTAGGGAGAACTAGACCTCGTGATAAGTCCTAAAATATCATGCAAATATCATGGGTCATGTAAGAACTAGAATCAAATGATATGTTTGGTTATTGTTTGCTATATATCTTTCTTACCTTTCAGAGAGATGAAGACCTTGAGGAAGACAGCATGGTAAGCTATGCCTCCTTGTGCCCCCCTCCCCACCTATAGTAATACACATTATTATACATGTACATGTACTGTAGTTGTCCTTATCAAAGGACGTTACATAGATTTAACATTTTGCACCAAAAATTGAAATATTTTAATTGAAACAATCTTCATGCAATTGTAATTTACTTCCACTTTTCAACATATCTGTACAATTGTCTCACGTTTCTGACATTATATTATCGGTTGGTGCTAAAACAGCCCCCACAAGGCACAATCAGTTTATTTGGGCACCTCCACTTCCTGAATGACACTTATTTGCAATGGAGTAAGGTTGATCCAACTTACTTCGTAAAGAAATGACCAGAAAATCGACTTTTTTATGATCCTAACTGTACATAACGCAGCTTTAAAGACCAAATGACACCAAAAAAAGTCTGTAAAATACATACAAATATCGGAAGTGTACATACAATATAGTCACTTAAAATTTGTTCCAATCATGATGACTGAGAAATTGAGCTTGTATGGCCTTCTAAAAGTGACTTTTTGGACACTCTCTAGCAAGCTTCCCATTCCCATCTCTATTTGCATCTCTGTTTTATTTTACATTTCTGTGCTTTTTTCTGAGCTGACATCACTTGGTGACATCAGCTCAGGAAAAAATGCAGACATGCAAAAATAAAATATACAGATGCAAATGGCTTGCCAGTACTAGCTTGTGCTGACTTTTCCAAGGCAGGGCATTAGAATTTCGAATGTAACAGGAGAACCGTACATATTTATTGTAAATGTGTCTGTTAGCCAGGTAATACTAGTTATGTAAATTACAATCAGCTAAGGTCATATTTTGGTGTCATGAGCACTCTAACATAGTGATGCATACCGGTTCACTGAACTTGGATCCGGACTTGTAAGTCAATGTTTAGGTTCAAGTCCAAAAAAACCTTAAAGTCAAGAACCGAGTCCGGACTTATTACCATAAAAGACCATTTCACATACCCCTTTTCTTTCCAAACCACCTAAAACCCTCCGTAGATTGTAAAATCTTTGCTGCGAAATGAAGAAACATTGCCATCAGGCATCGTAAAGTACTGGCTTCCATGTTATGTGGCCAAAGTTTCACCCAGACAACATTGCAAGGTTGCCAACATTCAATTTTGTATATGCCATGGGTTTAGGTCTGGACTTACAAGTCCGGAACTGAACCTAAACCTCTGGACTTGAATCCAGACCTGAACCTAAAATTGGGTTTAGGTATGCAGCACTACTCTAACATTTACATGTATGGTATACTTTCTCCAGAGAAGAGAGGGAGATAGTGATGAAGAAGATGATGAAGACAAGTACGCTGATAACATCGACATGGCTGGACAGAAGTTTGACTCCAAGAGAAGAATCACAGTGAGGAACCTGCGTATTCGAGAAGACACAGCAAAGGTATTGTTATTTGTTATTTCATCACGATTGTGTGTCTGTGTGTTTGCATGTGTGGTTACAGGGCTCCGGACTGACTTTTTGACTTAGGAGGACTGTGCTCCCAACCCAAAACAATTTGGCGCGCCAAAAAAATCTAGGCGCACCACCAGAAAAATATTGCCCTATCCACGTGATTTAGTTAAGGTTCCCCGCTAAGTTCAACAAGAAAAAATACATGATACAAACTGTACATGCATTTTCTACCTGGAGCTTTTAAAGTAAACCTAAGGAATAACTGTCATTAATATATGAAAATCTAAATCTAAGCTACAAGCGGCTACCCAATCATAATTTCTTAAAGCATTAATGGTGCACAACCCAATTCTTCCACGACAGGGGTCCACTGTAGTCCCTGTTTATTTTGGAGTAAGGGTTTTTTAGTGGTTTTTCTGTGCCAAGCTAATTAGTGTATGAGGGTTGTGGTGTGATCAGCTCAACGTCAATGCCATGAAGTTTTGGGTTAGTTTTGGTCGGCGAATCTTCGCTTCCGGGTATCGCTCCGAGGCCGGGAACGGTGAAGCGTCCTAGGCGGCCTGGCTGATGACGTCACTACCAGGGGCTGTCGACATGCTTTGTTTTTCCTATTGTGCTTTATTGTGCTTTTCCTAGTGTTAGGATTTCTTTTAGAATGAGATATATTTGGCAGTAGAGTACGCGTTTTCTTTCTATATAGGTTGCGTTCTCGGCTAAAATTTCCTTCATGCCGTGCGGCGTCCGTGAAAAAGGCCTCTTAACTATAGGTTCCAATGGGAGCGAGAAACTGGGGTGTGCCCCCTTAAATCCCCAACTAAATCACAGCTAAAACAAACAAGAAAATGTTTTCAGCCAGCACAGTGGGATTTTCAGTTCATTTTTTAGCTTTTAGATTGGCGTATATAATTGGTACTGGTCTCTGGGATTATAATCCACAGGGAAGCACAGTGCTTTATTTTAATAAAAACCAAAGAACCTCTTGTTGGTCTTAATTTTTGATTGGCGCACCATGCTACCATGATTTCAAATAAGGTCACACCAGTCAAAATTCTGGGGCATGTATGACCAAACCAGTCTCTCTCATGAGCCCTGGCTTATTACCTACATGAGAGGGTTGAAGTCTGCCATCACTGATTCCTTTGTGTGGCTTTCCTTGGTACTGCAACAGAACTGTTTTTATTTTGTATCTTATTTTACATCTAACAATGTCACTCTGTGTTTCCAGTATCTGCTGAATCTTGACCCCAACTCAGCGTACTATGACCCCAAAACCCGCTCCATGAGGGAGAACCCGTACAAGAACAAACATCTCGAAGAGTGAGTGTCAGTTTCTTCCTCTTTTTAACAATTATTTCAATTCTTTTTTTTTAATTACCTTCTATCATGCCTTCATGTTAATAATGGACAGGATTGGCTGTTTGTAGTTCGAATAAAAGTCAGTACTGTTGTGTTGTCATTGGCAGGGATTGGGCTGTGTGCGGTCCCAAATAGTACCGGTGATGGTCACATTGGGCAAGTTTGCCGACTTGGGCAAGTCCCTTAATGCTTACCTCAACGGGAAAATGATCAAGACCAAGAAAAAGCAGTCATTATGGCCAGATTGTCGGCTTATAGAAGTGGTTGCTTGGTCAAGTTTGACTGTAGGTTAAAGCAGTTTTCTGTACTAACAAAGGTCTTGTTTTACAGGGTATCCTATGCTGGTGACAACTTTGTCCGTCAGACAGGAGACACTGTGAAGATGGCCCAGGAACAGTGTAAGTGGAACCACCTTTAAGTTCTGTCTTCTCTCAGTTCTGGAGCTCTGATATCTTGTCATGATTGTGTTCTGTTTGAATTGCCACCAGTGACCCCAAATGGAACATGTAAAACAATCACAAAGAGGAATACATCACAATAATGATGAGTTTAGGAAACATGTTTGAACTGCAATTTCACAAACGCAAGAAATTGGACTTACCCAATTTTTCAACAGTGACTGTACAACTCCAGTCCGTGAGCAGTGGCTATGATATGTTTAGCTTACAAAACTTAAAAGAGTTCTATGCCACATGATTATAACATTAATGACCTGTGTCTCGGTGTATATGATGCAATTAGGCCTTGTACGTTGCTTAGTCCAGTGGTTAGCGATCCTGCCTCTGGACTAAGAGGTTGGGAGTTCGAATCCCGGCTGTTGTCGCTCACCCGACATGCACGCTACTGTTTAGGGTCGCAGTCCTTAGGACGGGACGTTAAGGCGCTGTTCATTGTGCTTGCCGGAAAGAGCTAGGGGAATTTCCCCCCGGTACAATGAAACTGTAAATACTGTACATAGCGTCTGTCTTCTCTGTCACGACCAGTGGAAGATTAGCTCTTCAATGAGCTAAACTGGTTCGAGATCACTTTCTTTCTTTCACTTTAAAATGATGTCCTTATTTGCAGTATTTGCCTGGGAGGCATCAGGAAAAGGCACTGATGTGCATCTCCAGGCAGACCCCACCAAGTTGGAACTGTTACACAAGGAGTTCAAGGTCAAGAAGGACGACTACAAACAGAACCAGAAGAGCAGCATCCTCGAAAAGGTATGTTACTTTATCCGAGATGGAGTGAAATATGCTGTATTTGCTCACGAGCAAATGTTGGAATTCTAGTAATATAGATCTGTTATTTGATATTATAACTGGATCGTAAATGTAGGCTAGGCAAGGCTAGATTAGATTCAGAGAAAAATTTGCCTGGGCTTTTTCATTTTTCATATTATGGTAGCATCTATATGATTGAGTGAGACAATAACTGTGTGACATTTGCTTTCTATCCACAGTATGGAGGAGAGGAACATCTAGAAGCTCCACCCAAGCAGCTCCTCCTAGCACAAACTGTAAGTACTGCATCCTCTTCCAAATACATGTACGTACAGTAGTTGTAGTTGACTTATACCAAATACATGTAGTTCTCATTTATTTGTTTGGGAGGACATTCAAGTAGTTTTACATGCTCCTGCATCATTTCATTGTTTGAAGCATGTGTACCTACTAGTATATAAATTGTAATACATGTACCTGTACCTTTACCAGTCCCATAACATTATGTATTAAGAGATTTAGACAAAATAAAACCTTAAATATAACTTAAGGTAACAAAAAATGGTAATTGACTTGTTTAGAGTTATCGGGAGGCGTAGTGGAGCGTCCAACTATGAACCGGGAGACCTGGGTTCGATCCCAAGGACATGTCTGGACATGCCCCCCGACGTTGTGCCCTTGGGAAAGGCACTTTACACGACTTTCCTCACTCCACCCAGGTGTGAATGGGTACCTAACTTCGGTTGGGGAAAGTTGTATTGAGGTCCCCTTGTGGCGCCGAATGGCAGCCACACAGACCCTTACGACAGTTCCACAAAAAGTGTGTGGAGCAAATATGTTACATGTATATGTATCATGTGTATTATGTGATTGCAAACCCTGTGTCAATTCAGGGCTATAAAAAGCTGCTTGTTTGAGGAGGAGTGTGGCCTGTTGTTTTGTCTGTAGGAAGACTATGTGGAGTACTCCAGACATGGTACAGTGCTGAAGGGACAGGAGAAGGCTGTAACCAAGTCCAAGTATGAGGAGGATGTGCTGATCAACAACCACACGGTCAGTGTCTTCTCATTCTCTCTGTGTATCCAGTATGTTACAAAATATAGAACAGGAACTGGCTGATACAAATGTACCTGGGGCGATACGGAAAGCAACACGGTGTATTCCGTATCACCCGAAGTATCAGCCCGACCGTGAGGCGGATTGCCCGACGGCTGGAGGGTGATCTGACTCGTGGGAGGGCTGGGACTGAGGGTGATGCGGAATACACCGTGTTATATTTTATCTATGTCATACCCACTGAGAAAAAAAGACATTTCAGTGCAAAATGTGCCAAAATTTGGTGTATCTAAGCAAAAAGTGTAACGGTGTCAATTCCAACATCTGAATTTAGTGTTTAAAATGTGTTTGAAGATTTGAAAGGAAAGATTCGAACAGTTGGAAGCCCGTGTGATAAAAAAAGAGAACCCCGGGCCGTACTGCTAGTTATCACATGGGCCAGAACACCTGAATCAAACATTGTCGCGGCCCAGGTATGACATAAAACTAGTTATTATACAGGTTGGAAAACCTGTATCAAATGTTAATGCGGCCAAGGTATGACATAAATGCAGGTCTGGACTCAGGACTTGACCATTTTAGTTTCATATTTTGTTTATAACAGTTACTGTACATTGTATTTACTACTAATTGAAAGAAACTAGGAAGTGAAAAACTACTAAGCTTTGGCATGTCTGTCTGTCATTTTTGTTACAGTATATTTTCTGCCAGAGAGTGCTTAGTACTGCTTACTATCAAGGGAGTGAAGACTACTACATGTATTTGTGACTGCCTTGTGTTGTGTTAACCTTTGCAGAAGGAAAACATGTTGCTTGTTTCTTCCTCCGTTCCAAAAACATATGGTCAATGACCTGGACCAGCCTCCTTAACTCTGCATTCAGAATAGTGCTGTGTACCGGTTCACTTGACTGGTTCCAGACTTGTAAAAATGTTTAGGTTCAAGTCCAAAAAAGCTAAAAGTCAAGAACCCAGTCCAGACTTACCGGTATTACAAAAAAAAACATGTCAATACCCCTTTTCTAAATCCAAACCACCTAAAACCTTCTATAGATTGTAAAGTGTGCTGCAAAATGAAGAAAATATTGCCATCGGGCATCGTCAAGTGTCTTCCTCCATGTTGTGTGGCCAAAGTTTTGCCCAAACAACATTGCAAGGTTGCCAACATGCAATTTTGTATATGCCATGGGTTTAGGTCCAGACTTACAAGTCCAGAACTGAACCTAAACCCCTGGACTTGAATCCAGACCTGAACCTAAATGTGGGTTTTGGTACACAGCACTAATTCAGAAACACCAAGAAATAATCTCCGTAATGTATTTCCAGTAGTAGAGTCTGGATTGTCTTGGAATGTTATTTTCCTGGATGTCTAACCTTCATCAATGTTTATTGTCTGTACAGGCCATTTGGGGTTCGTACTGGAGAGATGGCAGGTGGGGATACCGCTGTTGTCACTCCTTTGTCAAGATGTCCTACTGTACGGGAGAGGCAGGGAAACAGGTGGCACAGGTATGGCACTTCCCTTCTACTTTTAGGCCACACCAATTTAATTTGTTGGTTCTCAGATTTTTTCAGAAAAAATATGAAGCGACAGGGCGAAAAAAAAAAATCTAGACGTCCTATTAAAGCCCCAAATGCTACGATAGGTGCCATGAAGTCAACAAAAGGCTGGGTTTAAATAAATATTCAAACAATGAATTTTGAACTTTTAATCAAACCTCTGCATTGATAAATGGAAAAACTGTAACAACTAGAAAGAAGAGGACTTTCCCGAACAGTTTGGGGCTATATATGAGTATTTTCTAGTTGAGAACCAGAATTCTTTTTTTTTTTGCAAATCAGAAAAAAATGAAGAGGTGAATCCGAGTTGACAAAAATATTTGGGTGCACCCACAGAACAAATTGGGTGCACAGCTCCAAATTTGGGTGCACTAAGTTGCACATGCACCCAGTATTTTCTCATATTTTATCATTGCCATTTTTTGTATATAAAGTGTATGATATTTCATGACATTGTACAGTATTTCATGTTTAATGTATGATATTGAAGGTATTTGTATTTCATGTTATTAATGTTCAATATTGTAATCTGTTTTGCATTCTGTATTTATATTGTAATGTTGGGGAGGACAACTTGTAAAGGTGTGAATGCACCTGATGTGGTAAATTCAAATAAACAAGTAAACAAATTTCGAGCCTTGTGTAAACACAGGCTAGCCCCGACCACTGCTGATATTGTCCGGAACACCAGGTTTGTTGCACTTGTAGCTACTATCTTTGTTGAAGTATACATGTACATGTACATTATATATCAAAATTTTGTATTGTAGATGGAGATGGCAGACATGGAACTGCGGACATTTGGAGAAGAAGAAGAAGAAGAGGAGGCACCAAAGTCACTTCTTGAGGTACATGTAACAGTTGTCCTGGTTCTTAAGATGATACTGCACAATGATGGCACAAATTTGTGGCATTTTAAAGACATCCAGATGCAATTTAAGGGTCACGTGGCAAAGTTTGATTTTCGCAGTCAATTTTCTAGGTCATTCTTTTTGTATGAGTTGAGTCAATCCTATCTCATAGCATACTGAACTCTTTAAGCTTGAGGCAAAAAGGTGATGTCACAGTTGCTTGTTTTGTATAATAATAGGCTACATTTAAAGCTATTGGTGGTGCCAAAAAATAAAGAGAAGCCTCACATAGCTCGCTTTGGGGCTATTTCAAAATCTTCAAGTATGAAATGACGACAAAAATGTGCAGTAAAAATGGCAGTAAATGTCAATATCAGAGAGATTTCTTCATCTACAATATTTTTTTTTTTGCATTAGGCCATGTTGATTTGATTATATGGATGACATCCTCCGGGAGCCCCAAAACTGATGCGCGCGTGCGAATAAAAAAAAAGTTTTGCAAAAAAAAGTTCTTTTCATTATGAAATCTACGTGGTCATGAGGGTTGAGCAAATGGCACAGAATATGGTTTGGCGAATAATCTAGTCTTCAAGTTCATTTCTTTACAATTTCGTCTTTTTTCGTTTGATTTTGGCATTCTACGACATTGGTATAGTTTTTATTAATTTTTTTTGTAACTTATGGTATATTTTTGTTCATTTTTCAACTGTTTTGTACGATTTACAGTATGGTTGAAAACTTTTTTTTTTTTGGAAACGGCCGAAAATTCATGCGCGCGCGGATGTCATCCATATAATCAAATCAACATGGCCTTAGATACCTTAGATAGCTTTAGAAATTCCATCCCATTCCTGTTGCACTGCTTCTTAAACTGGAGCTAGGAGAATAGGCTGATGTGTGGATACAATATGACACCAAAATAAGTCTGTAAAATGCATTACAAATATCGGAAGTGTACATACAATATAGTCACTTGAAGTTTGTTCCAATCATGATGACTGAGAAATTGAGCTTGTATGGCCTTCTAAAAGTGAATTTTTGGAGACTCTAGCAAGCTTCCCAATTGCCCACTTCGGGCATCTCTATTTGCATCTCTGTGTTTTATTTTTACATTTCTGTGCTTTTTAAAAATGCAAAAATAAAATGTAGAGATGCAAATCGCCTGCCAGGACTGGCTTGTGCTGACTTTTCCAAGGCTGGGCATTAAAATTTCCAATTTAACAGAACCGTGCATACATGTATTTATTGTAAATGTGTCTGTTAGTCAGGTAATACTAGTTATGTCAACTACAATCAGCTATGGTCATATTTTGGTGTCGTGAGCACTCTAACATGCTGTATTAGATTCTGTAAATGTGACAGGTCTCTAGTAACTTACTACCCCTTCCACTATATATTGTCCACAATGTAACTATGTCATTCCCATAACACAGCAACACCAGGAAGAACTGAAGAAGAACAAGAAGAAGAAGAAAAAGGAGCGCCTGGAGGCTGAGGAGAAAGAGAAGAAAGACAAGGAAAAGAAACTGAAGAAGGTAAGGACAATCATACTTAACATGTAACATATTCAAGTTCATTAAAGGTGACTATTACCATCTTGAAAGTTCATACATTTTCGAAATAGAATAAGGCCACACCAATTTAATTTTTTGGTTCTCGGATTTTTTTAGAAAAAATATGAAGCGACAGGGCGAAAAAAATATTAATAAAAACAGGTCTAGGAATTCTATTATAGCCCCAAATGCTACGATCATAGGAGCCATGAAGTCAACACAAAAGGCTGGGTTAATATTCAAACGATGAATTTTGAACTTATAATCAAACTACTTCATTGATAGATGGAAAAAGTGTAACAACTAGGAGGAAAGGCTAGGAGGAAAGGGACTTTCCTCAACTGTTGGGGGCAAAATATGAGCATTTTTGAGTTGATTCAGAACCAGAATTCTTTTTTTTTTTTGCAAATCAGAGGCGAATCCAAGAACCAACAAATTAAATAGGTGTGGCCTAAATAAACTAAATATTATTTGTTTCCCCTCCAGGCTCTAAAGGCAGAAGAAGAGAGAAACTTGACGTTCCAGGAGATGATGAAGTTGGACGAGCGAAAGCGCCCGTACAACAGCCTGGCCGCCGACTCTCACGAGGTCACGGAGGAGGAGCTGGAAGCCTTCCGCATCAAACGAGCAAACTATGATGACCCCATGAAAAATATGCTGGGGAAATAGAGAACAATTTCAGCCTGGAATCAGACTAATATCTACAAATATCTGTTACATGTATGATATTGAAAGTTCATCTGTGCTGGTAGAAATCATTATGAAGCAAGTTTAAACTGTAATTTCCAACACAACGAATTGGACACCCAAATTTTCGACTGTACAACTGCAAAATACAACCATCCCTCAACAGAGACGGGGGGCGCCACAGACTTTCTGCAACCTATGATCCACTGCTCACGGAGTCACGTGTTATCTGCGTGACGTCACGGAAGCGGTGGATTGCTCAATCCTTGACAAAGACTGGAGTTGTACAGTCGAAAATTTGGGTGAGTCCAATTTGTTGTGTTGGAAATTACAGTTTAAACTTGCTGCATACATGTATAATAGCTAATAAGCCAAGACTTAGTAATAGAAACACCTGTGTGCTCTTCTGGCTACAAGTCTTCACAACTGGCTAAAAGTTGTACAAAATTTAACAGACCTGATGACTATATGCCTACATGTAGGCATACTCTACTTCTTGTTACCTGTATTGTATGTGGATGAGCAGATCACTTCATATGCAACTTTTTTATCTTCTGTGCTTGTCATTGAAATACCTGACTGAGTGTGTATATACATTGTACATTATCTTACCTTTTGTATTGTAGGAGGAAACATCAAGCGAAGTCCACCATTTGACTTAAACTAATCATAGCTCAAGTTAATTATCAAGTTGTGTAATGTGATTTGAAAAAAACATTAAGTTTGTCTTCACCTGGTATAATCCATAATCATGGTAAAGTTTTAACTTTTTTCCAACACAAAAGAGAACTCACCGTGAATTTGTATGTATTTAAAACTAATGTTCATCTGTAATAAACTAGAGTTGTCAACTTCATACCTTCTCCAACAATCATTTCCTCATCACCAAACACACAACACTCTGGCAAACTCTCAAAGCTTCCAAGATACTGTGTATTTATCTTTTGGCACTCTGTCAATAAAAAAATTCTCTTCTATGTTGAGGAAACTCATTATTCTCACCTTCTGCAAACTTCCAAACACTGACCCCAACTCAAAACTTTATACCTACAATGAAACTACAACTGATTTTCCCTCAATGTACAATGTTTATGTTATATAATAAACTACACTTACTTAGTAAAAGCATGAAATAACAAACAGGTAGACCATTGACAATGAAATAGGTTTCAGCCTTTTAATATGACACAAATCATAGGCATATTTCTCATACAAAAATATACAAATATCAGACAAATATACAAAATTTATAAGTATTTCTCAATTGTATTGGCCTTACCAGTGTTAGGCCACACTGATTTAATTTTATGGATAACATCTGCATCCGAATTGATTTTGGCCTGTTCTCAACAACAACAAAAAAAACTCCAAGGCTCTGGCCTGGGCACCCAGTTTACAGAGGCTACACAGAACTCAAGAACTCAGTATATATACAGTGCGGACTCATAAATGCTGCAAAAAGCCAGCATGTCCTGGCTTCTTGTAAAATATCAGTACAACCACAAATTCACAATATTATTCCTGGCACAGATGAACTTAGAGAGCTACAGGTGCCATTGAGAGTGCAGAAGATGAGAAATTTTTTTTCTTCCATAAACTCCATTCTCTTTAATAGGATCAAGGAAGTTCCTAACATTCCTGGGACAGATGAGCTTAGAGAGCTAGAGGTGTCATTGAGAGTGAAGAAGATGAGAAGACAGTTTTTTCTTCCATACTCCTTCTCTTAGGATCAAGGAAATTTCTAGATGAAAGCCTCAAATTCCTAGAAATCGAACTACATTAAATTTTGTACATCACTTTCACATCAACAAGCTTCCTTCTGAAAATATGTTTTTGAAGCCTAACGTAAACAAACATCCAATCTGTCCTCACAGTCACAGTCCATTTACTGTAATCCAAAGCATGTGAGTGGTCCTTACTCAGCCTTGTTTTGTGGTGAAAACTGAAGGCCACACCAATTTAACTTGTTGTTTGTTGGATTTGCCCACTCCATTATTTTTATTTGCCAAAAAAAAAGATTTTAGGTTCTGAATCATCTGCAAAATGCTGTAATGAAAGACATATTTTTACCCGAACAGTTGAAAAAAGTTCTTTTCTTCCTAGTTGTTAAATTTGTTAAAGTTTTTCAATGTAACAATGCAACTTTGTTTCATTCAAAGTTCAAAATCTATTGTTTTAATTATAAACCAGCCTGGTATGTTCATGGCTTATATCATAACATTTCCGGCCCTCGTGGGGTGCCTGTTTTTTTGTTTTTTTTCCCTGTTGCTTCATATTTTTTCTGAAATATCAGCTGCTGAGAAACAACAAATCAAATTGGCGTGGCCTGAAACAAAAGAATTTAAAGACAATTTAAACTAATCATCATCCAACATCCCTTGGTACTTGGCAATCCTCCTCATGCCTCTGGCTCTCTTCCTCCTGGCAATGGTATTGGCCATGCTCCTGAGGGTAGACATCTTCATCAGCCTGCCCCTATCCTGGACTATTCGTGTCTCAAACTCCATCTTGGTGACGGGAACCGTTCCGCTGCGCGGATGGCTGCGAGCCTTCGCGACACGCTTGCCGATACTGTCCCTCAGGAGGGGGAGGATCTGGAGGAACATGAGATACCCGGTGATGGGAGTCAGCCGAGTCACGTCCACCGAACTTGTCTTCAGGAGAGCGGAACTCTCGGCAAACAGTCGCATCCTCAGCTTGTCCGACGCGAGCGGACAGATGGACTCCATGGCGTTGGCAAACTCTCCTTCCACCATCGACCCGGGTTCTTTCCCCGGATGTAAGAACAGCTTGACTTCGGCGTCCTTCATCCTAGGCTCCCGTCCCCTCAGAATGGCGTTCATGATCCACTCTATCACCAGGGTTTTTGAGATCTTGTTCTCGCTGAAGGATTGGTAACTCATGGACACTGTTTCGATCTCGTCCTCGTGCAGGAAGGGGTAGATGCACTCTGCGAAGGCTTCAAAATCGCGGACCTCCTTCCACTCCACGGCTTCAACAAGATCGGCGACCGTCACGATGTATCGCATGGTGGAAGCGTCCAATTGGCCGGCCAGCAGGAGAGCGAACATGTGGACCGTGCGACTGATGTTCACCTGCTGGACCACACCTGTTAAGAAGTCATACATGGCCAGGTAGGTCACCTCGTCATCGAGATATCTCTCCGAGAAGAAGGCGTACAAGGCGTCCACGAAGGACAGAGTGGGCTCGTCATCCATTCCGCAGTCGTCCTGGAAGACCAGCGTGGCGTAGAACTGTTCGATAATGGACAGGACGCGCTCCTGGCTCAGAGGACGGGCGACGGCTCTCGTAATGTTCGAGCGCTTCCTGTAGTCTGCCCAGATCTGCTGCGTCATGTTCTTCATTGTCGACTCATCCTCGCTGCTGTCTCCACTGGGCACGTTTGCCGACGGGGCAACACTTGTCTGCCTCCTGCTGTCTCCCGGTGTCTCTTGGTCCGAGTGCAAGGCGCAGATGCCTTGGTTAGAACTGGCGTTAGATACGCGTCTTGTGGAGCTAACAGAAGCGGCGGATTTCGATTTCCCATTGACGTTAGCCTCTAACGGTGGCGGCACCTGTGCCGTGTCGGGGACTTCAATGTTCACTCTCAGTTTGGGCCGTACCACTTTGATGTGGGTGCAGTTTTTCGGCAGTATGAAGACCTTGTCCTTGGTGGTGACCTTGTGGGGACAAATGACCGTCTTCTCCCCACAGCTGGGGCAGAAGGCGCCCTCCTTGAACTCCTCAAAGTTCCTGCCGAAGTTGGTGGAGAAGTAGAGCATGGAGGAGTACTTGCTGAGGATGTGTTCGTGTGGGGAGAAGGGGTCGTCATTGGCCCCGCTGTCACTGGCCTTCTCCTCCTCATCCAGCCCACTCTGGAGGGACATGGCTGAATCTGGAGAAACGACAAAAACAACAATTTGTCTCAGGTTTTTATGTAACTATCATCATTTGTTCACACTTAAAAAAAATAACAAATACATATTAAACAAGTAAATATAAATGAAACATAACAGTGCAAAGGAGGCCAAAAGCATATTTAATGTGCCTTCATGTGTATAAAGGCTCCCTTCATCACCCTATTTACATGTAACAAACCAATTAATTTACTTATTAATACTAAGTAAACAAAACAAAATAAGTTTGTTAAAAAGTAAATGACCAGTAAGACACCTGTACTCTACTCGACTGGATGTTGGCATCTGTTTATAGCTGAAATTAATGAGATCTCGGCTTGAAATACTTTCTTCTGCATACAAATGTATCTGGTTCACAGGTTCAGGCCTCGAAATTAACCTTTTTAATTCTTCCTATTATCCCAGCACTGACCCCAAAATAAATTTATTGTCCCGCAGTGAGGATGAACTGTACATGTCCCAACCTGTTTTTGGGGATCCAAAGTATTGTATGACAGACTTAAAGTCAACTTTTCCAAATCCAAAAGCCGGGACGTGTAATTGATAAACAAAAGAAGGGCTGACATTCTGATGTTGATGATTATTTTTCTATTGTCCCAAAAATGTCCTAAAGTGACTCCTTTTACTTGTCCCAGCCTAAATTTTAGTGGTCAGTGGCCATTGGACCACCTTTGATTTTGAGCCCTGTGGTCACCGAAACGTCGGCTGAAAAAAAGACTTGGTTGTGAAGGAAGAGTCTCTTTACAGTCACAAATACGGTCGTCTTACCCCTGCCTCTGGACCGCAGCCCTTCCCGCCCAGCCGAGCCTGGCTTGCTGCCCGGCCGACCAGACTTCCTGGCACTGCCGGGGGTCTTGAGTCTCTGCTCCTCCTCCTGAGCCAGCCGGGCCTCCTCCATGGCCTGCAGGTCCTTACTCAGCACGTCTTTGTGCTGCCGGATCAACGCCAGCTCGTTTCCCAACTCTGCTACCGACGCCTGGAACCTCTCCTGGGTACACTGAAGCTATTCAACAAAAGAGGAAGAAAAAGAATACACGTGATGCACTT
>NW_017804487.1:244798-274996 GCF_001625305.1 Branchiostoma belcheri
TACGTTTCTTTTTGGGGACATTATTGTGACACTTCAAGAATCATGAATTTTAATGAATTTGACTTTAGAATGAACCTTTTACCAAGGAATTTATCCCTAATTACGCACAAAATATAGTGTTTTAGGGAGTTACGAGTTTCAATTTTTTTCCAGGAGAATACCAGACCCCCTACTGTGGTCATGTCTGTGGGACTCAAAGCGCCACGGAAAGTTCTTTCTGTTACCTACGCTGTAAAAAAAATTTAGGTGAGAACCCCGAATTTGATGGACAGGCAGGATCAGTCTATTGAAACCATCAGTGCTTACCTCCACATCCAGTTTGTCTATCTCCATCTCATTGGCAGAGAAGTTTGGATCGTTGACGTTGTCTGACTGGACACAGGAGGACAGCTGGAGCAGGTGGGCTTCCATGTACGCATCAAACTCTGACAGAAATACGAGTAATGTTGGGCATCATTTCCTTAAACATTTAAAGCATACTTATGACTGACCAATTCTCTATTGGTAAATTAAATGTGTTTAGGCAGCAGGGAAATGGTTTAAGGCATTATGTAACAACCAAGGATGACACAAAAGGTAAATTTTCTGGCCCTTTCTTGGCAATCCTATGTCAAGTGAGCTATACATTCAAACTCCCAACTTCTTGATCCAGAGGCAGAGTCAAACCGCTGGACTATCACTCTTGGTCAATCTGAGGGCACATTTTGCAGCTGGTTAGCCTATCATTAGTCAGGAAAACTGTTATCATCCCTGAAATATGTACAGTTTTCACTGTGACAGTCATAGAAACTCTTGCTTTTAGTTAGACATATCCAGTCAGACACCGATGTTCAGGACAAAAGATATAGAAACTGGAAGTCCTGCTGCAGTACCAATGTCATCCACCAGGAGGCCCATATTTGACCTTGACCTTCGTCTTCCTAAGAATTACGAACACACCAAATATCATCACAATCCATAAAGGCATTTTGAAGTTATGCTAACCACAAGTACTAGTAAAAATAGTAGTATGTGGAAACACACACACACAGACAGACAGATAGACAGAAACACAGACAGGCCGAAAACAATACCTTCATTTTCATGGCAGTAAAAAGAAAAGTAGAGTCAATGGTATTCCAGGCTGACCATTGCCCCTGAGGTAACTGCTAACAATACTGACTGGCTATATCTAGGTCACCCCTGATCCAAATTACATGGTACATTACTAAGGACTCACTAAAGAGGCAGATGTCAAACCCACAAGAGGGGGTAGTATGGGGCTGACAGCTAGTGTAGTTCACTGGTCACGGATATTAAGCTATAGTTCCAGTGTAGATCCAAGCTGGATCCTATGGTCTTACACAGGGAGCACACTAGAATCATGATCCTTTGTAGGGAGCCTGCATGCCCTTTTTCGTAAGGCATAATCAGGCCTTTTTAGTCTTCCTAATCCGTAGGCAGCCTCCCAAAAAATCAATGTAATTCGTCATCAGTACATTAGCTGCAAAGCGTTAAGTCGTAATCAGCTCTGACACTTAAACGTAATTTGTAATCGGCAGTGAAAATTTTGCGTCATTCGTAATCACTACCCCCCATGCAGGCCTTCTTTGTAGTTCAACCCAGTGTTAGAGATGTGAGATAACTGCACAAATATGTTGAAAAGTGGAAATAAATTACAATCAGAAGATATTTTCAATTGAAATATTTCAAACTGTGGAGCAGAAATGTCATCATAATGCCCCTTTAGAAAGCCTACCTTCCAACAAGGAGTTTTGTATGGACAACATCTGACTTTCCAGTCTCTTCACATTGTCAATGTCTGTCACCAGATTGGCCTGTGGGGAAAAATATATTTATTAATTTATGAAGTATATGTATACTGCACTTCAGAAGAATTGTTGCCTGGTGGTCTTGAAGAGTTATGGTATGACCAGGCCTAAAATATTTTTACGGAGCCTGTTGTACAATGTAAATACATGTAAATACAGTATTCTAACAAATCAGTAAATAACAATTCTGTTTATGCTTGGTCTTATGATATGGCTCAACAGTTGCTTTCAAATTTCTCAATTTTTGATCATAAGGCCACACCAATTTAATTTGTTGTTTCTCAGAATTACTTGTCCATTTTTTTCTGATTTGCAAAAAAAAAAAAGGAAAAGGTTTTAGGTTCTGAATAAACTTGGAAATGATCAAAGAAAGATATATTTTGGCCCAAACGGTTGAAGAAAGTTCTTTAATTTCTACTTAGTTAGTAGTTCAATGTAGCAATGTAACTTTATTTCATTAAAAGTTCAAAATTTGTTGCTTTAATTATAAACCAGACTGGTAGGTTGACTTTATGCATATGGCTCCTATTGTAACATTTCTGACTATCATGGGTGCCTTGCCCCCCACCCTTTTTTTTTTGCCCTGTCGCTTCATATTTTTGCTGAAAAAATCTGAGAAACAACAAGATACTAAGACCCATTCGACTTTCACGGATCGCATAAACTACTTACGTCATAGGGGGGACATTTTGAAAGAACGTCGTTCTAGAACTCTGAAGTCGAACGCAGCTGTGCTCGCGGTGTCCCCCCTGGCAGATCATTTTTTTACTAAAAGGTAGGTAAGTGTCTATTTTCTTGGTGATATATGCAGAAATGACACAGGAAAACAGGCACCAACTTTGTATGGTGGCATTCTGTACAACAATTTAAGGTTATTTTGTTCTGTGACGTATGCTGTTTATGTGATCAGTGAAAGGAACTTTTGAAATGTCCCCCCTGTGACGTAGTTTCTATTCGAAAAGTCCCCCCTGTGACGTTTAAGCAGTTTATGCGATCCGTGAAAGTCGAATGGGTCTATTGATGTGACCTAAGCAAACCATGCAGGTAGGCCTCTACTCACCTTTTTACTTGTGAGCACAGGCTTCCTTGTCAACAGTCTCTTGGGCATTGAGTCGGTAGGGTACATGGTGTGGAATGCTGGAATCAAAACAAGAAAGAGTAAAAATCAGGGACTCACCCAGATATATACCTTTGACCCGGTGTTGACGTCACACTTCAAAGAAGCCATGTGACAAGCCTCACTGGGTCAGTCCTACTGAGGAAGACCAGAGTCACTGGTCGAAAGCTCTAAGGGAGAGAACTTTCTGTGTTGGACCAAAAGTTTTAACGAGTTCTTTTTCTGTTTTATTAATAAATGTACCTTCTTGCATTTTATCAAAGCTGGTCTTGTATGTTGTCATGTAGTTTAGCTCCTCAGTCAGTCTGCGTATATCTGCCTGTAGATTTGCGATGTTCTGTTCGTATGTCGCCTTCTCTCTCTCAAAACCATTCTGCTTCTCTTCCATGGATTCATGTAACCTGTCAAAAAAAGATTTAAAGATAAGGGATGGCCAACACACATACATGTACAAAACATGTACATGTAGGCTAGCCTCCATAGCAGGTTTATACAACTGGAGGTTTGGTGGTCTTCAGCTGTTTTCTGATTAGCCCAGTTCTAAAAACGGGGGTACGTAATTCAACCAGGCCGGCTATGTTGTCTATATGCAATCAGAAAATAGCACATAAAAGCTCCAAAAGACCATGAAGACCCCCAAAACCCCCAGTTTTTGGCATGCTATGGAGGCTACATGTAGGCTCATTTTCATTGAAATGTACAGAATTTGGTAAGGGAGGTTTAACATCGCACTTTTGGCTTTTTTCTCCAAAAAAAAATCTACAGTTTTTAGATTCATCTTTTAGGAGCAAGTGGTTTTAAGTACAGACATTTAAAAACTGAGCAATTTTCTTATACCAGGTAAAGCTTTACTAATATTGAAGGTAACAAACAACCATTACAGAGGTTACAGTCATTACTGTAAAACATTTTGTCCAGCAAGGTTGGCTACAAATGATAGTGAACACTCCTTTCTTATCGGCAAGTTATCCCCTTAGAAACGTAGAAAACTTGCAATTTCTTGTCTTATATGTGGCTGTCACGACCGTCTTACAATCAGCTGAATTTAGCATTATGCATTGCCAGGAACCCCCATGCAGACCCTTTAATCAGACTGTACAGGTTTTTCCGCCCCCCCTAGACCAGTCCAGACTGGACAGGTTTTTCCGCCGACTGGACAGGTTTTTCTAGTAATTTTCAGTGTCAAACCTGGTGGAAGCACCCAGATTTTTTTTTACCATTAATTCTATAAGTTGTGACTTAGATGATACCAAAGTTTGTGTCTTTTAGGCCACACCATCTTAATTTGTTGGTTCTCAGATTCGCCTTTCCATTTTTTTCTGATTTGCAAAAAAAAAAAAAAAAATTCCACATCAACTAAAAAATGCTCATATTTTACCCCAAATAGTTGAGGAAAGTCATTTTCTTCCTAGTTGTTACAGTTTTTCCATCTATTAAATGCAGTGTTTTGATTAAAAGTTCAAAATTCATTGAGTATTAACCAAACCTTTTGTGTTGACTTCATATTGGTTCCTATCGTTGCACTTGGGGCTATAATAGGATGCCTAGACTTGTTTTTATTTTTCTTAATTTTTTTTTTTGCCCTGTCGCTTCATATTTTGGAAAAATTAGAGAACTAACAAATCAAATTGGTATGTCCTTAACATACTTTTTAATGTCGATGTTCCTGGCCTGTACTTGTGCCTCCAGCCCCTCCACTGTGTCGTTCAGCCCGTCTATGTCCTGTGTCAGGTCATCATTCACTGCCTCCAGGGCCTGGAACTGCTGCTGCTTCTCACGCAGTCTGTTCTCACACAGGCAACAAGTACAGAATCTTTAGTATATCACACATTACGCCAAAAAGCAGTTACTCAAGCAACTGGATATGATTTTGAAAACGTCAGACGTTTCAGCTAGTATCCACTAGCTTTCGTCAGTGACTGAAGTGCTTATAAAGCTGCAATTCCCCTCTGGTCTCTCAGTCATTGACGAAAGCTAGTGGATACTAGCTGAAACGTCTGACATTTTCAAAATCATATCCAGTTGCTTGAGTAACTGCTTTTTGGCGTATTGTATTACCTGGATGTCTAACCTTCATCGACGTATATCACACATTATTTATAATTATGTTTACTGAAGGAAAACATATTGTTTTTGCTCAGTTTCTTCTTCTTCTTCCTCTTCTTCTTCTCCAAACAGTGACCTTAATGACCTGAAGTCCTGAACCAATGTTGTATCTGTTACCATGGTAACTACGTAGTGTTGGGTTACATCATGTTACATACATCATGTTGCAATTTTATAGCAGGAGGGATTTAGACTCCTGTCACCATAATATGAATGTGTTGGAGTAAGAATTAAAAGAGCAGACCATATGCAAAGGTAAACATTAATGCATTTGCCTTGCAAATATTACCTTTCTAGTTATACAATGTTATCAAAAGCTACCAATAAATAGTCTCTGACGATTAAGCTTGTATTGGATCTAAAGTTTTAACTCTAAACATGTAACTACCAACACAGATGAACTTTCATGATTAAGTTTTTGTTTTACCTCTCTTTTGCAGCATCCAGTTTGTCCTGCAGTTCTTCTGCCTTCATGTTCCTGAAACACATTTTAAATGCAACAGTTTGAATTGCTTAGGACTAGGTAGAGATTTTCACATGGTAAAGATCAGTAGGTTATCTAATATGCACTTTGCTTGAACCTTTGACTGTTTATATGCGTTTGGCCAGAAAATGTGACACATTTCTACAAAAACAGCAACATCTGGATCAGGTTGTTCAGACAATTACCTGAAGAGTTATGTCCGTAGCCAGGGCGCATTCAGGGGGTTTAGACGAACCCCCCCACAAGGCTCAAAGCCAAAAAAGAGGTCCAATTTTTGGTCCACTTTTTATCTAAAGGTCACTTTGTCATTGAAAAAGTTATCTCTAATTTTTTCTTTGAAAAAAAAAATGCAGAAAATGCCATTTCAGAAGGTTCGTTTTTCAAAATTTTTCGGGGGAGCATGCCCCAGACCCCCCTAGGAACCCCGCGCCTTCTGTGCTCGCCTCGCGCCTACAGCGCTTGCTGGTCCCTCAAGCAGTGGGAAGAACCCCCCATTCAAAATTCCTGCCTACAGGCATGAGAATACAGCAGGTGGACACAGCTATAGTATAGGCCTACCTTTCATCATAAACTCTTTTCACCAGTGTGAAGTACGGCACTTTCTGGATGAAAGTCGTGGCGTCAGTGTTGCCGACACTTTCTTTGGCAGCTGTGCTGGTCAGCGTTGGGCTGTAGACAGCATCTGAGAGACATAGACACAGCAAATAAAATTCATTCAACTTGCCGGTATTAAATATAAAATCATGACCAGAAAATTGACTTTCTGTACATATCGTCTAATGTACATAGTCTGCCATGGCTACAACTTAATAGCAACACATTTTTCAAAATAAGGCCATACCAATTTAATTTGTTGGTTCTCGGATTCACCTCTACATTTTTTTCTTATTTGCAAAAAAAAAAAAAAAGATTCTGTTCCTGAATCAACTCAAATATGCTCATATTGCTCCCAACAGTTGAGGAAAGTCCTTTTCTTCCTAGTTGTTACAGTTTTTCCAGCTATCAGTGCAGTGGTTTGATTAAAAGTTCAAAATTCAATTTTTTTTAAATATTAACCCAGCATGGCTTCTATCGTACCATTTTGGGCCATAATGCCTAGACCTTTTTTTTATTTTTCGCGCCGTCACTTCATATGTTTTGTGAAAAAATCCGAGAACCAACAAATTAAATTGGTGTAGCCGAAGTTTTCACACTTTTATGTCTTTTTATGGGTTCACCACGCCACCACGAAGTGGTGGTGAACCCATATTGCTTTTTCTGATGTTTCTTCTCCTTCTCCTCCTTCTCCTGCCATTTTTTAAATGGATTCAGCTTCTTCATTTTAGGGCCTAAGGTCCTGAAATTTGGTATGGAGGTACAGTGGGCAAATACCCCTAGGCGTTTTTTAAATTTTTGTGATACAGGCTTTTAGAATGGTTTTATTTGAGTTTTTTGGCTGTGTTATAGCAAATGTATTACTGTGTTAGTGTGCCGCGTTTACCACGTCTGGGCATGAGTCATCACAATGGAATGCAGGGCATCAACCAATAGGCATGCAGCTTTCCTCTATACTTCTTGCTGATTGGCTGTTGGGATTTAACTTGATTAACACCTGCACAGAGCATTTCCACCTGCACAGAGCATTTCTTGCTGATTGGCTGTTGGGATTTAACTTGATTAACACCTGCACAGAGCATTTCCATACTGACAGTATGTCTTTATTCAAGTGTTTTGGTAGGTATTTCAAGCTTTTCTGCTCCAGCATTGGAATGCGGGGCATGAACGTTTTTTATTTTATTTTGAAAATCAACAGTTTCCATTATGCAATTAAAAATCCTAACCAATAAAGTAGGGAATAGCTATCCAACTGTTGTTTTAGTTGTATGTTACTTCATATTATAGTTATATCAATGTAAATCATTGTTTTCCCTTGTGTTTCTCATTCTTTCCCTGCCATGTCGTAAAATGTGGTGAACCCATCGCTGTATTTGCTCCAAAGCAAATATTGGCCTTTCTAGTTATCACTTTAAATTTTCATGAGTTTTTAATGAAGCCTACATGAAGTATCCTACCATAGAGCTCATCCCGGATAAGTTGTGCTATTTTTGAGTAGTGACCAAGATGAGGCAGAAGGTCGTCCAAGACACGGAACACGGTGACCATTCGCTGTTCTGAAGGCTCCGTATCTTTTAGTCCTTTCTCGTCCAGTAGTTCCAGTAAGTACTTGTTTGCTGGAAAAGAAAATGATTTAGTTGTTGTTTGTCACCCTTCATAAAAACAGAGGTGTAGCATGATGACTGTTTTAGCAGCTACACTAAGCGCAATGCGGATTCACTACAGCTCGATCATGTCAAAATATACGTGTAGGTTTTCACCATCCAGGTGATTTGCACTGTAATACCAACTTTTGCATAGGAGGTCTGGACGGGATGGAGGTTTTGTGCGCATGAAAAATTTGCGCGTGAAAACTTGCGTGTGAAAATATGTAAATTACCTGATTCCCAAGGAACTTACAAAGTTTTTGCCGTTTTAAGCTTAAAAGTTGGGAAAAAAGACATAAAACAGAATTGAACATCATTTTGTTGCATTCTAGACTACTAAAAGCCTTTTTTTGTCAATATTTTAGTGATTTTCAAAAGTTGTTTTCACGTGCAAAAAATGTTGGAATTTGCGTGTGAAAGAATTTGTTTGCTAAGATATGAAATCAGGTCATTCTGTTTGCTATATATGTTTTAATACTATTTAACCATCGTACTTGATTGGAGCAGATCGTCCGTCAGGACGACAAGACTGATGATGATGATTTAACTTCAATAACTACTATGGGGCCAAACCTTCCTCGGCCTCGGACCGAATCGTCCTAGACTTGGGGCTGAAACGTCTGGCCAAACTGTCCAGGGCCAAAGTGTCCTGATACCTTCCATTAGTGGGGAAGGCTTCCACTATTCCCGAAGGTTGTACATGTGTATGCAGGTTTGTATGCAGGTAAAAAGTTCTTTATAAAATTTGTATATAAACATGCTGAGCTCTATCTGCAGTAACATTCAAAACTCTGTAAATTACAGTTTTTAATTTTTCGTTGCTAAAGTAAAGAATGCACAGAATATTTTACAATCATTTTTTTTAAATAAACAACTTCATTCTATACTTCATCGTGTGAGCATCCACCCTATACAAAGTTTTCAAAACTTTTTGCAAACTTCTGCAGATTTCATTTTTTGGGTCCCCCTCCCCCTTGGTTTGACAAAGTCCTTCTTACCGGGTGAATTTGCATCCAGAATACTTTCCCCGCCGCCTGTGGTCGCAGCCATCATGTAAACACCTAAATTATACTTCACCAAGAAAAAATCATAACACTCGGACAAATTATAGCGATATGAAATCAACTTTCTCCGCTCGATTTACGTTGCTAAGAAACAGTCCGAAAAAACATTGGTGCGAGACTATCTACCCGTCATGCACCGGGGCTAATCGTAGTGCATGACGGGACCCCCGCGCGTACTGACCAATCACAGCTAGTCTTGTAGCTCCCCCATCGACCAATCACAGGAGGTTTTGTAATGCACCTAGTTTGAAACGGATTAGTAACAGACAAAGTTTGGTTTGACCACCTTGACTGGAAGCATATCTGTGTCTGTATCTTTTGGAAACTTAATTTTCGCCATTTACACGTGATGTAGCAATGGCTACAAGCAGGTAAGTTTTGCTTGCATTTGTGTATTATCTGCACATGGAATGATATTGCCCGATTTGTAGAAGATAATCCCTGTATAACATAATTTGTTGTGGCGAGCCAGCGATGATCGTTGTAGTAGACATGCCAGTGCATGGCGTGCCCTGTGTGTACTGGTACAAAAATAACGTATACTACTAGTAACTGCTCACGATCACTACAATTTTGCAGTTTGTATCCTTCCGTAAATTGTGGTATTTGATGGAAAACATCTGCATCAATGTAACTAACTTGAAGTCGACGAAAATGCATAATCGGCGAATCATAATCATGTGTGTTCCACTCTAAAAAAAATAAATTTTGACTCCGAGTTCAACCGAGTCCAACTTCCAAGCCTTATATACACTACTAGTACACATAATTTATATCAAAATGATCTTGCTAAGTTCATGTTAAAATGTTTCATAACATTGGCATTCAATCAAATATTATGACTGCCCGGTAAAGATTTGAGTTCTTGATGCAATAATTTATATAGTGTAAATTCAAGTCATGCCAACTGTTTGACATTATTTTGGTGTGTAGTAAAAGTAATGCAGAGACCATGGCCAACGAGTTGGCCCACAGCCTGGAGGCCACCATGGGCAGACTACAGAACATCTGGGACGAGATTGGAATCATGGAGGAACAGAGGAAAGACAGAAGGAAAGTTGTGCTGCATCATCTACAGGTGAGCAAAAAAAAAACAGGGCGGCAAAACTAAGTAAAATATTCTGGTCATTTCTTTTCACTGCAATAATTTGAATCAATCCTTGATGCCATACTGAGGTCTGTGCGGAAAAAATGTGACGTAGCTGACAGAAAATCATAAATATACTATACCAAATGATTCAGGTACTGTATATAGTTCTCACCAGGCTGTTTGAGTGTAGGGGTCCCCTACGCTGTGATCTGTAACCCGTTGCGCTGTGAATGTGTGATTTAGCCCTCTACTAGTACACAGTTTCAACCAGCGTAGGGGTGTTTGGGGGGGGGGGGCAGAAGCTTCATAAATCTTTCAATCAATGAAAATATAACTTTAGAATGAAGCTATAACAAAATAAAGGGAAAACAAATATGTCCACCAATAACTGAATAACAATAAGCAGGAAATAGTGTCTCGGGGGGTTATGAGTTGCACAATTTTTTTGGGGAGAATGTCAGACCCCCTGCTGTGGTCAGTTTTTTAGACTCAATGTTGCCCTTCTGCACCTGACCCCTACGCTGTGAAAAAATCCTGTTGAGAACCCTGATTCGGGTATGAAATTATGGCATTCATGACTGCAAAAAAATGTCAGATTTTGTCATCCACTCCAGAATATTTTTTTTTTTGTTTTGCCAGCCTGAAGTTGCATTTATACATATGCCTTTATTTTAATTGGGAATGTGGGACTCTGAATTTTCACACAAATTTGCATATGCATGATAGATCAGACAGTAATATTAGTACAGGTCTGAGAGCATTTCACAATCAATTAACCCCAGTTGATTGAGTGACAATGGAGTTGTCTTGTTTTTGTGAGCTAATGTGCTGTTGCTGTATAATTGGCCAGGTTACCATCCTCCCATGTGTACTCTAGTCTAGAGTAACCTTGGTGTGGTTTTCTGAGTAGACAACTCATGATCAAATCATGTGACATTACAAAATCTATTTGTAATCAATATCTGGCTGCAGCTGCACAGCAGATGGTACTGTAACCAGCAGAATTTCAAAGAGTTGGTGTCACTCCAATACCAATACAATAATTGTATTGGTATTGGAGTGACGCCAACTCGTCACAATAGCTTGGACAGGGTCTATAATATTAATGCAGCATTATAAGTGATAGACTAATAGTGATAGTGCAGTTTACATTGTATTTCTGATGTCTAGTCTCTGGTCATCACCTAACCTGAACTGGTCCATTTACTTAGTAAATGGAAACTACACTGTACTACTACTAGTAAAATATATTACAAATGTAGGCTAGGTGTATGTGGATTTTTATATTTTGCTGCATTCCCTTACCTATGAAGTAGACTATCATTTTATTTTTTTTTACTATAAATAAAAAATAATGGTAATGGTTTCTGAACAGTTTTTAGTATGACTCTGAGTGGTGCAGGTAAAATTTGTCTGGTGCAGGTAATTTCCAAACTTACAAGTTGCATGAAAAAGTGCTGGTATGCAGAAAAAATATTTCAAGCCCTCTTTTTGTAGATGTTTCTGCCTTATTCTGGTATGTATACATGTATACATTTACTTGAACAAGACTTCCTTTAGCATATGAAGAGTCACTGAAACTTACAATTATTTTATATTTAATGAATGAAAGACCTTTATCGTACTAACAAGCTAAGTACAGGTCATGAATAGACAGGGAAAAGGATACAGCAATGACTTTAATGTGATCTACTATGTACATGTTCAACTTCTTCTCGCTTCTTGACGCAGTTATAGATGTACGAGCATATAGGACTACTGGTTTGTCAAGTTTCATAAGAAATATGAATTTTTCTAATTCATTTAAATGTCCATTTCATACCTTTTAATTTATTATGAATACAAGTGCAAGTTGGCTTCAGTTCATATTTCACATACTTGTTTCTGTTTGAACCAGGCCTTGCTAGAAGAGATGGTTGCAGAAGAAGAAAACCTGCGAACACGGTTGTTACAGAGTGTTGAAGACTGCGGCAAAGAGTTGCTGAAAATCAGCAAAGAGCTGCATGTACCAGTTTACGAGGTAAGGCCTAGGAAAAAAATGTTGTGTTTTCTTTTTTCCCCAAAGTGAAAAATAGTTTTTGCTGGCATTCTACTTATTTTATCTTATATAGCCCCAGGGTTCCAAACCCAATTTAGCACACTGGACACAAAGTATCTCAGTAAGCCTGGGTCTGGTAGGGTCAGATAGACCTGCCAGTCGAACGCTCAATACTGAGCGTAAGGCCCCATTGGTGGAACAGCAGGAAGCAATTTTACACCTCTGCTATGATTGGTTGAAACCTCCCAGATTTATCTTTGAATCTTCGATAGTGGCCACCAGCAGATGATATAAAACTAGATATTAAAGGTGAATTTTGTCCAGGTTTGTTAGAGGACTGTTACCTAAACAAACAGGAAAGCCTGTGTTGTACTACTTCTACTGTTAAATTAAGTTCTGCTGTTATTTTGGAATATAAACTCCGAATACATCTAGAAAATTGAATGGTTAATGATTAACTGTTGAGCCCAAGATTGTCTCCTGCTGACCAATGGTGATACCATGTAACAGACTACCTGTGGTGTGAGGGGCCATCAATCACATCTTCTCCCTATGCTGGAGAGCCTTTCCCAAGGCTCACGGCCAGTCCCAGGCTCACTGACTTTGTGTCCAGTGTGCTATGGGCTATGCTATGGAACCCAGGCTAATCTTACATGGTCCAAGAAGTTTTTTTGTGCACCAAATTTTTTAGGTTGGGTGCACCAGGTGCACCTATTCCCCCAAATGAATTTTGAGCCCTGTGTTTAGGCCCTATTGATCACAGTCCATTTCTCCACCATGTTACTCCAGCCAGAGGAAGGCCTGTCCATACTGACCCTGGAGAAGGAGCTGCGGACGCGCGTGGACACCCTGGCGAAGGAGAAACACGACAGGATGAAACAGCTCAGCTCCCTGAGGGAGAAGGAGCAGCAGTTGTGCGACGCGTTGTGCACCACGCCCTTCTACATTGCACCGGACACCGTCCCCTCGAACGATCAGCTGGCCAAACTGAGACAACACATCAGCACGCTACAGACAGAAAAGGTTTGAACACTCTTAGTCTTATGCAGAATTCATACTCAAAATCAGTTGATAATCTTTATCACACCCATGGGTCCAAGATACACCATATGCATGCAAATCATGGTTTCAGTTTAAGTTATTGGAGACACCAGTTTGCATGGTGGGAAAGTTCGATGGTGAACTCAATTCAATCTTTATTCAAACTACCCGAATACTTTTCTTGGTCTAAATTATGTTGTTCTTGCAATTAAAACTAAAAGGTCTGGATTCTCATTATCCACATTAAAGGGTACAAATACACATATTAAACAATTACTAGTACACCAATTTACATTTAATAAAATTAAAACATGAAAAAGAGTCATCTGTACTGTCTGGAAGAGTTTATGTCCCTCGCTGGGGTCCACCCCAAAATAGGCCTAAGACAAAAGAATTTGAGGGTTGGCACTGTTTTTTCTAGGATTGAGAACCAGAAACACATAATTTTTTCCCTAGGCCTAAGATGTTATTACTCTTTATTAATTTATATCTGATAGAACACCAGGCAAGAAGTCTTCCTGGAGACCAAAGTGAAGATCATCACGTTCCTGGACAACCTGGACCTGACTCCTAACTCCTCCTTCGAGCGGGACGTTGTGTGTGAGGACGAGGAGTCCTTCGTTCTCTCCAGCGAAAACATGGCGGCTCTGCAGGCACTGTGTGCAGAGGTAAGTACACGAGTCAAACTCTAAGACGGCCACCTTGACTAGTGCTGTGTACCGGTTTGCTGGACTGGTTCCGGACTTGTAAAAATGTTTAGGTTCAAGTAAAAAAACCCTCAAGTCAAGAACCAATTCCGGACTTATTTAAAAAAAAAAACATATCACATATATATATATAACCCCCTTTTTCTTTTAACCACCTAAAACCTCCCAGAAATCACAAAATCTGTGCTGCAAAATGAAGAAAACATTGCCATCAGGCATTGTCAAGTGTCGGCCTCCATGTTACGTGCCCAAACAACATTGCAAGTATGCCAACAAGCAATTTTGTATATGCCATGGGTTTGGGTCTGGACTTACGAGTCAAGATCTGAACCTAAACCTCTGGAGTTGAATCCAGACCTTAACCTAAATGTCGATTTAGGTACACAGCACTAACCTTGACAGATAAAGTAGGGTCTTCATTCAGACAAAAAAATACATGGCAACAAGACATTCTTAGATATTCCATTGTTTGTATACATTGTGGTCAAAACTAAATGTAACACTGCATTGTTTCACCAGTTGGAGAAGAAGCAGAACGACCTGATCGCGCTGGCCTCGGACCTGAGGATACAGGTGACCACACTGTGGGACAGACTGATGATTGAACAGGCAGAGAGAGACGCCTTCAACAAGGACAACCAGGGATTCAAACCAAGGGTCTTAAAAGCGGTAAGAAGTCACCAGATCTTATAACTTTATTGGTCAAAATTTGCATGTATATATTACTATCTGAAGAGAATCCAAGGGTAGATGTTTTTAAGTAAATTATAGATTTCTTTTTAAAAGTTTACTTTAGTAAAAAGTCTTCTTGCTACGAGAAGAGGGAAGATGGGAAAGCAACAATGAACTGATATATTTTCCTTTGTTTGACAAGTAACCGGTAATGTTGTATATTCATGCTTCGTCTCCTTTGGTTAACTTTGGATAGCTTTATGTTAAATACATTTTGTTGTTTCAAACTTTTATTATTATTTGCAAACTTTCAGTTAGCCTGGGTGCCATCCTCTATAGTTTTTGCTAGTGGTGCATACCGGTTCACTGGACTTGGATCCGGACTTGTAAGAATGTTTAGGTTCAAGTCCAAAAAAACCTAAAAGTCAAGAACCGAGTCCGGACTTATTACCATAAAAGACCATTTCACATACCCCTTTTCTTTCCATACCACCTAAAACCTTCCGTAGATTGCAAAATGAAGAAAACATTGTCATCGGGCATCGCCAAGTATCGGCCTCCATGTTACCGTTACGTGGCCAAAGTTTCACCCAGACAACATTGCAAGGTTGCCAACATGCAATTTTGTATATGCCATGGGTTTAGGTCCGGACTTTCAAGTCCGGAACTGAACCTAAACCTCTGGACTTGAATCCAGACCTGAACCTAAAATTGGGTTTAGGTATGCAGCACTAGTTTTTGCCCCCTCCCTATGTCGCTGGCTATCATGGAGTCTGGACTTGCTGATATGTAACGGCTGGTGATGACATCGCGCAAGTAGGACCAATCAGCGTGTTCGTTCAAATTTGAAGAGATATACAGATTCCAGACGTTACATATGTCAGCAAGTTAAAACTCCGTGGTAGACAGCAACATTTGGGAGCGGGCGAAAAGTATGGAGGATAGCACCCGGGGTAACTTTGGGTGTGAATGACATAACAAATAGGTCAGCTAGTGTGCACAGAATGTATTTTTGATGTTGACCTAAAGTATAAGTTCCAATGTTGTTCAGCTCCGTGATGAGATTGAGCGGTGTCGGGAACTGAAGCTACAGAACATCCGGCGTTACGTGGAGGGCCTCCGCGCTGAGATCACCCAGCTCTGGAACAAGTGTTACTTCAGCCAGGAACAGCGCAACCAGTTCACAGAGTTCTTCAGTGGTGAGTTAAAAAAAGAAAAGAAATTTTTTACAGTGGCACATTTTCCAAAAACAGTGTTCAAAATACCTGTCTGCAATCTGAAAAATTTATACAATCTGCAATTTTGCAGCAGGAAAAATTGGCACTTGGGATTTGGTGCTCTTGGCCCCAAGGACAGACAACACTTAAGCTCCTGTTCTGAAACAACAGGAGCTTCTTCACTAATTTACATCAACCTTGTCTTGACTTGTTTATCTTTTGTTTCCTTTTGGACTTCCAAAAATTTGTCTTCACTAATTTGCATATCAATCACTAGTTCATGCTTATAAACTTGCAAGATTGTAGTATGGAGGCTTGTGTATTTGCAGAAAGTATTTCCAAATTGCAGAACAAAATTTGACTCTTCTGCAATATTGCAGAGCACTGGAAAAAAGTATTTCGACCACTGAAAAATGAATCCTTTCATAAAGCCCCTGTCACACATTCATGACCTTCCCCCAGCCTTGATCTAGATTGGCTGACTATCATGAAAGTTCATCTGTGTTGGTAGACTAGTTATATGTTTCATAAAGTTAAAACTTTTGGTCCAACACAAAAATTCTCTCACCTAGAGCTTTCGACCAGTCACTCTGGTCTTCCTCAGTAGACTGACCCAGTGAAGCTTGTCACGTGGCTTCTTTGAAGTGTGACATCAACACTGGGTCAAAGGTGTCATGTAGACGATGTCGACCCCCGTCGCGGTTCAATGTAGGGTGATGGGCCCTGATGTATATGGCTTCCTTCACCCCTCTCAAGAAATAGTCTTGTTCAGTGTCTAAAAAGGAGTATCTATCTGTTTTGTGTCAGATGACTTCACTGAGGACCTGTTGGAGATCCATGACCAGCAGGTGGCCAGGCTGAAGCAGTACTACGACAGTAACAGGGATATCCTCAAGTTTGTGGAGAAGTGGGAGGACCTCTGGAAAAAGATGCTCGAATTTGAGGTGAGGAGAAAAAGGTCATGAAATACAATATGACACCAATACTCGTACAGAGAAACAATCAGTGTCGTTATTGGTACATGTAAACGTAAATTGGAACTTTCTGATTGTCTCAGTTTCAGTTAAAAAGGAATCAGAAAAGAAAGTGAAAGTGATCTCGAACCAGTTTAGCTCATTGAAGAGCTACTCTTCCACTTGTGACAGAGAAGACAGACGCTATGTACAGTATTTACTTACAGGTTCATTGTGCCGGGGAAATTCCCCTAGCTCTTTTTGACAAGCAAAATGAACAGTGGACCACGGCTTAACGTCCTGTCCTAAGGACTGCGACCCTAAACAGTAGCGTACATGTCGGGTGAGTGACAACGTAGCCGGGATTCGAACTCCCAACCTCTTAGTCCAGAGGGAGGATTGCTAACCACTGGACTAGAGCACGCTACTACGCGCGTAGATATATTACTTGTCCAGTGCTTGAAATTCACTTTTTTTGCATGCAAAATTGGATCTGTGTACACTTAAAGCTATGGATATTTTAGTAGAGTTACGTATGTAAAAATAAAAACATGTTTATTTGGGACTTGAGAGCAGTTACAGGTGTTACTAGAAACCACACGAATAGTCACGATTTGTGGTACCATTGTTGTGTTTTTTTTCCAGAGACGAGCCAATGATCCGTCACGTTACAACAATCGAGGCGGCGGCCTGCTCCAAGAGGAGAAAGAGAGGAAGAAAGTCCACAAACTTCTGCCCAAGGTCAGTTCAATATCAGTAAATAAACGATGTCTGGTACTATGGCCTTACCCACTACACGAACATAGTACAGCACATTATACAACCTACAACACACAAAAAAATAGACATGAGGAACAAAAACAAATCTGTAATTTCTGTGTACTGAGCAGTAGCATGCATTAGGCCTCGGTCACAACCTTTTTGTCCGTACGTTTTTTGGGAGGCTACGCCTGCTACGTTTTTTCTGAAAACGTGGGGAAGGAGTGGCATCGACGCACGTCACTTGCACGGTTTTGCAAGGTGTAAGATTGTGGTCTGCACGCCACGTCTGGCCGTGAGCGGTTGCATGCACCGTACGTTGCGCAAGTGGTGAGTTGTACGTGCTTACAACGTACGATTGCAACTTTACCGTAAGGAGGCCGTGCCTACATGTGCTTCTTCCGTACGGTACGTACGGGGCACGCGCGTCGCTCGTACTCACACGTACGGGTGGTGAACTGGAAATTCATTTTTAAGTGTTGTGTTTGAGATCATCCTTGAAACAGTTGTCATGGCATTAAATGCAATGCAAGACAGCCTAATATTTTGTTCATGGTGTGATGACTTCGTAATGAGAGGTTACTGTGAGAACCAGGCTTACCACAGACATAAAAGGTCCCGTGTTTGGGGAGAGCCACACACGGCACGCACGTTAAAGATCCCACCACACTTTTCGAAAAAGAGTAGGGGCATGCCCCAGTGTGCGACGGTCCAAATACTTACCGGTATCTGATTATTCACTACGGACTGCAGGAAGAGTAGTGTGAAATTCACGCTAATGGAGATCCTAAACAAACAAACAAAGAAAACAAACCACCCCAAATTTTTGGCAATTGACAGTCAATCTTTCCCACCGTGCATGTATAGGTTGAGGAGGAAGTGTCCAGGGCCATCAAGGAGTACGAACAGAAGACTGGGCAGCCCTTCCTGGTGGACGGTTGTCCTTTCCTGGACTATGTCAGGGCACAGTGGAACAAGCACAATGAAGAGAAGGAGCAAGAAAAACACCGAAGGGTAAGTAAGGCCTATGAAAAAAAAAACCTCGTGTTTCCTGTTTCAGTCCTAAAAAAATGGGGTCGGTAGGTAGGGATTATCCTTTTTTTCTTTTTAGGCTTCAGTGACATATCTATATAGGGGTCCAACTTATACAACACAGTTCAATAAAGTAAAACTTTCATGAGGACACTTTTATTTTCAATGTCAATGTTAGAATTTGTACAACATTTTATCATTCAGGTGTCAGATCATGGAGCTAGAGAGCAGAAAAAACAGTATGTACCATTTATGAAGTCTTTGGTATGACTAGGCCGGGAATCGAACTCACCAGTCAATGTTTGATAATTTTTCTATAAAATGTACTTTCTGCAGCATTTGGCTAAGGCAAAGCAGCTAGAGGAAGAGCAGAAGAATGGATCCAAGCCTGCTACAACTCCAAAACGGCGCTTCCTTACAACACCCACCAAGACTCCCACAAAGAGAAAGGTAGATTTCTTTGGTCTTGGTAAAAAATAGTTTCATTCTCTAGTTAGTTTTTACAAATAAGTTTTATCAATATCATATAGAGAAGACTAAAGACTATCCATACATAGTTTGTGATAATTAAAAATTCCATAGCAAAGACTGAAGTAAAAAATTAGGTTTGTATGTTCCATAACAATGTTAAAACTATCTTAAATATATTTGCATATTAAAGATATGTTATATGAAACACTTAAATGCATTTTCTTGCAGGGAGCTGTTTCTTCCATGTATCTGTAATGCACAATTATCCAAATTACTTTGTTCCACTTCTTTACTATATGCAGATTGCACGTAAAGTTGTACATATTCCTACCTTACATTTTGTTATTAGGTCTACACTTTGGTAAGAAGACCTGCACTATGTGTTGTGTTCATCTCTGTTAATGATAGAACTTGATGTATCTAACTGAGGCCATACCAATTTAGTTTCTTGGTTCTTGGATTTGCCTCTTCATTTTTTTCTGATTTGCAAAAAAAAAAAAGATTCTGGTTCTGAATCAGCTTTTATTTTGCCCCCAACCGTTGAGGAAAGTCCTTTTCTTCCTACTTGTTACAGGTTTTCCATCTGTCAGTGCAGTCGTTTGATTAAAAGTTCAAAATTAATTGTTTGAATTTTATCCCAGCCTTTGTGTTGACTGCATGGCTTCTATCGAAGCATTTGGGGCTATAAAAGGATGCCTAGACAGCAGCGTGTTTTTATTTTTTTCACTCTGTTGCTTCATATTTTTTCTGAAAAAATCTGAGAACCAACAACAAGTTAAATTGGTGTTGCCTGATGTATCTAACTATAATGATAGATCTTTTCACTGTGTATTAACTGAAGCACATGTGTTCACAGATGGACGGGACCTTTGGTCCATCTCCTAGCCCTGCCAAAAAGACCCCCATGCACCACTCCAGTGTCATGTTTGCCTCACCCCTGCACCGCCCTCCCCGCTCCTGCAAGGTACGATGATAGCTAGGGCTGGGTACCAGTACCAGTACACGGTACCAGTACTGTACCACATAAATTGATTATGTATAGGTTCAAAATACTGGTACTGTACCAATATTTACACTACAGGGCTCAAACTACTGGGTGCATGTGCACCTTAGTGCACTCGAAATTGGAGCTGTGCACCCAATTTTTTTCTGTAGGTGAACTGTTACACCCAAATGATATAATTGTAGGTATTTTTGTACATATTAAATGTGTAACGCTAATAGTATATAAGATATTCTTGGCATCTAAGCCTCAAAAAAATAATAAAAAAGTTAGATCTCATTTCTGATTCAAGCTCAGAAGAGGAGCAGTAACATCTGTAGTTAGGTTTTATTTCATATGGTGCACCCCAAAAAAATTCTGTGCACCCAATTTTTTAGGTTTGGTGCACCAGTGCACCTATTTCCAAAAAAGAAATTCCCTGCACTAATTATCTGCTTATTTGTGACCTAAACTGTGTAAATACATGTAGCTGGTCCCCCATGGGCCCCAGAGACAGGACTTTGTGATTGTGTTAACTACCCAGAAAGAGATGATGCGTATTAGTTCCAGAAATGCTTTAGATATGGCAGCGTAGGAGCATGATAAGAATGCAATCAATGAAGATGACACAATATTAGATAACATTTAACTAAATCTGCCAGACTGTTGTGTTACAGAAGACGCCGAAAACTCCGGGCAACCGTCTTCCGAAGAACCGCCCGCCTCTTCCCGGCAGCGGACTGAGGAAGGCGCTGGCGGAAAGAAACACGCCGGACAGGAGCCACGGCTTCAGCACCTCCACACTGAGTGGAGTCTCCTCTGGTACTAGCACAAGTTTGATGTCCTGTGGCACGTACTCAGAGTTCTCAGTAAGGCGGCAATCTTGTTTTTGTGCTGTGGGCTTTTCTTTGTTTTGTGTTTTTATCTTCCTAAAAAATCATGCTAACACATGAGGTGATTTGTACTTTATTGCTGTGTAATGCTGTGTGCTTTAACCCTTGCTTGCAGGGCTAGTAAATCAGTGATAGTTGCTTGTTTGAAAAATTGTTCTGTTTTAACAACTTCTATTCTTAATAGTAACACAACTAATGGAAACATTGGGGTTTGCACACATTCGGAAAAGATTTTTTTTTGCTGAAAACTGGAGGAATACATCTCATGTTGAGATTAGTAGACAACTAAACTCAATCAATACAAAAATGTCTTAATGTGTGCAGACCTCCTTAGAACTAGAAGTTTTGACATTATTGAAGTGTCCAGCCGGGCTCTCCCTAATGCTTAGGTCACATTTCCGAACCGGGGCCCAGCCGGGCTGTTTGTATGTACCAAAAATTAACATCCAAGAGCCAGAAAATTGGTTTAGGGGCTGGCATGGTGAAATTAATGAAATTAAAACCCCATTCTTTGAAAATCGTCAATGAGGAAAAATGAGTTGCAAATTTCACTCGAAACGAAGATGATTGAGTGCTCAAACAAATCAAACATGGAGGCACCAACATCAGGGAGAGCCTTGAGTGTCTGTAAAAATTTTTGTACACATCGCGATCGTTTGTAATTGTCCTAACACTTGCCGTTTTTCCATTTCAGCGTGAAGTCCGCACCAACTGCCGCAGCAGCGCGATTCCCATGTCTCCAGATGAAGAAGTGGTGCACCTCTAGAAGTCAAGTTTTCTAACACGAATATTCATGTTTTAAAGTATCGCTAATCTCGATTTACTCGTACCTCCTCTTATAATTAGTGTGCAGAAGGTACATAGTCGAATTTTGCCATTATCATTTAATAACAGGTGTTTTTAAGGGTGATGTCAGCAAGCTAATGTCTTGTTGTTTGTAAGAAAATGTTGCTGTTTTGTATAGAGTTGTATGTAGCGTCTTCATTGTACATAGCAGTATATTAGAACTTTTTTGTTCATTTATGACCCACATATATAGAAGTGTATCCTTTTCTATCTCTGTCCATAACTGTCTGATTTTTTTAGAAATCAGTATATTCTTTGCACCTCTACATATTCATACTTGCTGATCAAAAATAAAAAGACAAAAAGGTGAAACCATTGTCATTTTTGGTTCATAAGATTTTAGCACAAATTTTTGAGACAGTTTTTTGCTTGCGTCTTTATGAAAAAGGGTTAGTAAATATTTCATGATTTTTAAAAGTACAAGATAAAATGACATTTGACGGTTCAGAAACTTGACTTTTGATGCAAAATTCTCTTTAAAGAATGTATTACATGTATGTACAAATACACCTTTCCTATTACATGTATATACCCTCCAAGCATTTTTCCTATACATGTAACCTGTACTCTATCAGATATGAATTTTGCCACTGCATTTGTAGCAATCTCAAAATTACTTTCTACCTTGCATTGTCCCAAGGATTGTATAAAGCCCATCAGTTCATCTAACACTAACAGGGCTAGCAATACTTTTTTTTGTATTAGACCACAGCAAGTAAATTTTATGGATGACATCCTCTGCAGACTCCAAATCTAATGTGAGCAGGCAAAAAAAAAACAAGGCGGGCCAAAAAAAACAAGGTTCCTACATTTTAAAATTTTGACTCAATCATTGTACAAATGGTTTTGATTCAGTGAGAACATCACTTATACACAGCCAACATCACATATCACTGCATCAAAGTAAGAAACAAAAATTAAATCAGAGCCTTTTCTTGTCTCCTCTCTTCATAGTTATCTGCCTTCCAGCATGGCAACAGACATATCTGCCCATTTTTGGCATGTTGACCACTGTCAGAGCTCGTGGGCAATAAAATTCCTTGTTTTTTTTTCCAAAATCAGGCGAAAATTAATGTGCGCGCTGATGTCATCCAGAGGAATTACTTGCTGTGGCCTAGTGCAGGTAGATATACTAGTACCTGCATAGCTCCAATTTTACCTACCTGCACTAAGCTGCATATGCATTCAGTATTTTGAGCCCTGGTGTATTTTTCTTATGTCTAATACATTGTATCTATATCTACATTCACCTGTCATGTAAACTAAATGCAGTTTGGAATTGAATCTACATGGAATTATGTATATCCTGTGTTGTCATTATATTCAATATATTTTAGCTTTCACACATTCTGAGTTGTAGGTTGCTGTCTCACAGTTTCACAAAGCTGTTCCTACAAAATTAATAATTTTCGCATTAAAGTCTTTTAAAAAGAAGTATTCAAATTTTCTGATTTCTTTGCATTTGTGAGTGTTGAAAACTTTTGTATTATCGTGCTACATTGTAACTACATGTGATCATCAGAAGCACAGGGCAGTCTCCAAGTTAGTCTTTTTATATAAGGCCACAGCATGTAAATTTTATGGATGACATCCTCCGCAGACTCCAAATCTAATGCGAGGGGGCAAAAAAAACAAGGCGGGCCGAAAAAAACAAGGTTCCTACATTTTGAAATTATTACTCAATCATTGTACGAATGGTTTTGATTCAGTGAAAACATCACATATACACAGCCACCATCACATATCACTGCATTAAAGTAAGAAACAAGACATTAAATCCGAGCCTTCTCTTGTCTCCTCTATTCATATTTATCTGCCATCCACCCTCCGGCATGGCAACAGACATCTTTGTCCATTTTCGGCATGTTGACCACTGTCAGAAGACAATTTTTTTTTTTTTCCAAAATGAAAATTGGATTTTAAAGTCAGTTTCCTGGTCAATTTTTAATTGTAGGAAGTTGAATCCATACCATACAGATATCTGAGACAAAAATCCAATGTGCTGATGGAAAACAGTTAATTTGTACCGTAGACTGGCTCTAGCTATTAATAGGTAGTACCAAAATATAGGGACTCGTCATCTACCTTGTTTTGGGCCTATTCACAATGGTATACCTGTCCAGCGTGCACTGGGCAGGTGATGGAATTAACCCAATTTTGAGATGGCCAATCAGAGGACATATGCAAATGAGGAGGATATGCTAATGAAAGGTATAGAAGGGTAAAGAGTGAGCGCGAAGTTTGTACCGAAGGGGGGTGGTTGGTGACAATAAGGGGAAATGAAAAGGTATCCGGGGGTGTGAGAATGCTGAATGGTATGGGAAGTTGGATAGGGTTTGGGGGTTCAGTTAGCTCCTATACACCCACCCACCTATTTAATGACTCAGAAACCCCCTGGGGAAGCACCGCCTCGAGCCCTGGACTAGATGGGGGTTTTCCACACTCCTCTCTCTCCATCACATGTACGGGGCGTGGCATGTGAGTGTGGCCTTGTGAATATTACACTATTCTTTTGAGGCTAGGACAATGCTCAATTAGTGGGTTCGGAAGAACCCCCCACAACGCTCAAAGGTCAACTTTTTATCTAAAGGTCCAAGATTTCTCTTTAGATCGACTGATTTGTATCATCAGCGGGCCTGGAATCGTATAAAAACTGCCTACTTTGTCCTTGAATAAAAAGTTATCTCTGATTTCTTCTCTGAAATCCTCTCAAAAACGCAGGAAATGCCATTTCAGAACTGACAGAAGGTTCATTTTTCAAAATTTTCGACGACGCTCGCTGGTCCCCTCAAGCAGTGGGAAGAACCCCCCATTCAAAATCCTGGCTACCGGCATGATGTGCGCCCTTATATATTAAATACGTGTACATGACTTTGTGAAGCTACTTAACTAATTTTTCTGAAATGCTAGGATGGCTTTCTTTCGTAGGATAAGATAAGACTGCCATTTTGGTCAGAATATGATCGACTGAACAGTGTCATTTGACGAGGGCATGATCATGAGATCGTGGAACTCTAGTTATTTTATGGTGACCTAAAGGCCCAAGTCACTGTTTGTGTTTTGACTGTAATTCTTTACACTTAACCGACAAGAATATTGTATTTCCATCGTGTACAAATAGAACGTAGGCAACTTCTGGATTTTCGTAATCTTGCTGTACAGTAAATCATCTATAGGGTGTTTACACTCACGTGATTATGCCCACCATATTGGATGACTAACCTTAGAACTTGCCAGGTAGATTTGCAGCGTCAGGAACGTAAAATATGAGATTTGACCAAATGTCATGACAATATGTAATATCATGGGTCTGACTTCACCAACCAAGATGGCGGTTGTGACGTCATGTGCAGACACTCTATAGAAGTCGACCATGGATGAGTTTCACTAGATTCCGTATCACATGTGATATATATATATATAGAAAACTACCTGTGCACGAGAGATTATGTAAATATTGTACAATGAATGCAGTGGAAAATGAAAGACATTTTGTTAGCCAGTGTCCTCACTATGAGACCGAAAGAAACAGATTATTTCAGACAGTTACAACAATTTCTCCATCCTTTCGTCATTTAGAAGATCACCAAAAAACTGCATTTCTACTAAGATCACAAAACCCACTAATTATGCAGAAAGTGGGACTATTCATTATCTACTGCCTTCAAAGAAGAAGTCGAACCCCATAATAGCTAGCGTAGTAGTAGAAGTAAAAGTTTTTTCCAGACAGTTGTTACCTGTCTCCTGTTACTGTATTGCAATGTGTATTATACTTGATTGTAAAAGCAATTAGCCTTCGGGCATGATTTTGCAAATAAAGTTTCTTATTATATTAAACATGCTTTAACTTGTTACAGATTATAATCGTAAACAATGAATAATTTAACTCTTAGAACAGTAATCCTCTTCAGTATCTTAGGATATATTACACATCATGGATCATAAGTGTTATTTTTAGTTGTTGACGTGCAAAATTCCTTATTTTGAAAGTTTTTATTGTATGTTTCTTAACGTGTTAGAATGTTTGCCTTTTTAGTAACTTATGTCAAGCACAAACAACTGTACAGTATTCATATCATACTGTACATAACTGAGCACTACAGCATCTGAATAAAACGTCTTGACTTATTAAGTCTGAATAGTAGTAACTCTTCTTGTCTGCCACTTAATAGATAGTTTAAGCGTCATCATATTAAATATCATTTATATATGCTTAATTGATCATCCATACTAAAAAGACGATGTTGATGATAAAAAGTTTTGGGTCATTCTTGGAATGTACTACACGACATCTTTGTTATATGAATGGTCCCTCTGTTAGAAATCTATTTTTCCTTGAGTATTATCTATCAACAAAAGGTACGATACACTTCTGCCTTTTACATTAGACAATTTACCAGACTTCCTTGTTTGGGTTTCCAAGGCAGAGCTGATTATGTACAGACTATAGTTACAATGTTGGACCGTGTCCGTGTCATCATTTGTGCTAGTTGGGCAGAGAAGATCTCTCACTACTTTATTATTATTACTATATTGTGGTTAGTGATAGTTTCGAAGAAGGACTGGAAATACTGTTGAGAGTCACAGTGACCAATCACTGCACGTTTCCGTCGTTTTTTCTCACGTGACTATGACGTAATGCCCGCCATGATGGATGGTTAAATGAGTAGTTTACAGTTAGGCAGGTGAATTTTGAATTTACAACGATCACATGTAAATGAACAGATCTGTCTCTTCCTCAAAGCTCATCCAATCACGTTCAAACGCAATATAGGAGTTTATTCCGCAACAATCTTGGGCATTGGAGAGAAGCAAAGCTAATTTTGAAAGGCAATTACTTTGTTATTCGTTATTGGCCACGGCATGGGGAGATATGACATCTATAAAAGCTGGACAGCTATAAAGACATGCTGCTAGTTTCCTTTCAGAAACTGGTCTCATTCTCATCTCGATCTGAAGCACTGTTTTCATCCTTATTTTCTTCAGCATTGACGAATGTTTTCATGGGTATAATCTCAGTGGCAACGCCAGTGCCGCTTGCTGTAGCCCCAACTTCACCTGCGAGGGCCTGCACGTAGCCTGCAGTGTCAGTCTCATCCGACTTTGCCTCAGTTCCCCCTACGGTGGTAGGCTTGTTGCCGGCAGGCGCGTTTCGTCCCTTCTTCTGACGAGGCTTACGCGGACGATGGCGTGCCCTGTCCTCCTCTTCATCGGCCATAATAGTCATGGGTATCTCTATAGCAGAGCCTGTTCCACCTGCCGTTACCTCAGTCTTCCCTCCGGTTGTCTGCCGGATATGAGTGGTGGTGGTGGTTTGTCCATTGTCCTGATGAGCTTCAGCCAGACCAAAGCGTGCCATGATTGCAGACTTCCATTTCTCCAACACCTCCCCCGTCAGTGTCATAAACATGGTCATCAGAAGGCCTTGGGAAGCATTCAGCACAATAAAGATGTACTCGAGAACTTCGCTCTTGACGAAAGGAAAAATGAAGCCCAAAATCCAGGTGAACCCGGCCAGAAACAAGACACGAATGTAGACCCAGATCTTGCTCATCTCCGAGCGTGGCAAAGCAGCGTTGGCTATCTGAAAGGACTTCTGTAAGGCCAGCAACACAAGAATGGTGAAGACACCATTGATCATAAGGGCACAGAAGACAGGAACACCAAAAGCCACCAGACTGGCTGTTGGATTACCGATCCAACACTGCTCTCCATAACCCACCCTGACAGAACTGCCGAACTCCACAATCACTGTGACAAGGACTACAGGCACCGGCACCAGCCAAGTGTACAAGATGTACTTGTACAGTTCCGCTCTTTCTAAATCCTCATGAAATGTAAGGAAGATATCTACAGCTAGCACGTTCATGGATGTGAAGGCCGTCAGCATAAAGTAGTGCAGCAGTATTGCATACACTGTACAGACGGGCCCAGGGGGGATAAACACACGTGCCACAAACTGGGTAACAGCAACTGCCATGCATGTCATCATCTGCACCTTCAGCTTTTCCGGGACTTTCTTCCACTGGCCCGACTTGTAAGTGTAGAACACGAAACTAGCCACAGCTATGTCAGACGCTGACACAAGACCTAGGGTTAGCCAACTCTTGGTAGCATCCCAGGTTGTTTGGAGCGTGTCGTTCGAAAAATACCACAGAAGGCAGTCCCCACAGATTGATGCTGATGTGTTCAGAATGACCACCTGTTCAGCTGGGCATGTTCCGTTAGAACTCAACAGGCGGACGCTACCATTGGGAAGGACTTGGAACTCCTCGGACGTGAAATTCAGAATGGGTCTGCTGCAGTTTTGGAGAGGAAGACTTGGGCCGTGACTTACAGACGAGAATGGTCGGCACGAGTCTACAAATGAGTCATACAAAGAGTCCGAAGGGCAATGGTTTGGGTTGTTTTCGTGACTCTCACCAGCATTAAAGTTAAACAGATGAGTTAAGGAGATGAGAGAGAAGACAATCCTATGAGAGGGGTTATAACATTGTAAATGTGTGGTTGACGCGAGAGAAATTCCTTCACAAAGAGCACAGTGAATGTTTTTGTAAATCTTTTGTTGGTTGAAAGTAACTCTGTGGTCGTAAGACCAGCAAGCCGTTACATTACAATTTACATTCAACATATCCACCTTATAGGGGATTATACATGTCCTCGTGATACTCTGCATTAAGAATGGATCTTCAAACTCCAGCTTTGGAGTTCCTCTACAATTCCCAATCGAGATATTCAGTTTATTGTATAATTGTGCAACTCCAACGGGGTTTGTAGAGGAATTAATCAACCCAGTGCACACAAGTTCGGCCTCCCATATAATTACTTGTTCCATACTTACATTGTTACAAAAAGCACAGAATATGTTCTTGTAGGAGATATTTGTTAAAGTGTCGTACACGGGCATCCGGTAGACCAGGTCACCCGGGTTGTAAGGGTCAGCTTCTTTTAAACACTGATCTGTTGTGACGTCGTCTGTCAAGTCGTCAGGGCAGTCAGCCACCAGCCAATAAGATCTTCCCCCGTAGTATCCCGACAGGCATTTCCACTTCTCCTGGTCATGATCAGATGGTGTTCGAACTGTTTCGGTAATATTACACACTTCTCTGTAATATGAAGTCAAAGACATAAAAGGTCATTTTAATCGCAAGATCGAGAGGAATGTGTGTCTGATTTGAAATTTTCACAACCAATTGCAGTCGCCTCTTCATCTATACCCTTATCCCGGATTTGATTCGTTTGCAGGTCCTTGGAGTTGGGGCAATCAGAAAGTAGAATTTGGAGATCTCAGATCACCATGAAATATTTAGACCTTGTGTCATTGTGAGTATATCTCCTTCTCATTCATCATTGTGTCTGCAAGTCTTTCTTTATCTTGCAAGGGAAACAACACCAGCTATCAAGGAGGTCACGGAACGAATATACCATAAACAATACCAGTCCTCCATTTTCTTTGTGTTTTTTTCATGAAAAAGAGGGCACTACTAAGAACTGGAGCAACCTAAAATACTGATGGGAAAATTAATCCTGCACATTTTTGCAACAAAATTCAGCTAACAATGCAGAAATATCCTGTCGTATATGCATGTCTACGTACCCAATGTCTTTGCAGCAGTCGCTAAAAAGCTGCATTCTTGGTCACACTGACAAGCGATTGAAGAATCGTAGGGTCGACCGCATCTTCTCTTGCAGGACATTCGTGAACACAAAGACGTGGGGTCTATAAAGATGAGAAATAGCAAACGATGTATACGAGCGACCATTGTCAAGTTTACATCATTCACATGCAAATTATTTTTAAACATATGCAAATTATTGGTAGGCAAATCACCCAACTGCCCTCGCTGTTGCCTACCACCACCGTGAAGTCATGGCAATCGCTCGTATGAGTGTTAATGAAAATATTCCTATGTTCGCCTCAATGCTAAAAAAAATGTGTTTTACAACGTTTTGAACACAATGTTAATAAGGAGTCCTACATAACTGAACATGGTAGTGTAAACATAAAATACATAATCTTGCATTCTTAAGGTCCTTGTCCCGTTTAATGCCAATGGAGAAAAGGGAGAACTAAGAAAGACGAGAAGTGGATGAGCAGGAGGAGAAGGAGGGGGAAAAATGAGAAGAGTGTAAGGAGGAGGAGGAGGAAGTGGAGGAGGAAAAAGAGGAAGAGTGGGAGGAGGAAGGGGACGAGGAGAAGGAGAAGGAGAAAGAAGAAGAAAAGGGGAAGAAACAAGAGGAGGAGGGAAAAGAGGGAGAGTGGGAGGAGGAAGTGGAGGAGGAAAAAGAGGAAGAGTGGGAGGAGGAAGGGGAATGGAAAGAGAAGGAGGAGGAGGAGGAGGAGAAGGAGAAAGAAGAGAAGGGGAGGAAGAAGAGGAGGAAAAAGAGGAAGAGTGGGAGGAGCAGGAGGAGAAAGAAGAGGAGAGTGGGAGGAAGAAGAGGAGGGGGAAAAAGACAAAGAGTGGGAGGAGCAGGAGGAGAAAGAAGAGGAGAATGGGAGGAAGAAGAGGAGGAGGAAAAAGAGAAAGAGTGGGAGGAGCAGGAGGAGAAAGAAGAGGAGAATGGGAGGAAGAAGAGGAGTAAAAAGAGAAAGAGTGGGAGGAGCAGGAGGAGAAAGAAGAGGAGAATGGGAGGAAGAAGAGGAGGAGGAAAAAGAGAAAGAGTGGGAGGAGCAG
>NW_017804487.1:275046-275604 GCF_001625305.1 Branchiostoma belcheri
AAAGGAGAGTAAAATTGGCCAAGGGAGTTTGGCCGCGGGGAGGTAGTTTCTTTTAACTGCGCTGCCAGTCAAACCTACAAGGAGGCCAAACTCCCCCGGGAAATATTCTCCTATATATAGCCAGCGTAGTTAGTCGAGGTAGAGGCTAGCTTTCCTGTGCCAGTCCAGTCAAAACAAAGCACAAGATCGTGAGCATGTAGGTCTATTCGAAGCGCCCCTTTGCGACATTTTTCTGTAATGCAGCCTAGATTGTATTGGCGACTACAGATGACAGATAAAGCGTTTTGCAGCACGGTGTTTGAATAACCAAGACTAGAGTCTAGACGATGAAATGTGCTATCAGATTATCCATGGTTTTCAGTAAGTTACACTAGATCATCGAAACTTTTTTGGCGACGCCTCAGGGGCGGAGGCATTTTTACAGTATATTACGATCAAGCTGAAAGAATTTAGAAAATTTTACGAATGCATTCCCTGGGGAATTGGTTTTGAGGTAGCCTCCGGCCTTATGTCTTCGGACCAAGCAGGAAAGGCCTAATATGTTACCATGCATGCAAA
>NW_017804487.1:275654-277036 GCF_001625305.1 Branchiostoma belcheri
GGGAGGAGGAAGGGAAAGAGTGGGAGGAGGAGAGGGAGAAAGAAAAGAAGAAGAAGAAGAAAAGGAGGAGAAAAAGATGAGTGGGAGAAGGAGAGGGAAGGGGAAGAAGAAAGGAGGAAAGAAGAGAAGAAGAGGAGGAGGAAGAAAAGACAAAGTGTGGGAGAAGGAGGAGAAAGAAGAGGAGAAGGAAAAGGGAAGATTGGGAGGAGGAAGGGGAAGAGGAGGAGGAGAAGGAGAAAGAAGAGGAGAAGAAGAAGAAGAAAATGAGGAGGAAAAGAGGAAGAGCTGGAGGACGAAGGGGAAGAGGAGGGGGAGGAAGGGGAAGAGGAGGGGGAGGGGAGGAGAAGGAAGGGGAAGAAGAGGCCAAAGCAACAGACTTCCTTCAGCTTTCTTACCATCACATTCGGTCACGTTACAGTAGTCCCACCTCAGTGTCGGGTCCGTGGTGTAGCACCAGGGCCGGTCCTTGTTGTCAGGGTTACGGCAGAAGTTTTCCTCCAGCCCCGCACCAGAATGAGCCTGCGGTGTGTGGGGATGGCTGTGGGGGGACTGGGAGTCCCATCTCTGACACAAACGGTCTCCTGCCCTGTGGAATCGGATGCAATATGATAAATGCTGCATCTTATCATGTTAAACCTGAAACAATTAGTCAAAACGTATTTTTCACAAACTTGCGGTTCTGAAACAGTCAAGCCTGGTAAGGAAATCAAAGGTATAATTCCTTAAATGACAATGTTGAAGATATTGATTGAAGATTATGTGAAATAACGGAGCTTGAGGTGCAATGGTCTAGTCAACTGTCTCGCCACCAATCGTTCAAGTGCCAATCGTACCTTTTTACGTTCCCTGCGTAGCTCCTGCCCTTATCGTAAGTGAAGAAGCAGCTTGTTGGTACGGCTAAAAAGGGAAACAGATAGATCCATTTAATGAAATTTGCACCCCCTCCATTCTCCATACACACACACACGCACATACTGTCATACACACACACGCACCACACACACACTAGTTGAAACTATATGTGACATGTCATTGTGTATAAACACTTCTTCCCGATCAGAAAAACTATCAACCATATCAAAATTCGTGACCCTAGCACGTCCAGATCACTAGTACAAGCTATCAAATTCATGTTTTTTTTAGTTATTGTGCTAACTAAAACCACACACAGGCACATGCAACCTCTCCTCTCCCAAGGCATAACCTTCTGGCGGAGGTAATAAAGAGCTGATCATACCATCACAGGGGAAGACCTTGTCGCAGTACATCCACCTGATGAGGGGGTTGTCAATGTAGCACCACGGCCTGTCCTTCCCGTCCGGGTTCCTACAGTAGTTCCGCTCCAGCCCTGCTGACGGGTAGGCCTCAGGAGTGTGGTTATG
>NW_017804487.1:277056-277492 GCF_001625305.1 Branchiostoma belcheri
TCTAATATAATTTTCCTCAAGGCGGTAGACTATAATTGCCTATCGGCAAAGAAGCGATCCCAGGCCGTGAAAAAAGACGGTCCCGCCCGCTAGTCTCGCCAAGACAGGACCTGATACCCCAACTACAGCAACTACAGGAACTACAGCAACTACGCGTAGTAAGAAGCCATTAATGCAATATACCTTTCCTCAAGGCGGTGGTCTGTAGGTGCCTATCGGAACAGAAGCGATCTCTGGCCGTGAAAAAAGGCAGTTCCACCCGCTAGTCTCGCCAAAACAAGACCTGATACTCCAACTACAGGAACTACAGCAACTACACGTAGTAAGAAGCCTTTCATACAATATACATTTCCTCAAGGCGGTAGACTCTAGGTGCCCATCGGCACAGAAGCGATCTCTGGCCGTGAAAAGACAGTTCCACCCGCTAGTCTCGCCA
>NW_017804487.1:277512-277841 GCF_001625305.1 Branchiostoma belcheri
ACTACAGCAACTACGCGTAATAAGAAGCCTTTCATACAATATACCTTTCCTCAAGGCGGTAGACTCTAGGTGCCTATCGCCAAAGAAGCGATCTCAGGCCGTGAAAAAAGTCGGTCTCGCCGGCTAGTCTCGCCAAGACAAGACCTGTTACTCTAACTACAGCAACTACAGGAACTACGCGTAGTAAGAAGCCTCTCATACAATATACCTTTCCTCAAGGTGCCTATCGGCAAAGATGCGATCTTAAGCCGTGAAAAAAGACGGCCCCGCCTGCTAGCCTCGCCAAGACAAGACCTGATACTCTAACTATAGCAACTACAGCAACTACG
>NW_017804487.1:277861-279550 GCF_001625305.1 Branchiostoma belcheri
AGTTCCGCTCCAGCCCTGCTGACGGGTAGGCCTCAGGAGTGTGGTTATGGGCGTGGGGGTTCTGAGATGTCCAGAACTGACAGGACTCTAGTTGGTTTTCACGGCCCCTGTAGCTTGACCCTTTGTCCCGTAGGTAGTAACAGCCTGTGGACATAAATTTCAAAGTAATAGCAGCACATGGCCACAAGAACTGTTTTAATTGTTTTCAGTCCATGGTTGACTGTCTCCGAACCTCAGTGTTACTTTACATTGCTGTTGACCACCGAGCTCTCTTTCTTTGGTAATTGATAGTAAAGTGAAATAGCAATTGATTTCATGGCCCTTTCAGAATGTCAAACAGGCTAGGGTTTGTAGAATGGTCTGTAGAATGGTCCCAGGTGGCTACAAGAATAGTAAGCTGAAAACGTCAAGAAAATGACTAGTTTTCAAGTCTTTAACTTTGACTCAATCAATCAATCAATCAATCAATCAATCAATCAATACCCTTTATTTATACTGGAAATGCCCTGTGGGCCTTAGCCGCTCTCCCCAGAGGTCCAGTTGAGGGGGGTGGGTGGTCACAGGAACACAATAAATAAGTAAATAAAATTTGAATTAATACAAAAATAAATTACTTAATACCTAACATAATAATCATATCTTGTCCAAAATCACAATCCGCAAAATCAGTCCGCAAATCAAATTTCTCGACTACTGTATTCTTTGTTTGAAAGTTCTCATTGATGGAGCACACTGTGCATCCTCTGGTATGCTGTTCCAGATGATAGCCCCAGACACAGCCCACAGAGATCTCTGCATACAGGTGACTCTAGATCATATGCACCACGAGTGCATTAAGAGTTGCAAACACACAATGTATTTTATTTATTTTGCAACCCTTAAAATAGGCCCACCACAATGCTTTTATTATATGGATAGCAGGCTAGGTCCCCCTATTGCCTGTCATCGTTTGTGGCCATTGTTCCATTTTAACCCTATCTAGACCGGGCTTTTTTAGTCCATGGGTCGAGACCGTTTTTTGTACCACCGAGACGGACCAGTGCTACCATAGATTTTTTGAATCTGCAATAACCAAAGTTTATTTTGATGTATGATAGCAAGTCTGTATGAGTAGCTTTCTTGGTGTAATCACGTGACCAAATGACGTCATCAAAATGGACCTCGTGCCTTGGGACTAAATCCAAAGGGCCGGGAAAAAATATGAAACATCAATAATTCTCTGCGAAAATTGGTTTTTAGACAAAACATGCCACAGTTATGACGCCATCAAATTAGCATAAAGTATGCATTTTTACTTATGAAATTTACATAAAATTATCTGGACTGTTATCAATATTAGAAACCATATGTAACTTGACATAAAAGCCATAAAATTCTATTGTTGAAAAGAAAATTACTAAATTTAGCAAAAAAATGCCTGTCAGAAACCCGTTGCCATGGCAAAACAAAAAATTATTATCTTATTCCAATGATGCAAAATTGCTGCCTACAATATTCTAGGAGAAGTCACCAAGTTTGGCCGTTCTAGCGCTAGCCATTCAGACGCTAGGTGACATCGAAGTTGGCGCGGGCACTTTTAGCCCCCCCCCCCCGTCTAGATAGGGTTAATTAATGATTTCGCGTTGGGGTTGTCTGATTACTGTGTGTGAAGTAACTCACCACAGTTCTTCTCATCACTGTTGTCTCCAC
>NW_017804487.1:279570-284788 GCF_001625305.1 Branchiostoma belcheri
TGATAGCAAGTCTGTATGAGTAGCTTTCTTGGTGTAATCACGTGACCAAATGACGTCATCAAAATGGACCTCGTGCCTTGGGACTAAATCCAAAGGGCCGGGAAAAAATATGAAACATCAATAATTCTCTGCGAAAATTGGTTTTTAGACAAAACATGCCACAGTTATGACGTCATCAAATTAGCATAAAGTATGCATTTTTACTTATGAAATTTACATAAAATTATCTGGAATGTTATCAATATTAGAAACCATATGTAACTCCTATGGAAACTCCAGGGCAAGCTATCCCGGGAGGCACTTGAAATGGCGTACAACACAATGGTCAGACCAAAACTGGAGTACGCCGCCGTACTGCTCGGGGACTTGTCCTGCTCATCCAGCAAGATGTTGGAGAGAGTGCATTACCAGGCCGGCTGCCTCATCACCGGAGCCTTGAGACGTACACCATCAAGTGTCGTCATGCAGGAGTTAGAATGGGACAGTCTGTCCACCAGGAGGCAGTTCCATTCCATGGTTCTGATGTACAAACTGGTGAACGGACTAGTCCCCCCTCACCTCCAGCCACTAATTCCCACCTCACGAGGAGACCAAAGGGTCACACGTGTTCAGCTGCGGAACGCAACGCACCTCCACTTACCTCGGTGCCGTACACAGACGTACCAGGCCAGCTTTCTGCCTTATGCCTCACGGCTGTGGAATCAGCTGCCTCAGTCTGTTAGAGAGGCCCGCAGCATCACTATATTTAAGAACATGTGTCGGGCCCACCTGCTCACACAGCAGAAGAACCAGTTGACCCGGAGACGTGGCCCCAGATACGAGAACATTCTGGCGGCTAGAAACCGCATGAACTGTATCTAGTACTAAATGGACTGATATACTAGTATTCTAATCTATGCTGTTTTTAGGACCCTATACTTATTTTTATATACTTATACTAGGTTTAAATGTGTGTCTTGTTTGTGTGCTTGTGATTGTTTTGTGTGGGGGCCACAACACCAGCCCCCGCTGCCTGTGGCCCACGAGTATTGTACTTGTTTGCAATCCTAATAAATCAAATCAAATCAAATCAAATCAAACTTGACATAAAAGCCATAAATTCTATTGTTGAAAAGAAAATTACTAAATTTAGCAAAAAAAAATGCCTGTCAGAAACCCGTTGCCATGGCAACACAAAAAATCATTATCTTATTCCAATGATACAGAATTGTTGCCAACAATATTCTAGGAAAAGTCACCAAGTTTGGCCGTTCTAGCGCTAGCAATCAAAGTTGGCGCGGGCACTTTTAGCCGTAGGGTTAATTAATGATTTCACGTTGGGGTTGTCTGATTACTGTGTGTGGAGTAACTCACCACAGTTCTTCTCATCACTGTTGTCTCCACAGTCATCTCTGCCGTCACATCGAGTATGCGGGTGAAACAGGCCGCCATTGTCACACGCAGAAAGAGCTGAGGGTTATAAGATCCTATCAGTTGTAAAATTGTTCTATTTGCTTCAATAGCACGTTTTTTGTACCATTGTATATACATGTACATGGTGTCAATTGCATGTACTAAATGTTTACATTCAATTTTGTATGTGCCATGGATTTAGGACCGGTGTCGCAGCGATTTTGGCCTCCTGCGATTTCGCCCCACTAATGCTTCGGTCCCAATTAAAAAAAGGGGCCCTGCCGGGTAGTGCCCGGGCTGTTTTATGGCACTTTCGGGCGTGACCCCTACGTGGCCCCGCGGGACACCCTGCGGCTACCGGGCTATTTTTCGGCCCAGCGGGGACCCGAGAAGAATTTAATTCTGACTTAAATTCTACTCGGGCCCCGCTGACAAAAAGACGCCGTGACCGAGCCGTGAGAACACCGACAGGTACCCCTCCGGTTGCTGCCAGTCCACCGGGACATACACATTTGTTACGTCACAGACCAGATGAACAGAATAAAAGTGTATACTTCGTAAACCCTGGTAAAAGTGTGACGTCACAGATCAAATGATCACAACAAAAGCGTGAATTCTGCATTACGTATGGGTCAGTACAAGACATCGTCAGAGAATCTGCCGGGTTCCTGCCGGGTGCCTACCGGAGACCGACCAGAGGGTAACAAAATTTTTAACAAAATGCTACTGAAGGAAACTTTTAATTGTGACCATGACAGCCGATGCTGACAGCCAATAGCGTGTTGGTCACAATATCGCTAGCGATTTCCGGGGGGGGGGGCGAGATCGCTGTAACACCGGACTTAAAAATCCGGAACTGGACCTAAACCTCTGGACTTCCATCCGGAACGGAACCTTAATGTGGGTTTAGCTGTATTATAAGACACGTAACAATGCTAGCAACACGAAAGACAGTTCTATATCAAAGTGATATTTTATGTCCTACTGTAATCTTAATCTGAGTCATTCTGAGGGCAAGGTTCTTGAGGCGTTTTGACAAAATGGCAAACGTAGAATGTATCAGACAAAAAAGAGAGACATCGACAACACTTACGACAGTATAGTTCGTCACTGCCATCTGCACAGTGCGTTACTCGGTCACAAAAGTTACTATTGTCAATGCATGTGTGTCCATTGGCGCAGCTTTTCCTACCTCGTCTCTCACCTGAGAACAGTGAGAAATTGTTACTACATTTACATCAAGTTTAAATATTGTCTACATTATATATATGTGAAGTAGACAGACTTTATTCATAAAAAAAATAACATTAAAATCATCACAGATACAGGTTATAAAATTCAAATTGAAATACATATTATTTGTTCAAGTCTTGGTAGACATTGCCAGGGACTATTAAATTCTTCTTTTGTTTATAGTAGTACGCAGGGTGCACATGTTTCTATCCTCTAAGTACTCAATATGATCTAGATTATTTTTGACTTAAGGTTTTTATCGTATATTTCTGATGTCAAAGTTGCAGGTGATGGTAAGCCATATGGTTACCTAATTGAAAATCTACATTTCCGAGCAGATCATGATAAAATGTTGCTCTTCCGCGTTTCTACTTACAACAGTTTTGTTGTTCGTCTGTATTGTCTCCACAGTCGTCTGTATCATCACAAATCTGGGTCTTGTCAATGACGTTTCCATTTGCACAAATTCCTATGTTGAGTTTGAGAAAAAAATTTGAAAAATTGAAATGAGATTAGAATTTAAATGCAACACCTTGTGCTTTGTGATGTCAAATAAGTAAAAGTGTCTTCCGTTAGAGGGTTAGAGGGCCCGGACCTTGTTTTCTTGATAGAAATATAAAAATGTTTAGTTAGACCATGTGAAGGTAAATCCTTCTGCAATTGCTTGCAAATGTGTACCTTTCTTTTATGATAGGATTGACAGTTATTAAACGTTACGTAAGAATGCATTATATACTGCTCTATCATCACGTGATGTATAATTGTGATCAAGTCAATGACTAGAAAGGTAACATTTGAAAAGCAGAATTTAATGCATAATGGTCTAGCCTAACAAACTACTGATCTGTTTATTCTTACTCACACACATTCATACACATACATGGTGAGCAACCCCTCCAGCTCTGCCCTGCTACATAATGTAACCACAGGGTGTCTGCTACAGCAGAAGAAGAGGGGGAAGAAGAAACAGAGAAAAAGCAATATGCTTTCCTTCTGCGAAGGTAAACATAAATATATACCTGACAATGTGTCCCTGTAGTTGACACAATCCAGACAGTCACAGTCGGCTGCAGTGCTGCCACAGTGATTTTTCGAGGAGCAGCATGGGTAATGACTGCCGGGGTCACATTCAGCAGGTTTACCGTGTTCAACAAGGTAGTCCTTTCCGCAGCGCAAATCTTCACGCCACTTACGAGCTTCTGGGAATAAAAAATGAACCTAAATTGTATCAGATTTCTTCTCACCTTAAACTTTCGGCACATGTTCCATGTAAGGCATCCAGGCGCGCGGGGTTCTTCGCGCTCACTTCCCGATCGTATTCGCCACGCCTACCTGGTTTCACTGTGCCCAGTGCGTACCAGTGCGCCCAGCGCGTACGCGTGCGTACCAGTGCGTGCGCCCAGTGCGTACCAGTGGCATCGACTGTAAAATATCACAAGAACACGCGTCACCCAAAATCACGAAATCGCCAGGACACGTAACCAAAGTTTCGGGGCCTTGTGAGCTCACAACCCGATTGTGTGCCACATTTCTGTCCGGTACATGTGTGCCTACTCCGGCAGTGTGATTATGTACACGTAACATCCGACTACCGCATCACGAAATCGTCGTAGTCAGTTCATTGCATTGTAGTAAACCCTTCCCACGAAAAGGCTAGCGGGCAGGACCGTCTTTTTTCACGGCCTGGGATCGCTTCTATGCCGATAGGCACTACTAAGAGTGCACCGCCTTGAGGAAAGGTAAATTATATGAAAGGCTTTCTAACTACGCGTAGTCCCTGTATATGCTGTAGTTGGAGTTGGAGTATCGGGTCTTGTCTTGGCAAGACTAGCGGACGGGGCCTTTTTCACGGCCTGAGATCGCTTCTTTGCCGATAGGCACCTGAGTCCATCGCCTTGAGGAAAGGTACATTGTATGAAATGCTTTCTTACTACGCGTAGTTGCTGTAGTTTGAGTATCAGGTCTTGTCTTGGCGAAGCTAGCGGGCGGGACCGTCTTTTTTCACGGCCTGAGATCGTCTCTGTGCCCATAGGCACCTACAGTCCACCGCCTTGAGGAAAGATATATTGTATGAAAGACTTTCTTACTACGCGTAGTTGCTGTGGAGTTGGAGTGTCAGGTCTTGTCTTGGCGAAGCTAGCGGGCGGGACCGTCTTTTTTCACGGCCTGGGATCGCTACTGTGCCGAAAGTCAACTGGAGTCCACCGCCTTGAGGAAAGGTATATTGTATGAAAGGCTTTTTTACTACGCGCAGTTGCTGTAGTTCCTGTAGTTGCTGTAGTTGGGGTATCAGGTCTTGTCTTGACGAGGCTAGCGGGCGGGACCGTCTTTTTTCACGGCCAGAGATCGCTTCTTCTCTGATATAATTTTCCTCAAGGCGGTAGACTATAGGTGCCTATCGGCAAAGAAGCGATCCCAGGCCGTGAAAAAAAGCGGTCCCGCCCGCTAGTCTCGCCAAGACAGGACCTGATACCCCAACTACAGCAACTACAGAAACTACAGCAACTACGCGTAGTAAGAAGCCATTAATGCAATACACCTTTCCTCAAGGCGGTGGTCTGTAGGTGCCTATCGGAACAGAAGCGATCTCTGG
>NW_017804487.1:284808-286782 GCF_001625305.1 Branchiostoma belcheri
TATTGTATGTAAAGGCTTTTTTACTACGCGCAGTTGCTGTAGTTCCTGTAGTTGCTGTAGTTGGGGTATCAGGTCTTGTCTTGGCGAGACTAGCCGGCGGGTCTTTCTTTTTTCCGGCCAGAGATCGCTTCTGTGTCGATAGGCACCTGAGTCCACCGCCTTGAGGAAAGGTATATTGTATGAAAGGCTTCTTACTACGCGTAGTTGCTGTAGTTGCTGTAGTTGGGGTATCAGGTCTTGTCTTGGCTAGACTAGCCGGCGGGTCTTTCTTTTTCACGGCCTGAGATCGCTTCTGTGTCCATAGGAACCTACAGACCACCGCGTTAAGGAAAGGTATATTGTATGAAAGGCTTCTTACTACGCGTAGTTGCTGTAGTTGCTGTAGTTGGAGTATCAGGTCTTGTCTTGGCGAAGCTAGCGGGCGGGACCGTCTTTTTTCACGGCCTGAGATCGTCTCTGTGCCCATAGGCACCTACAGTCCACCGCCTTGAGGAAAGGTATATTGTATGAAAGACTTTCTTACTACGCGTAGTTGCTGTAGTTGGAGTATCAGGTCTTGTCTTGTCCTACTACGCGTAGTTGCTGTAGTTGCTGTAGTTGCTGTAGTTGGAATATAAGGTCTTGTCTTGGCGAAGCTAGCGGGCGGGACCGTCTTTTTTCACGGCCTGAGATCGCTTCTGTGCCGAAAGTCAACTAGAATCTACCGCGTTGAGGAAAGGTATATTGTATGAAAGGCTTTCTTACTACGCGTAGTTGCTGTAGTTGCTGTAGTTGGAGTATCAGGTCTTGTTTTGACGAGGCTGGCCGGCGGGTCTGTCTTTTTCACGGCTTGAGATCGCTTCCGTGTTGATAGGCACCTGAGTCGACCGCCTTAAGAAAAGGTATATTGTATGAAAGGCTTCTTACTACGCGTAGTTGCTGTAATTCCTGTAGTTCGAGTATCAGGTCTTGTTTTGGCGAGGCTAGCGGGCGGGACCGTCTTTTTTCACGGCCAGAGATCGCTTCTTCTCTAATATAATTTTCCTCAAGGCGGTAGACTATAGGTGCCTATCGGCAAAGAAGCGATCCCAGGCCGTGAAAAAAGACGGTCCCGCCCGCTAGTCTCGCCAAGACAGGACCTGATACCCCAACTACAGCAACTACAGGAACTACAGCAACTACGCGTAGTAAGAAGCCATTAATGCAATATACCTTTCCTCAAGGCGGTGGTCTGTAGGTGCCTATCGGAACAGAAGCGATCTCTGGCCGTGAAAAAAGGCAGTTCCACCCGCTAGTCTCGCCAAAACAAGACCTGATACTCCAACTACAGGAACTACAGCAACTACACGTAGTAAGAAGCCTTTCATACAATATACATTTCCTCAAGGCGGTAGACTCTAGGTGCCCATCGGCACAGAAGCGATCTCTGGCCGTGAAAAAAGACAGTTCCACCCGCTAGTCTCGCCAAAACAAGACCTGATACTCCAACTACAGCAACTACAGCAACTACGCGTAGTAAGAAGCCTTTCATACAATATACATTTCCTCAAGGCGGTAGACTCTAGGTGCCTATCGGCACAGAAGCGATCTCTGGCCGTGAAAAAAGTCGGTCTCGCCGGCTAGTCTCGCCAAGACAAGACCTGTTACTCCAACTACAGGAACTACAGCAACTACGCGTAGTAAGAAGCCTCTCATACAATATACCTTTCTTCAAGGTGCCTATCGGCAAAGATGCGATCTTAAGCCGTGAAAAAAGACGGTCCCACCTGCTAGCCTCGCCAAGACAAGACCTGATACTCTAACTATAGCAACTACAGCAACTACGCGTAGTTAGGAAGTCTTTCATACAACATACCTTTCCTCAAGGCAGTGGACTCTAGGTGCCTATCGGTAAAGGCTAAACTCTCCTAAAGGAAAGGAGAGAGTCTGCGGCCGCGTCCCTGTTCAGGTCGATGCTAAATCCCGAACACCCACTCCACGACCTGGTGCCTGTTC
>NW_017804487.1:286802-292355 GCF_001625305.1 Branchiostoma belcheri
CCCCCCCCGAGAGCAACTGCTACCGGCAGGATCCTAAGGAACAGCCAGGCTGTGAGTGCTCCCAGGGCTAGGACAAAGCGGCTCCAGCAGTCCTTTCTCCACAGGGCCATAGCCCTATACAACAAAGAACTGTCACATGACTAGATTTATATTTCCTAAACCTCATCTGTATATAGTTTTTTTTTGCTTGGTACAAATTTTTTATGCATTATAGTGTATATGAGGGTTTGTATATACTGCTTGTCCTGCCTATTGTAACTTTTTTTTTGTTCTGTACGCAAACTCTTTAAATTCAGGGATTTCCATCCCTGCTGCAAGGTTTGCTTTTTGGTGTTGAAATAAATAATAAAACTGTAAAGACGCGATTTCAGGCCGTGAAAAAAACGGTCCCGCCCGCTATCCTCGCCAAGACAAGACCTATTACTCCAACTACAGCAACTACAGCAACTACGCGTAGTTAGAAAGGCTTTCTTATTATATACCCATCCTCAAGGCGGTGGACTGTAAGTACCTATCGGCACAGAAGCCATGTCAGACCGTCCAAAAAGACGGTCCCGCCCGCTAGCCTCGCCATGTCAAGGCGTATAATGCCAACTACACATCTACATCAACTACACGTAGTTAGAAAACCTCTCCGTGTCGACTCGACCTGCGTGAACCAGCACTCAGCCACGTTGGCCCGTGGATGAGCGCTGACCTGCCCGGTAGCCTTTTCGTGGGAAGGGTTTACTACAATGCAATGAGAATAGTGACTACGACCATTTCGTGATGCGGTAGTCGGATGTTACGTGTAAGACATCACACTCGCGGCCAGAGTAGGCACACATGTACCCGGCAGGAATGTCACACACGATCGGCTTGTGAGCTCACAAGGCCGCGAGACTATGGTTACGTGTCCTGGCGATTTCGTGATTTGGGTGACTGGTGATTCACATTCGATGTCACTGGTACGCACTGGTACGCACTGGTACGCACTGGTACGCACTGGTACGCACTGGGCGCACTGGTACGCACTGGGCGCAGTGGTACGCACTGGGCGCAGTGGTACCGGGCAGGCATGGCGAATACGATCGGGACGGTGAGCGCGAAGAATTCGAACCCCGCCCGCCTGGATGCTCGCCGCGCTAAATTCGTGATGTCTTACATGGAACATGTGCCAAACTTTCGTCTTCTCATTGCTTATTTTGGTATCACAGAAAGGCCATCTACATCTGGCATTACTACAATCCTTCAACCAAGGCAGGGGACGCCACAGACTGTCTACAACCTATGACACACTGCTCACCGAGTCATCTACATAATGTGATGTCGCAGAAGCCGTGGATTGCTCGTTCCCTGACAAAGACTGGAGTCGAAAATTTGGGTAAGTCGAATTTCTTGTGTTAGAAATTAAAGCCTAAGTTTGCTTCTTGAATAGATAAGATAGCAAGCCTCACCACAGACCGGTACGTCACACAGCTCCCAACGTTGTAAAGCATTCGTGGTGTAGCACCAAACTCCGGATTCCCCGTCCGGATTCCGGCAGTAGTTCTCCTCCAGTCCGGATGACGGGTAGTTATCAGGCGTCTTGTCGTGTGAATGTGGGAGCTGCCTGTCCCAGCGTTGACACGTCTTGCCTGTCCTGGTCACAGAGACCGTTTCTCGGTAGGATGCCCCATCCCCCACCTGGCAATATTCTGGTAGACAAAAAAAATACAGGTCAGTGGGAACATCGTAAAACAAACTGCTAGGAGGGGACCAAAACCACAACACTTGTTCCTGAGATGATAAGCTATCAGCCACCAAAAATCAGCTTTAGCCCGCCCAGGACAAAAGATACGAAAACTGGAAGTTCTGTTTCAGCACCAAGGACAGACACCAGATTTGACCTTGAAATTTGTCTTCCTACGACCTACCCACATACCAAATAGCTATAATATTTCTGCTTACCACACGTCTGTGGAAACACAGACATAAACACATACACAGACAAACCAAAACAATCCATTTTCATGTAGGTAACAAAGTCAACCTGTAAGATTTAATACAAAAAATGGGGCAAATTTTCAATTATCATACAGATGAGCAATCCACCAAATGAATGTACAACATCAAGTCCCACGACCTACCAAATTCACAGATGAAGGCAGCATCTGTCTTACAGCCCACGTCGTTCCACTTGTTTCTCTTGTCGTAGGGGACGTCGCTCGAGTTGTCGGGGAAGTACGCCGCACATCGCTGCTTTCCACCGGTCGGTTCTCCCTCGGCCCAGTTTTCCCATTCCATCGGCTGGGAACCGCGTGCGTATGTCCATGTTCCGTCATCAGAACGGGTCATCCCGAAGTAGAACAACTTCGTCTTGTCCGCGGCGTTCTTTAAAGCGACGAGGAAGTCGCTGGTGGCGCTGTCACCAGGCATGGCCAGAGTGGTCCCTTCCTCTCGGCAGGTCGCCAAAGCCTCCTCGTACTCACTCTCCGTGTCGTAGGCACGGTAACATCGGCGTGTGTGTGGGAGGTGCCAGTAGCCATTGGAACACTCTCCAACTGTGGTCAACATGTAAGGATATTTGCATAACCGTTGGTCCATTAATGTACTACTACCGCCCTGCTACCCTACAGCATAGGGGCTGTATAACCTTGTCAAAGTGTAGGAATTTGTTCATGTCTGGTGTTTTCAAACCGTACCTCTACTTACCTTCGCCAAGAAGGTTATGTTTTCAGAGGCGTTCGTGTGTGTGTGTGTGTGTGTGTGTGTGTGTGTGTGTGTGTGTCTGTGAACACGACAATTCGAGAAGACTTTAATGCCTTCATACTTGGTAGGTGGGTAGGTCTTGATGAGACCTAGAAATGATTAGATTTTGGGCCCCCTGGCGTGGTACTGTTGTGGTACTGCAGCGGAACTTCCGGTTTTAATATCTCATGATCTGGATGTGCTAGGGTCACGAAATTTGGATGGTAGGTAGCTCTTGTGTTGGGGAAGATGTGTAGGTTTGGGCCCCCTAGCGGCTTGCTCTGGAACTGCAGGGGCATTTCTTGAAAAATATTCAAAAGAGGATAACTCAAGAACCGGTTGACGGATCGTCGTGATTTTTAGTATGTAGGTAGCTCAAGTGATGCTTGACATAATTATCCGACAATTATGCAAATCTGGATGTAATTTGCATAATTCATGACGAAATTCTATAAATCAGCTGCATTACATTATAAGACTAAGCTTGTGACATATGTAATTGAGAACAAGAGAAACATAGGCAGATATTGATTATGTAAATTATCACTTGATTTGCATAATTAATGAGAAAATGTTATAATTCCATAATGTAACTGACTGGAATTTCATACTTGGGGTATTTGAAAGTTAAGTGAAGGTGAACATCATTAAACATAACATATTCAAATAAGGACCTCATTTGCATAATTTATGAGGTAATGATAGAATGGTTTTCTTGGTTAAAGCCATTCTGTCTGTCTTTTGGTGGAGAATATGATCAACTGATATAATTCGTGCAAATGAGGATCCTATTTGCATAACCAGGAGGGATAATCTTTACTTTGTCAGTCATAAAGATTAACATCATTTGGCGAAGGTATGAGATCGTGGAACTCTAGTTAGATTTCAGTCCATACCATGGTATGGATGAAATATATTGTGTTCTCTCATGTTTCTCCTCCTTCTCCTGCCAAACAGTCAAAGGGATTCAACTCCGCCATCATTCAGCCAAATGACTTGAAATTTGGCATGGAGGTAGAGTGGGCCAATACCCCCAGGCGTTTTTTTTCATTTTTTTGATACATGCCTTTGAAAAATTTTCATGAAGGTTTTTTGGGGCATTTTTCGCCAAAAAATGGATTTTTGGATCCTGAGCCCTGGTTTTACAACCAAATGATCTGAAATTTGGTATAAGGGTACCTTGAACATGTGTCTACAGAATAGCAGTCACATATTTGGCATACACCACTTCCAAATGACTCATTTGGGGGACTTTAATGGCTATTTTCAGCAAAAAAAGGGCCAAAAGTGCTATACCCGTTCCATGTTCTAGCTAAAGAATGGCCCGTCTGCCGTTGGCCATGGAACACGTGTTCCATTGCGGGTTACCTGGGGTCACATTGCATGTAAGTCGTGCGTAATGACCCACACATTCAATTTTATGTGCCTAAGACCTTCAAAATGTACCAAATCTCATCATTGTTAGTATTTGCATACCTGTAATAAGATTAGTAAAGCTTTTGAGATTCAATGTGCTTGTTCTTGCATCTTTGTTCTCAATTACATAGCTACTATATAATTCATTTATTTGAGAATCTTTGCCAGTTTTACACTGGGGTAAGTTTGGAATAGTTCACTTTTGCGCGGGAGGGAGATCGACTGAAATATGCTGTATTTGCTCCCAAGCAAATGTCGGCCTCTCTAGTTTTGTTGTTTTGTTTTCTTGACACAACAATGATGCCATAACCATGTTCAGTAAATGTGGCAAACGCCTACCTGTAATAACCTGGACTTCGCACAGTGTCAGGATTCGGGAGGGACCAGTCAGACGTACCCCCACATACCGTCCTGCCATCCACCGACACGGGATAACAATGGCCGGCTTCGTAATGTCGATTTGATGGTCACCTCCACACCTGGGGTTCGTGCTGACCTGGTCGGAATCCCCGATGTGGATGTTGAAGGGGTTGAGTCGTTCCGAACAACAGTCCATCCGGTTGACGATGACCACTCTGTAGATATTGTTAAAACAAATTATGGCAATTTAGTTTCATACACTTCAAGATGAACGTCGCAAAACACCATATAAAATCTGTAAACTCTGATAATTCACATGCAATGGTATAATTTGTTATGATTTAATTGTATTTGAATCTCTCTATAAATATGCAAATTCTTGTTTGACACATTCCCTTCAAGCACATCAATTTAAAAAGGAAAAAAAAACCGGTATGTTGATAGCTCTACATGTCAACATCACATCATTCTGTTGTAAATGGTCTTGTCGTTTTCTTTTTATTTGTAGGACCTTCATCTGAAAAAACTAATATGAAATCAAAATTTGGGTTTGTATACCAGCTACCATCAATATTTCAGTGTACATGTATATGTATTTTTGTCTTAAAGCACCCAGCCACAGATATGAAACTATAATAATGTCATATGACAATCATTATGTTGAATATTTCCTGCCGAAAATGGCTAAATGCCAAATTTTCCTCAGGGCTGGTTCTAATTCCCCCGCTAGGGCAGTGGTAAACAACATGGTTAGATGTAAAGACCATTGAATTACCAACTATTAAAGGATCACTGCGTACTACACAGTTAACGTGCATATTGTTAAGGTCTATACGTACCTGTCAATCAAATACGATCGGCCGAGGTCCACCCACCAGCTAGGATCAGCCTCCTCCTGTGTGAGTGTACAGGTCTGATTGCTGCCGTTCATGTAGGTGTAGGTGCTCCCGTCTACGGCAAGGCTGGCGACACCATCCGTCCCGTTATGGGTGCTTGTTTGGAACGCCGTCTTCCCCACAGCGACATTAATATCTACGCAAGACGAGAGATATCGTCAATAGAAGTATT
>NW_017804487.1:292375-323009 GCF_001625305.1 Branchiostoma belcheri
CCGGCACGGGCACGATAATGAGACGTTGATTGACGGCACATGTGGTTCACATCTGAACAGTTTCAAAGAAAGAATTTATCGACAATGCTGACACCCCTCTGTGTGAAAGGTCAGATCAGTGGTCGCGACCTCAATCGTCCTTATACATGCAAAGGTCAAAAGCTGAGGTCCACTTTCACACTGAAAGGGGTGTCCATCGGCGGTCTAAACGCATCATTTTGACGCACTAAAACACACATACTAAAAAACCAAACAACGTGCACCATCTACAGCCCAACAGCAAAACGTATACCAACTCCCAGACATATCCGTCCACCCAAACGCGAGAAACGGGTGCGAACGCAATTTTCGTCTTCCCTCACAAAACCTCCGCGCTCGGGATGTACATCCCTACCCGGAGGTAATAAGATTAGTAAAGCTTTTGAGATTCAATGTGCTTGTTCTTGCATCTTTGTTCTCAATTACATAGCTACTATATAATTCATTTATTTGAGAATCTTTGCCAGTTTTACACTGGGGTTAGTTTGGAATAGTTCACTTTTGCGCGGGAGGGAGATGGACTGAAATATGCTGTATTTGCTCCCAAGCAAATGTCGGCCTCTCTAGTTTTGTTGTTTTGTTTTCTTGACACAACAATGATGCCATAACCATGTTCAGTAAATGTGGCAAACGCCTACCTGTAATAACCTGGACTTCGCACAGTGTCAGGATTCGGGAGGGACCAGTCAGACGTACCCCCACATACCGTCCCGCCATCCACCGACACGGGATAACAATGGCCGGCTTCGTAATGTCGATTTGATGGTCACCTCCACACCTGGGGTTCGTGCTGACCTGGTCGGAATCCCCGATGTGGATGTTGAAGGGGTTGAGTCGTTCCGAACAACAGTCCATCTGGTTGACGATGACCACTCTGTAGATATTGTTAAAACAAATTATGGCAATTTAGTTTCATACACTTCTAGATGAAGGTCGCAAAACACCATATAAAATCTGTAAACTCTGATAATTCACATGCAATGGTATAATTTATTATGGGTTCACCACACCACGAAGTGGTGTGGTGAAACCATATTGCTTTTTCTGATGTTTCTTCTCCTTCTTCTCCTCCTCCTTCTCCTGCCATTTTTTAAATGGATTCAGCTTCTTCATTTTAGGGCCTAAGGTCCTGAAATTTGGTATGGAGGTACAGTGGGCAAATACCCCTAGGCGTTTTTTAAATTATTGTGATACAGGCTTTTAGAATGGTTTTATTTGAGTTTTTTGGCTGTGTTATAGCAAATGTATTACTGTGTTAGTTTGCCTTGTTTACCACGTTTGGGCATGAGTCATCACAATGGAATGCAGGGCATCAACCAATAGGCATGCAGCTTTCCTCTATACTTCTTGCTGATTGGCTGTTGGGATTTAACTTGATCAACACCTGCACAGAAGCATTTCCATACTGACAGTATGTCTGTATTCAAGTGTTTTGGTAGGTATTTCAAGCTTTCCTGCTCCAGCATTGGAATGCCGGGCATGGACGTTTTTTTTTATTTTGAAAATCAACAGTTTGCATTATGCAATTAAAAATCCTAACCAATAAAGTAGGGAATAGCTATCCAACTGTTGTTTTAGTTGTATTTTACTTCATATTATAGTTATATCAATGTAAATCATTGTTTTCCCTTGTGTTTCTCATTCTTTCCCTGCCATGTGGTAAAATGTGGTGAACCCATCGCTGTATTTGCTCCAAAGCAAATATTGGCCTTTCTAGTTATGATTTGTATTTGAATCTCTCTATAAATATGCAAGTTCTTGTTTGACACATTCCCTTCAAGCACATCAATTCAAAAGGAAAAAAACGGTGTGTTGATATATAGATAGCTCTACATGTCAACATCACATCATTCTGTTGTAAATGGTCTTGTCGTTTTCTTTTTATTTGTAGGGCCTTCATCTGAAAAAAACTAATATGAAATCAAAATTTGAGTTTGTATACCAGCTACCATCAATATTTCAGTGTGCATGTATATGTATTTTTGTCTTAAAGCACCCAGACACAGATATGAAAATATAATAATGTCATATGACAATCATTATGTTGAATATTTCCTGCCGAAAATGGCTAAATGCCAAATTTTCCTCAGGACTGGTTCTAATTCCCCCCGCTAGGGCAGTGGTAAACAACATGGTTAGATGTAAAGACCATTGAATTACCAACTATTAAAGGGATCACTGCGTACTACACAGTTAACGTGCATATACGTACCTGTCAATCAAATACGATCGGCCGAGGTCCACCCACCAGCTAGGATCAGCCTCCTCCTGTGTGAGTGTACAGGTCTGATTGCTGCCGTTCATGTAGGTGTAGGTGCTCCCGTCTACGGCAAGGCTGGCGACCCCATCCGTCCTGTTATGGGTGCTTGTTTGGAACGCCGTCTTCCCCACAGCGACATTGATATCTACACAAGACGAGAGATATCGTCAATAGAAGTATTCTCCTCTGGAGGTATTGTTTTTGTATGTGTGTGTTCGTGAGTGTGTCTGTGTTTTCCCATGACCCTTAGGTCAGGTAGTAATATGGATATGGTGGGTTCATTCTGCCCCAGAGGGAGACCTGGTAGTGCTCCCTGTTTTCACGGGTGTTTTTCGTTACATGACCTCCTTGACAGCTGGTACATGTATGTCTTGTTTCCCTTGTACAAGACTCGTGGAAACTATGGTGAATGAGAAGACGACACAGACAGTCACCGGCACACAAAATCTAAATATTTCATGGACGTCTGAGGTCTCCGAATTCTTGTCATACATGCCTACATCAAAGATTTATGGTTAACGCAGTTCTATACACACAGCCATGAGCTATTTACCACCCGAAGATCCTTCTGCTGCCTTCCTCAAGTACTCTACCAACCAGAATAGAACATGAAATTTGCCCTAAAAACGCAACATAAAGCACTGCTCAAATAGATCACGGCTAACGTGACACATAAACAATCATCAGATTCTAATTTGTACTTCTTTCGCCAGATAGTACTGTAGTCTGTATAACGCAAACTCTGCCGTCCGCGGCTTTACTAGCCCCTCCCCGCAGAGCTGGATGTTGGGCGGCCGGCAACCGTAAAGCGATTTAATCAGGCTAGCCAGATAGGAGACGCTTTTAATTGCCAAAATATTAACCTTGCAAAATACCATCAGAAGGAATGTTTTATGCTGATAGTTTTTGAACAAGTCTTTTTTACGACGTGCAAGCGTAGACTGAATAAAGATATATATATAATAATTGTTCATGCTGTCAATGGTCACTGAGAACTAGCTAATTACACGTACACACCTGATATCGCGAATGCACCTAACAGGCAGTAGCACAGACTCCACAGCAGCACCAGTGATGTTCCGGTAGTCGACAGGTTTGCCATTTTGACTTCTACTGTACCAGTTCTTTGTAGTAAACTTCTTTCTAATGAACTGTTGAAAACTGCTGGCGCACGAACTTGATGTACCAAGTACACCCGAATTCTGTCAGCAACTAATATTAAAAACTGGTATTTCATCTATAGCACGAACTCTCGTGTCACGTGACAAGGTATCCATGGTAACCTCTCCCAAATAAGGTAGTACCTCATTTAGAACTTGTATGTATGAGAGAAGGCATCGAATATTAATTTGTTTTCCTCCATCAGATTTTTTCTGACGTGTATTTTCTGAATTATTCAATGACTGGGGCCCTGGGACTGTCTGTACCTGTCTCGGAATGTTACAGTCTAGTAAACAACACATATTTTTGTGCCCATTGAAAGCTGTACGAGACAACAAAATTGCCGATAAAAGAGGAAAACTTTCAAATAACATATATTGTCATAGATAGTTGAAAATCTATTTAGTTTATTACAACGATAACGTTAAAATATTATTGTGTTTTAAGAGTAATAATAACTTAGCTTTGTGGAAGTTTATTGCTGCGTGATACAGTTGGAAAGTTAAACTTAAAGGTAGATGATTTCTAGGCTGACTTGCAGGTGTATTGTGTCTCGCAAGGGGTCACTGCTGTATTGTCCTAAATGTCAAAAATTCTCGACAAAAGTAAGATAGTAAAGAAGAACGCAAAGTAACACATTTTTCCACTAGTTTATTTTTCCAGGAAAATCACAGTTGAATCCAAATCCGTAATACTAAGCACAGTGTGGTCGAGTTAAATTTTCCTTCCCACTTTTTTTCATACTGGATCACCAAGCATTAACTGTTGTGATCATGTTAAATGGTAATGTATGAGAGTCAGCCACAGAAGCCCACTAACAAGACCACAGCAAGTAAATTTTATGGATGACATCTTCCGCAGACTCTAAATCTAATGCGAGCGGGCGAAAAAAACAACCCGGGCCAAAAAAAAGGTTCCTACATTTTAAAATCTTGACTCAATCATTGTACAAATGGTTTTTATTCGGTGGGAACATCACATATACACAGCCAGCATTACATATCACTGCATCAAAGTAAGAAACAAAAATTGAATCAGGGCCTTTTCATGTCTCCTCTCTTCATAATTATCTGCCATCCACCTTCCGGCATGGCAACAGACATCTTTGCCCATTTTCGGCCTGTTGAAGGCAACAATTTTTTTTTCCAAAATCAGGTGAAAATCAATGTGCACAGCTGATGTTATCCATAAGAATTACTTGCTGTGGCATTATGAAAATACATTTGTTGGACACTGATGTTAAAGGCACCCAAAGCAATTTCTGGGCAAGAAAACTGGGTTTCTAAGTCAATTTCCTGGTCATTTTTAATGTAGCAAGTTGAATCAATCCCATACCATACAGATATCTGAGGTAAAAATCCAATGTGCTGATAGAAAACAGTTAATTTGTATCATAGACTGGTTCTAGCTATCTATTGGTGGTACCAAAATATAGGGACTCCTTATCTAGTTTGTTTTGGGGCTATTTGAAGCACTTCAAGTATAATATGATGATGGCGAAAATGACAGTAAATGTCAATATCAGACAGATTACCTCACCCAGAATATTTTTGCCACCTTGAATTGCATTGGATGTCTTAGATTTAGAATAGATGCATTTGTGACCTTTTGTAAGTTAATAACTACATCAAGTGTATGATGACACGATGAGTAAAACGGGTAGAGCAAAAACGGAATCGTTGTGAACACAGCAATTTACTGCCCAGTACAAAAGTTCCTTGCCTTATAAGTTATAGGTCAGATGTGCAAACAAGTTTATGGGCAGGGGATGGTATGTGCGCACATGGGATATTCGGGCTCCTTGTCAAGTTATAAGGTGGCGTCGGTGGCGCAACGGTTAGAGCATTGGACTCGGAACCGGGTCGATACTCACCGTGGCCCGACGTTGTGCCCTTGGGAAAGGCACTTTACACCATGTACGATGTACGGTGGAGTGACGCCCACCGAGCCTCTTAGGCTAATTGTCTAACAGGGTGCCAAAAACACCCTACGGATTTGGTGCGCCAATGTGTCAACATAACACATTTGTGACCAAGCGCCGTTAATTTTTTTTTTGGTGAAGTTATAAAGGTCAGTTAATCATTCATATAATCAAATCAATATGGCCTTAAATGATACTGAAGAGAAATCGCAGAATGTACCATTGACGTCGCAGACTAGTGTACTCCGATCGGGATCTCTACCAGCAGAATCGCCGATTCTTCCAGATCAGTACTAGTCTCTATCGTGACATATACTAGTCTTCTTTTGAGGCTAGGGCAGGACTAAATTAGTGGGTTTCATGTGCACCATTAATCATTATATATTAACTAGCAGATCTTTTGGTGGGGGGAAAGACAGTATCAAATTGGCCAGGCTGTGGTGGGGAAATGGTTACAGACGCCAACGCGATACTGTCTTCGCCCCACCGAAAGATCTGCTTGGAGATTAACTAAATACATGTACATGATTTTGTAAAATCTACAAATCAATTATTTTTTTATTGCTAGGACGGCTTTCTTTTGTAGGATAAGACTGCCATTGGTCAGAATATGATCGACTGAACAGTGTCATTTGACGAAGGCATGAGATCGTGGAACTCTAGTTATTTTATGTTGACCTAAATGCCCAAGTCACTGTTTGTGTTTCTATATAGCTATATAGCTATTATCTACAGCATGTATTTACATTGACTGAGGAAAAGAATCCAACTGGACTTCGAACTGAGGCTTGATGCTGTTATAAATAGTCCGTTCGAATAGCTGTGGCTCTTTGTTGTCACCAACGACAGTTTAACTATTAGTGTCAATATCCTTAATCTGATGAAAAATGATCAAATATTGATCGAATTATTCCGTTTCTCAACCCTTTTTTGTGTAAAATGTGCGAAGGCGGTTCCTAAGAGAAAGCACGAAGTCACACATTAACGCAAAACACACACCATCAATTCAACACACGTGATCGTCTGATTTTATGGGTCAGTTTGTACCTGAGGGAAGGACCCCTAGACGTTACATAGTAGCGCTTGATTATCGTCGAATCATCATGTATCACCTATATATTGAGCGCATGTTATGACAAATCTTTCCCAAAACACATAAGATTTCATAACGTCAATATTTTTAACCGGTTGCACTCACTCACAGACAAACATGACGATCAACAAATTAAATAGTAACAGACATCAGTGCATATCTATGGGGCCCTGCCTACCCTTTATCAAAATACCTCAGCAAACGGGCCCTTCAAACAGTAGTTGAATTGGACACCCGAGTGTGGGCCAGGCTGGGGTAACGTCAACATGGTTTGGAACTACCTTCTCCACATCTTCCTGTCGCCAACATTCGTGCTGGTGGTACTGTTCTTCATCCTTTTCTATGTGTAAGTCCAGTCAATTATCAGTTATTAGTGTGCAATACTAGTAATACATGTGCAACACTGTACTGTACTCTCTCGAAGCGGAAGTGTGTTTAGACCTCGCCCCGGCACTTTTTTTTGTTATCTGTCTTTTTTTCTCATCTTTAGTTTGTGGCTGCTGGATGTAGGCTCTGCAACGAGTCATAAAATGAGTAATAAAATTAGCCCCCCAAAGTCGAGTGAACAATTGGCCAGAAATTTTTTTAAATATCTACAAAGTACTACTGTTTCCCCTGCAAGGGAGTCTAAATTAGACTAAATTTAGGTATGTTGTTGGCTACTATAAGGTAAATTTGGTAATGGGCCAGGGGGCTGTGGTATTAGGTCTTCGTAAAATGCTGTTGAAAATTTTAAGCAGATGTGTTCATTCATGTAAACTCCTCTTTTATGGTGCCATATGGCAAGGTGTACAGCTCGAGCCCCTTTGTGTTAATAAATGTTGAACTGATAAGACAATAAGATAAGTATTGCTATAATTCCCTTTGGCGTATGATACCTTGTCAGTTACGCTTATGCTGACCTCTGAAAAAATTGCAAACAAATTTCAAGAATTATGTCTGAATGGTATAAACTCATTCATATGTCTGTTTTTGTTCCTTGAACATTCTTTTGTGGTTTATTTTCGACCTTGGGGTGTGGTGATTGAAATATCATAATTTAGAGTTAAAATTAAGTCAATTTAGCTGACTTGAATATCAAAGCAGAATATTTGCAAATCTACCGTGGTTTTCCCCCAACACGAACGTGAAATACACACCTGGAAACCTATGTGAGGCAGGCGGGACAGAACTCTTGCGCCCCGACCACGATCAGACTGGATACCAGGCTACAGTGGTTACTTAGGAGTAGGTCGGGAGCAAGGTCGGCTGTGGTTGGCAGGTGTTTGGCGAAGTGGGCTACTGTTCGACTGTCAGCCGATTGTTTGAGAATGTTTAAAAAGTGAATTCGAGGGGATTCATTCCTCAGCTAACCGACATCTTGCACACGCAGTCGTCCCTCAGTAAGACATCTGGAGCCGCATATATGCATAGTTCCCGTTTAGAACTTTTATTCAGCCTGTCACACGACCGGTTTCGTTTGAGAATGTTTAAAACATTCGGGTGTGGACGGGCCGGAGGACAGGGTAGCTAGTGGTTGGGTGGTGTATGGGAGTAAGTCGGGCCGTGTTTCGGGGGCCAACTCTAACTCAATTGCCATTACGGATTTATACAGAAAGTTAGACGTGGCCTAAATCTGGCCAGACTGCTCCCAAACTTCAGTCAACCTTCAAATAGTTGGTTATTTATGTGGTTCGTGTGGCGTAGCGGCAGAGTGCACGACTCGGAACCAAGAGGTCCCGGGTTCGAGTCCTGACATGCCACTGATCTTGTGCCCTTGGGAAAGGCACTTAACATGACTTTCCTCACTTCACTCAGGTGGAAATGAGTATTGTCCTGTCCTGTATTTGTACTCTGTTGGTGACGGCATAAAATAAGTTGATATAACTTGAGTGTGCCGTCGCTATATTTGGTCATGAAATGTTGGAATAAAAAAAAAGATAAAAGTCGTATAAAACTAATGACGCGACCACATCACGCCACGGCGCTGGCAAATGAGAGCGAATTTTCAATTTATGGTCAAGGACGTTTCTGTGAGTTAGACAAACACCTCCTATCTTAACAATCAAAACGTTTACACAGCCGAACGGTCACCCAGTTAATATGCAAACCAAAATAGTTTAGCAACATTTTAAAACGTATCCCCGAACTCAAGGATACCGTGTTTTCGTCAGTATTGGACAGTAGTATGGCTGCTAAACACTGAAACGATCAGAAAAGTCATTTTTAGGAAAGCAAAAATCCGACGTTACGTTTTTAATCTCCCGTGATCACTTGGAGCTGGAGTGCGTGACCAAGCGCACGTACCGATGTTGTAGCTAGGTATTTGTCATTTGTGCAAGAGTTCTCGATCTTTTTTTGATGACGCCTAAGGGGCACGTTTGACTTTACCCCACTCTGTGACTAACATATGCAACCATCATCATAATATTTTTCAATAGGGCTGCGCACATAACACCTATACCTATACCTGTAAAATTAATTAGGTACAGGTCCGGTGTTGAGCCAAATCCTTGAGCTGCCACATACGTGAGAGGTCAGGTGTTTAGGGCTAGTGTTAGTGTTAGAGTTGGGATCATTGTTCAGGGCTAGGGTTAGGTTAGGTGTAGTCTCCCACATCACTACCCCCCTCCCACCCTTGTCTCAGGTATATTGGAAACCTCCAAGTAGTGTCGGAGTCATGTATTTGGCAGGATCATGTATATGGCTTGACACTGGGTCTTCCTGACGATAACGCTCATTGTTCATGGCTAGGGTTAGACTTAAAATTTGGGTTAGGTTAGGCTGATTCTCCCACATCACGATTAACCCTCTCCCACCCCTAGCTTGTCTCAGGTATATTGGAAACCCCCAAGTAGCTATATAGTGTCGGTCTCATGTATTTGGCTTGACACTGGGTCTTCACATGTGGTGTACCTGTACCTGTACGAGTGAGTAGAGACACGAAAAGTCAATAATTCTGACAAACTCCCAGACACATTGTCCTTGGACGTTGGACAAGGCGGTTGGTATATTTCTACCTTTGCTCCGGGCTTCCGTATTAGATTTGGAAAGGTGAAGGTTTGATGTTACATGCAGCAGTATCGTTAATTATCAATCAGGATATGATAATAAGCCGTGGCAGAAGTGGCGTGAGGAGTTTTGTTTAAATTAGGCCACAGCAAGTAAATTTTATGGATGACATCAGTGCGCGCATTAATTTTCGGCTTATTTTGGAGAAAAAAAAAACACAAATTTGGTTGCCTTCTGACAGTGGTCACCATGCCGAAAATGGGCAAAGATGTCTGTTGCCATGCCGGAAGGTGGATGGCAGCTAACTGAAAGAGAGGAGACTTTGATGCAGTGATATGTGATGCTGGCTGTGTATATGTGATGTTCCCACTGAATAAAAACCATTTGTACAATGATTGAGTCAAAATTTTAAAAGTAGGAACCATGTTTTTTTCGGCCCGTCTTGTTTTTCCGCCCGCTCGCATTAGATTTGGAGTCTGGGGAGTATGTCATCCATAAAATTTACTTGCTGTGGCCTTAACCACACAAACAATTGACAGTCTCACACCTTTGAACGAATGAAAAAAGTGATACATGCTGGCATACATGTTAGCAATTCAGTTTTTTTGGTATATCAACTTGCAATACATAAACCTATCAATAGTGTATTATTTCGTACTTACAGAAAGATTTTCGTTAATCCTTCCTACTTACTAATTTTCGATGGTCGGCTGCTCCATAGAAGCCATTTATTGAAGATTAGTAGCATTTAGGACAATGCAACCAGAAAAAACTTAGAAAGTTATCAGAAAGAACGACTTGCTATAGCATTTCTACTGATTAGTACTTAACCCGCGTACATAGTACGTAATACTAGTTGTCCGAGGCAAGTGTGTTTTTAGTCACTCCATGATCACTCCGATTTCTTGTTGAGTTAAACTTTTAAGTTCAGTTACAATTTTTTTATCATTTTTGTGTTCATTATGTCAGAGGATATACCATTTACTAAAAAATGGTTTGACTCGTCGACGCACTTTTACTATATGTTAATTAATCGTTATGTCATGTAATACTTTAAACTGACAGAATGTTGTTAATTGACAGAATTGTTTTTAATTGACAAAATGTTGAATTAACAAAATTCAGTCGAGTTCAAGACTGCCAAGTTGATTAAATAAAGTTTGACTTGATGGAATGAATGAATGAACTTTATTGCTTGACAGTTGTACATGGTACAATGTATGGCATCAATAACAGTGTGATCAATACAATCAAGTCTATTCTAGGAGACTACTAGTATTACTACAGGAATAAGACGGTAAACGGTGTTTGACATGATGTGAGTTAGGCGTTGCTATCTGTTACAATACTTTTTCTCTTTTGTAATGCACTACATATATATTGGCCTAAGTACGTAGATATGGAGTCGGGGCATGACATAAGTAGATTGAAAATATCTAAATGTTTGTCTTTGGGAGAGGTTTACCAGTTTTACATGTGATCATTTTCATTGATTTTTGTCTATCTAAAGTATATGTAGGACAGGTCATTATGAAATGATATTCATCAATACTACAGCAGGGTTCTTGTGCATCTGTAGTGGTGTGCCTGTTCAGATGCCATGCTCTCTCTCAGAAGTATTTTCTTTTGCCGATTGTAGGTATGCCACATGGCCGTACAAGACATTCCAAAAGCTGGGAATCCCTGGCCCGCCCCCGTTACCACTCATAGGCAACCTGATAGACTACAAGAAGGTATGATGTCCGTTTATGTTTGATTTGGTTGTTTTAGTGGTCATTGACTACCCTACATGTAAATGTGCCTATCAGAGTGAAACAACTGAACACTACTTTCTACATTGTAAACTTTATTCTAGTCAAAGAAGTACTCTGTTATCATCTCTCTCCAACATAGTAGAGCTACAGCATCTCAATGACAGTTCCCTATGTTCCTTACTACTGCGAGGGTCCCCATCACTCTCACACCTACAAAACTGTAATGTTTTTGATTTCAAAACTTCCTTTACTGTACGGGTAGATTCTCGTAATTGATAGATCACCAACTTGTCTTGTTTGTATTTATCTTGGTTTTATCCACCTTGTAATTATGCATGTATCTTGTCAATGTGTTTTATACTCGTTGTATGTTTTGAGTAGAAGGTGTTATATAAGCAAGTTATGCTTTTTGCCCAATACTCAATAAATATATGTAAATGATAAGAAAAGAGAGAGGAAGGTTCTAAATGCGTGACATGGGCTTAATGTAAAGGTTTAGTCATGGTCAATATCAACGGACAAACTACAACAACATAACTATATACATGTACATACATACATACATACATACATACATACATACATACATACATACGTACATACATACATACGTTACATACATACATTGTACATACATACATACAAGCATACATACATACATACATATATACATACATACATACATACAAACAAACATACATACATACATACATACGTACGTACGTACATACATACATACATACATACAAACATATAAACATACATACATACATACATACATACATATTGTACATCACAACATACACCATCACGACGAGCTCAAAAGAGTACTTCATTGTAGTAGTCATATGTCACGTTAACGTCATCATTATCTTGATCTCAGGGCCTCAGCAACATTGATCTTGAGTGGATGAAGAAATACGGCAAGTACTGGGGGTACGTAACTCATGATAATTGGTTGATTGATGACTGGTTTATTATTCACATAAACAAATACATAGACATACAGGTTTAAAAGTCGGTGGCAGCCTAAATGGCTGAATTGTAGACTTTTTTTACAATTTAACATCTTGAGAATATTATCAATTCAGACTTCAATACAAACACTACATATACATAGGAAATACAATATCAAAAGTACGAAAAGTACAGCATCCAGTACAGCATCCAGTATGTTACAGAACTTGCGTATCGTTCAGCAACTTTGTCATATGTGTCATTGGTGTGATAGATGTGGTTGTAGATTACCCATGAAACAGAAGTTTGTAAGTAAAACGTAATGATAATACAGACATGATGAAACATTCATGGTAAAACAGTACGTTGCATTATTATATAAAACAATGTTGACGGCATGAGCAGTGTAAAAGCGACTTTGTATTTCCTCTAGGGTGTATGAGGGACAACTGCCTGTGCTCATCGTCGCAGACACCAAACTCATCAAACAGATCAACGTCAAGGAGTTCCCCAATTTCGCCAACCGCAGAGTATGTATAAATGTTATGTACATGTACATGTAGACATATCATATCTCCAGCGTACCATCTCTAAGACTTTGCATAGACAGAACAATAAACTGTTGTTGTACTTTCCGTAACTCCCGGATTCCCGATCGAAAGCGATTGGCCATCAGGCCACAGCAAGTAAATTTTATGGATGACATCCTCCGCAGACTACAAATTTAATGCGAGCGGGCGAAAAAAACAAGGTGGGCCGAAAAAACAAGATTCCTACATTTTTAAATTTTGACTCAATCATTGTACAAATACTTTTTATTCAGTAGGAACATCACATATACGCAGCCAACATCACATATTACTGCATCAAAGAAAGAAAGAAACAAACAAAACATTAAATCAGAGCCTTTTCTTGTCTTCTCTCTTCATAGTTATCTGCCATCCACCTTCAGGCATGTTGACCACTGTCAGAAGTCATTTTCGGCATGGTGACCACTGTCAGAAGGCAACAAAATTTCTTCTTTTTTCCCCAAAATCAGACGAAAATTAATGCGCGCGCTGATGTCATCCATAAAAATTACTTGCTGTGGCCTTACTTATCCTGATGAAGGCGACAGCGGTCTATCTATGTATGTATATATGTATGTCTATATATATTGTGAATAAACCATTGCTGTTTTTCTGGTCCCTGCTCCAGCTGATGCCGGGGAACGGACCAGTGATGAAGTACAGTCTGACGGTTCTACAGGACGCCGAGTGGAAACGAGTCCGCAGCTACATGAGCCCCTTCAACAGTGCCTACAGTCTCAAACAGGTCCAAATAGAATCTCATACCTCCGACAAATATTTGGCAACATTTTCAATCTGTCAGTTGTAAAGATAAATATTACTCTCCAAGCATAGGTTTGGGTTATTTTTGGCGTGCTTTTAGACTTTTTTGTATCGGGGTTTCTTTTTTGCACTGGAATTTTTCTTGCACCCAACTCTGCTTGGAGTGTAGATTAAGATTACCTATGCATGATGTACAAAATGACTAATAAACTGGTGACCGTTCCAGCTACTAAATATCTAATACCAGCTCAGAAAAGAACAAGAAATAGTTATGCCTTCAAGTACCAGAGTTATCAAAGAAGGATTGAGGTGTTCAAAAACTCATTCTTTCCTAGAACTATCGCAGAGTGGAACTCGCTGTCACCAATTACAGTAGGGGCATTGTCATTAGATAGCTTTAAACAATGTTTAGAGTTAGATGTTCAAGGGTTATATAGGGGTAACAAGTCGTTCGGTGTAATGTAGTCAGCTGCCGCCGCGCCGCGTGCCTGCGAAGCTGGTGTGTTACGCTGAGGGGCGGTTATACCGTACCGGCTATACAGATACAGATACGGAACTCAAGTTTATATTTTATTTATCTATTTGTTTGTTTGTATGTTTACAGCTGTGCTATCTGATAGAGCAGACCTCTGATAACCTGGTTGCCGCCATGACACGATACTACGATGCAGGGCAGTATGTTGATGTCAAGGAGTGGGTACTAGTATACTGTTTCATATGCGTACATTTTACACAAAAATACTGTAGTATCATTGTTCTGTATTAGGCCACATCGACTTAATTTCATGGATGACATCCGCGCGCGCAATAGTTTCGACTTTTCTCCAAAGAAAAAAAGATCACGCCCTCCGAGGCTGTAGGCCTGGGTAGTCCATGATAGTTAGCGACATTACGGAGCCGTCGGTAACTCTGGAGGATGGCACCCAGGCTACCCAAGCTCCACGACTCAAAAACTCATACGTACAGTACCGACTCATAAATTCCGAAAAACATCAAGCATGTGCCGGTTTGTAGTATACGCCACTTTGCACTTCCGCAAGTTCACGATACCGGCTTTGTATTCCTGTGGTTTAGTTGCATTTTTATTTTGGGGCGGATTTTTTTATTCGCCCGCGCGTACTAGTTTGGGGTCTTAATTTTAATAAAATTAAGTCGGTGTGGCCTAAAATATGGGTCTATCATCATCATTATGGTTCTAAGTGACATGGTTTTCTGACATGGGTGTGTGTCACGGTTGCCTCCTGGGTTTGCGTCATGGCTTTTGGACATGATTCTGTCAGGGTTCTGCAGCCATGCTTCTATGACATGCATGGATCATGTGTATGTATGTTTAAGATACAACACAAATGGCAAACATGTGTATGGGTCAGAGCGTTCGGCTCGGAACCAAGAGGTCCCGGGTTCGATCCCCATTATGTATTATAACTGTGATCACCCTTCTTTTGAGTTTTTTTCTCGTTACTGGTAACATTGCTGTCAATATTAACGCGGTGGCTTCAAATGTCAGTGGTTGTTTGGAACATTATGCATTATATACGTCCTTGAGGTTTCGAATTTCAGATTTCTTGTTTTCTTCTTTTCATACAGGATTTTCGGATGCTACACCATGGATGTCATTTCCAGCACGGGATTCGGAACCGACGTTAACTCCCTCAGCGACCCAGACAGCATCTTCATCAAAAACGTTAAAAAGTTCTATGCAATCGGAGCCCTGAGTCCCTTCACTCTGCTGACTTGTAAGTACCGGTGGCTTATAACTCTTATCAGAAAGATAAGATGGTGGGGTCGTGTGGCGTAGCGGCAGAGTGCGCGACTCGGAACCTAGAGGTCCCGGGTTCGAGTCCTCACATGCCACCGATCTTGTGCCCTTGGGAAAGGCACTTTACACGACTTTCCTCACTTGGCTCTGGTGAAAATGAGTATTGTCCTGTCATGTATTGTCCCCTGTGTTGGGGACGGCATTAATATAAGTTGTTAATACTTGGTGTGCCGTCACCTAGTCTGGAGATTGCTTGTTGGAATAAAAAAAAGATAACAAAACAGCCACTGTACATGTTGAAGAAAATAAAAAAAGGTACAGATAAAAAATGTTTCACACAACACGTTTGTATGGCATTAAATATTGATGATTGATACTACTATTGTAAAACACTTGCCAATGGATAATTTGCGAAGAGAAAAGACATAGAGGGCCCAAATTTGACTTTGACTTTCGCCTCCCTAAGACCTATCCACATACCAAATATCATTACAATCCTTAAAGGCCTTCTTAAATTTATGCCGACCACAGATACACGCACACAGACACACAGACACACACACACACAGACACACACACAGATACACACACACCACACAAACACACACACAAACACACACACACAGGCAGACACACGCACACAGAAACACACACACACACAACACACACACACGCACACACACACACAGACAGACAGACACACGGACACAGACACACACAGACACACACACACACAGACACACGCGCGCGCGCACGCACACAGGCACAGACACACACACAGACACACACACACACACACACACACACACATGATCAATGACCAATGTTGTTGAATGTTGTGTGTACAGTTGGTTTTCCGTGGTTTGCCTTCTTTCTGGACCGCCGAAACTGGTTCTTCAACATCGTGCCGCCGCCTGTCTTCAACTTTTTTGCCGACGCCATCAGGAGGGTGATTTCTATCAGGGAGTCCAATCCAGCTGAATCGGACGTAAGTTAGACACAGTCCTATTCTCAGGCCATGCATTGCATTAAACCTTATTCGTGTTTTCCGACCAAGTAATCAACCAAACAAGTAACCAACCATATAACCAACCAACCAAGGAACCAACTCTTCCAAATTGCAAATTAAAACTTGTTTGCTGCACTAATTACAAAGTTTTATATCATGACTCCTTCTTTTAATAACTCAGAAACGAGTTGACGTGATGCAGCTGCTGCTGAAATCCCACAACACGTCCTTGGATGACCCCGAGCACAAAGGGACTATCAAACACGGTTAGTACGACGTGTACGTGCTGATGATACAGGCTGTCACGTGGGGCTGATTGTTGTCTTTCAACGTATATCTACGGGATGAATCCCACTTTTGACACCAGTTCGCATTCCCTACTTCTGCTACGCGGGTTTGTTCACTCTCTGTCCTATAGTTCCAAATGGTGTCACGATGGTGTTTGATACACGTATAGAGGTTCTTTGTCAATCCCACTTCTGACACCATTTTGTATTCCCTACTTCTGCTACGCGGGTTTGTTCACTCTCTGTCCTATAGTTCCAAATGGTGTCACGATGGTGTTTGATACACGTATAGAGGTTCTTTGTCAGTCCCACTTCTGACACCATGTCGTATTCCCTACTTCTGCTACTAGGGTTTATGCACTCTCTGTCCTAGTTCCAAATGGTGTCACGATGGTGTTTGATACACGTATAGAGGTTCTTTGTCAATCCCACTTCTGACACCATGTCGTATTCCCTACTTCAGCTACGTGGGTTTGTTCACTCTCTGTCCTAGTTCCAAATGGTGTCACGATAGTGTTTGATACACTCATAGGGGTTCTTCGAATTCGTTAATCCCACTTCTGACACCATTTTGTATTCCCTACTTCTGCTACTAGGGTTTATTCACTCTCTGTCCTAGTTCCAAATGGTGTCATGATGGTGTTTGATACACGCATAGCAGTTCTTTGTTAATCCCACTTAATCACACTGACACCATTTTGTATTCTTTACCTCTACTCTGTTCTTAATATCACACATGCTACAACTAAGACATTTTTTGGTTAAAAGCCAAAGCTAAATTGTCGTTGTTGTATTGTGAACGTTATAAGATTCACTAAGTTATCAAAAAGTTCTCTGAGACACTTAAATGTAATATAATCCCCTACTGACCATACAGGGCTCTCCTACAATGAGATTTTGGCCAACGGCTTTATTTTCTGGATTGGCGGATACGACACCACCGCGACCACCATATCCTTCCTGGCGTACAACCTGGCTCTCAACCCGGACATCCAGGAGAGGGTCATTGCCGAGATCGACGGAATCATGAGGGGCAAGGTAGGTCATAATTATGTTTACCGAAGGAAAACATATTATTTTTGCTCGGTTTCTTCTTCTCCTTCCTCTTCTTCTTCTCCAATGACCTCTGACCTGGCCAATGGCCTCATTTGTTGACGTCTGTCACCATGGTAACTAGTGTCGGGTTACATAATGTTGCAATTTCACTATAGTAGGAGGGATTTAGACTCCTGTCATCATATACATGTATGTGAATGTGTTTGAGTAAGAATTAACAGAGCAGACCATATATCTGAAGGTAAACATTATGCATTTGCTTTGCTATATGTTATTTCCTTATGTATGACCATTATTGCAACATACTAAGTGTCTTTATAAGTGCAAAACGACGTGGTCCATATGGGGGTCAATTCAAGGTCAGATAGCAATGTTCTCAATAATCCTTCAATGTTGTTTTGAAAGATAATTGGTCTAGTTATTAATTGAAGGCAAAATTGTCGTTGAAACAGGAACGCATGGACTACGATGCTGCCCACGAGATGAAGTACTTGAAGATGTGTGTGGATGAGACCCTGCGCATGTATCCGCCCTCCCAGCGGTAGGTGCTAGGCCACAGCAAATAAACTTTATAGATGACATCCTCCGCAGACTCCAAATCTGATGCGAGCGGGCAAAAAAGAACAAGATTCCTACATATTAAAATTTTCGATGTCTGTCAGACACTGGACTTTTAACTGGAGTACCGCTTCTCCCCGCTGTATGTTGCGAAATTAGGTGGCGCTTTTGCGGCGAGAACACAATCCCAAACGTGGCTGGGTTCGTAGCCCTCTACATATAGTGGCGAGAAGCACGTGCACTACTTCAGTTAGGTGATCTGAGGAAAGCTTCTGACAGACATCGAAACGTACCACAGCAAGCCAAGAGACATTACTAGTTGTGTAAAAACTTCAGTTAGGTGATCTGAGGAAAGCTTCTGACAGACATCGAAACGTACCACAGCAAGCCAAGAGACATTACTAGTTGTGTAAAAACTTCAGTTAGGTGATCTGAGGAAAGCTTCTGACAGACATTGAAACGTACTACAGCAAGCCAAGAGACATTACTAGTTGTGTAAAAACTTCAGTTAGGTGATCTGAGGAAAGCTTCTGACAGATATCGAAACGTACCACAGCAAGCCAAGAGACATTACTAGTTGTGTAAAAACTTCAGTTAGGTGATCTGAGGAAAGCTTCTGACAGACATCGAAACGTACTACAGCAAGAGACATTACTAGTTGTGTAAAAAGAAAATTATGTGGGGTCGTGTGGCGAATCGGCAGCGTGCTCAACTCGGAACCGAGAGGTCCCGGGTTCGAGTCCAGATATGCCACCGATCTTGTGCCCTTGGGAAAGGCACTTTACACGGCTTTCCTAAGTATTGTCTTGTCCTGTATTCGTCCTCTGCGCCTCTGTGTTGGTGGCGGCATAAAATAAGTTGATATAACTTGAGTGTGCTGTCACCATGTCTAGTCATGAAATGTTGGAATAAAAAAAATCACAAGATCCTATGTTCTACCAACCAGATGAAGTTATTTTCGGAGATATTCATTCTTGTGTCTTCTAGATTTGACCGTGAGGCCAAGGAGGACATCGATCTTGATGGAGTGAAGAATCCCAAGGGCATGTGTGTCCAGTTCTCCTCTTTCGCCATCCACTATGACCCTGACAACTGGCCAGACCCGGAGAAGTTCGATCCTGAGAGGTATATAGAACACTACTGATATTATATAGCAGCACAAATTAGCATTTATAACATATTGTTGCCTCTCCATGGAATCCAAATGTCAAATATCAATTTTTCTGACGGATACAATACCATATACTTCTTTACTTGGGGGTACATTAAGGACAGTTCAGCTGCAGCATGTTTAGGACAAAAAAACGGTTCTGCTGCAGTACCAAGGTTATCCACCAGGAGGCCCATATTTGACCTTGACCTTTGTCTTCTCAAGACTTACCAACATATCAAATATCATCACAATCCATAAAGGCGTTCTGAAGTTATGCTGACCACAAAGTTACGGAAACACACACACACACACACACACACACACACACACACACACACACACACACACACACACACACACACACACACACACACATACACAGACAGGCACACACAGAGACACGCCAAAAACAATACCTCCATTTTTCATGGAGGTGAGAAGTACTGGATGCTACTTGAAACGTCCGACAGCTTCCAATATCTCTATCCAGTTGCTTGAGTAACTGTTTTCTTGTTTATCGCATTCCACTTGAGCACGTTTTCCCTGGAGTTCGGCGTGCCCTCTGTGCTCTTGCCAATTTCAGGTCGCCGTGAGAGCACGGCGTGAGCTCCGTCAAGTGAAATGGGGGTATAAGGCCACACAACACAGTCCGGGTACAAAGTAGTGCACAATACTAGAGAAAGGTACAGAGATTGTTCTGTGCATGGCATCGAGATGTAACCTGTGGTAAATGTTAGAGGAATAAGTCAGTCTTGAGACTGTGAAAGTTGAATTATGGTGCATATTCAGTCGGCGTAGATTTTCGCTTGGATACTTGTCCCGCCTAGTACTGTGCGTTGGCTGCAGTTCCATGACCTCTGCAGTGGCGCTAATAGAAGAGGGCGTGACAAGAAAACGGCAAATTTAAGCTCATTTTCACATATTTTGTACACTATAACCTTAAATTAAATATATCAAAATTTTGACCCTTGCTTGTGCACCCTAGTATAATTATCAGTGAGTGGAAGTGAGTCATTTTGGGGACCTTAACCATAGAAATCCCCATAGGACGAAAACCACCATGTGCCGCCTTGTAACCACTGAATCCGCCCTCCAGGTTCACACCTGAAGCGAAGAAGAACCGTGACCCGTACGCGTACGTGGCCTGGGGAGTCGGCCCGCGCAGCTGCGTCATGAAGCGCCTGGGCATGCTGGAGGTCAAGTTTGCCATCGCCAAGATCCTGATGAAATACCGCCTCAGGCCATGTGAGAAGACTCAGGTACACAACCCTACAACTTTTACAACACTTTTTCATGCATTACACGAATGTATGTTCCATAAACTGATTATACCAATTATGTCATGCCCTTAGGCCTAGGAATTTTTTTCTTTCATTAATGATGCGTTTCCTATTACGGGTTTGAAAAAATATGGTCGGTAGGTAGGCAGGGATTAACTTGACACAACTTGACATAACTTTATTGGCACAATAAAAAGTACAGGGACGTTTGTATGGTCTTCTACAACTAAAGCTCTAACAAAGTTAAATACATGTATGGATAACTTCATCCTACGTACAGAATATATGTATGTGGCAAATTACAAACAGAATATATATTAGTGTAACAATAAAGGTTTAACTATTCTCTAGCATGTAGTCTCTAAGATTGAAACATTCTTTAATTTTTTTCCTATTTGAGTACTGTATTGGTTATCTCCTCTGAGGGTGTAATTGAATTTATCCATAGGATCTAACGTATTGAAATCAGTTGATCAAGCGGAAAGAAAAGTGAACAGCAATAGGCGCTTATCATTGTAGAGTGTACAATCCATTATCAAATTTATGTGAGACAAGGTGAGACAAGCACTTGTGTAAAAGAAAACTCCAGTATCCTAGGTACAGTGTAGCCTGGTATCCAGTCTTACGTGATTGGGGCTGTTCCCCCCGCCCAGTGCCAACAGGCCGACCCGTTACGCTAATACAAATGGCATGCTTGGGGATTTGATTTGCCCCAACACGAACGTGGTAGGGCTAATCAATCTCTCGTGAAATACCCACCGGGAAACCTAGCTCAGGCGGGCGGGGAAGAGCTCCTGCAGCCCCGAGGAAAACCCGCCCCCACCACGTAAGACTGGATACCAGGCTAGTAAGCTAGTTTTCTCCACTAGCTCACACAACTTCACCGTTCAAATTCCTTGTTCGAAATCTTTTTACAGTGACAGTTTCTTTCCCCGTATGGCCAAGTTTTGGAATTCCCTCCATGACAAGTGTTTCCCACCAACCTACAATCTACAGGCTTTCAAATTAAACGTTCACCACCATCTCTAAGCTTGACATAGCCATGTTTCTCTCATATTTCTAGTTCAATGACAAGAAGTGGTCGTATAGGACTTGCATTGAACCACTCCGTTAAAAAAATAGTAAGGTACAGTGATGTTTACCTTGTTTGTGTCCCCTTCAGATCCCCATCCGTGTGAAGGTGAGTAACCTGACCCAGCCTGACCACGGCATGTTCTTGAAACTGGAGGCCAGGACGGACATAGCCACTTAGGTCTTCTGCCAACGTCTCAAGTGTTGAACTCTATGAAATAAGGACCAAACTATATGTTATGAAGCAAGTTTAAACTGTAATTGCCAACACAACAAATTGAACTCACCCAAATTTTCGACTGTACAACTCCAGTCTTTGTCAAGGAATGAGCAATCCACCGCTTCCGTGACGCCACGCAGATAACACGCGTGACTCCGTGAGCAGTCATGGATCATAGGTTGCAGAATGTCTGTGGCGCCCCCCGTCTCTGTTGAGGGATGGTTGTAATGCCATGATGTAGATGGCCTCTTTAATCCAGTTTAAACTTGCTTCATATAATGATTTCTACCAACACAGATGAATTTTCAAGATAAACTATATCTGAACACTGGAATGAATAGGGACTTACTCAAATTTTCGGCTGACTCCATCAACCTTGTTCACGGAATGGACCCGTCTACTCTTGGAGCGTGACGTCAGAGACGCGTGACCGCAATAGCGTGCCAGGTCATACGTGCCAGATAACTTGTGTCGCCCCCCGTCTCTGTTCAGGGTAGGTCTCTCTGTTCTGTGAACAAGTTTGATGGAATCCGAGCCGAAAAAATTGGGTACGTCTCAATTCATTCCAGTGTTGGTAGATGAAGTTTAGTCTTTATTTCATAATGACTTGTACCAAACACAGATGAACCTTCATGCTTAAAGTGTTTATTACTACTCTTTTGCTACCCTGCCACATTGATTCACTTGACAAGATATCACAACCAACATGGTGGCTAAAACTGTTTGTCTACGATACTAGATAACCTTTACTACCCCACATATATATGATCACAAACACACACATATATGGTCAATTTTGTTAAGAATGTTGGTTGAAAATACCTGTTTGACAATATACAGCCAAACTTGACCCATTGACCCATTGACACATTGCTTAAAACTGACTGGAGTCTGACATATGAGTTACTACAAGCTAGACCATTGCCTTAAGTGTTTACGAAACAGTTAACCATCATCTCAGCACGCCTCTTTGTTTGACAATTATGTGGGAAAAGTAAATATGTAAAGAACTGCAAATGTATCTGAAAGGTTTTAGGGAGTAAAGGTTGTGAGCCACAGTGTACTGTTTAGGCCATGTTGATTTGATTATATGGATGACATCCACGCGCGCATGAATTTTCGGCCGTTTCCAATAAAAAAGTTTTCGACCATACTGTAAATCGTACAAAATGAGCGAATATATGTCGTATGTTGCAAAAAAAATATTGAAAAACGATACCAATGTCATAGAATACTGAAATCAATTCAGGAAAAGAAGAAAATGACATTGTGACGAAATGAAAATGAAGAGCCGATTATTATTTGCTATACCATACTCTGTGTGTTTAGTCATTTGTTCAACCTTTATGAACACCTAGATTTCATAATGAAGGACCTTTTTTTGCCAAACTTTTTTTAGTCGCACGCTCGCATCAGTTTGGGGTTCCCAGAGGATGTCATCCATATAATCAAATCAACATGGCCTTACACAGAAATAATTCAATATCAGTGGGCTTCTGTGGCTGACTCATACATTACCATTTAACATGATCACAACAGTTAATGCTCTTGTTTTAAATATGGCTAGAACATATACTACCTTCAAAATGAAATTGTTATATTTACGTGCAATCATTATACAAAACGTGACTTACTTAATTTTGCCTACAGTGCCCTGTATTATGAAGCAATAAGAATTCTTGTAGTCCGCAATATGTTACTTATTAATCAGTGTAAGCTTTTAAGAATTTGCATGTAGTGAATTATTTTATCAGAATATGAATGTCTAAAATATCTGTACTGTATAGTGTGCAGTGAAGCATGATACGAAATTAAAATGTAGAAAATGTGTAATTGTAGAGGTACAAAGATGCAAACTACAATTGTCATACAAATAGACTTTATAGATTGTCTCTGATGGTAAGTTAGATAGTCTCTGGAATTGATAAAGGGTTAATGCCCCGCCCCGAGGTGTATATGGTGAGATAATCCCTGGTCAGGTGTGATCACCACCGAATAAACCACCAAGTGAGCGTAGCGAATATTAGTGTCTTTAGCGGTCAAGATCCACCGCAACTATTTCATGTATTTGATCACTTCTGCCCCGCCACCATAACAAGCTCGTTATGGTACACTCACAATCACGCTTCATTTCATGACCAGGACACGCATATAATGTACTAGTGATTCAATCAGAAACAAGCAAAACATTACAGTAACAACTCTTCCGGAAAAAAATTACCATACAGAAAGTGTGTGTCGCCATTTTATTTACAAAATGCAGTGTGTAAGTATACCATACTACAGTTGTATTGAAACAGTGGCGTCGTTACGCTTTGAAATTTCGCAGCTTATTTGCACAAGGGTACTTACAAATGTATACATAGTAGATTGCACTACGATTTAGGTATTTCTCCGTAAATTTACAATAAACATTAAAGTATTTATCTTGTGCTGCAAGGAGACAATGTCAGAAACAATGAGACTACTAAATCCCCAAGATTGTAGACAATATCAAGCACGTCTTGCGATTACCTGTTGGAAATTATAAATAAAACTCAAGCAAGATGACGTCACACCACTATTAATAACAGTTTTACAAACGAGTTACAAAGTACGAGAAAGCGGTATTCATCTGTTGAATTCTGTGCGCAACACAAGCGAGTCTTATGAACTTTGATGAAACATTTTGAAGTCTGCGATCCGGTACGATACTTTGTTTACTAGTGTTCCTTACTTAACCCGTACATTATGTCGTGCTCTCTCCGCTAGATGACATGCAGGCAAAGTTAAAAATGTCCTTAGACTAAGTTTGTTCTGTAACCCGAATCATGTTCGATCTGATGAAATTCGAACAAAACGTGTTACCTATGACGTCATCGGCGGCCATATCGGTCGACTCTGATTGGTTCCGGTGTTTATGGAATTTTAATGACCTCTGGGTGTGTTATGGTGTCATAACCAATAGCAAATGGGGACCTCTGATTGGTCAATGCTATCTGGCTGTATGATAATTGATCTTATAATCTGTGAAGAATACATTAACCCTCAACAGTACACCTTCCCGGACTGATTAATCTGTACACTTGGGGTCCGCGCGGACCCCAGAACAGTTTTTTGCTAATTTTTTAGAAATTATCAACATGCTACTAGCTTAATTGTTTTGCAAACTGATGTGGGAACCTCTGTGTCCACATTACATACACAAATCATACATTTTGAACTTTTTCTATTTTTTGGTGAAGAAAAGAAGACAAGAAGAAATACCCGATTTTTAAACCCATTTCAGACTGAAGGGGCTTTTGAGGCCCAACTTTGATCTCAGATAGCGGCTAAACGGCTTGCGCTAGAAGTATCAAATTTGGAGACCTTTCCTAAAATGTCTCTGGAAAAAAGTTCATATTAGTTTAATACTAGTAAGTTGATGTTTTTTTGTTGTTGCCATGGCAACGGGCTATTCTTTTGAAAATAGAAGTAATTTTGGTTTAAACATAAAAATTTTCTGAGTCTTATATTAAATTACACTTCTTTTCCAACATTAATAACATCTTACATACTTAAATATAAGTTAAATCATTTAATATGCATAGAATATGCTAATTTGATGACGTCATTGGTCAAAATCCAATATGGCGGACTATATTATTAGCTCTGACGTCATATGACGTCATAATTACACCAAAGTCATTAAAATTTTATTCTATTACTACACCATCCTCTGAAAACTTGGTAGACATACGATGAGTGCATAAAAACATATAAAAACGGAAATAAGGTAATGTATAAGAACGCCAGTGTATCCATTATGATCGAAAGCCGGCTGGGGGTCCGCGCGGACCCCAAAAGAAAATCAGATATAATTTTTTTTATAAATGGTAGAAACGGAGTTTTCTGCACTGTATTGAGAGACAACTTTGTGGGTAACAATTACCTAAAATTTCAGAAAAAAATCCTTAGAAACAAAAAAGATATTACAGAATATATAGTGCTGGGGTCCGCGCGGACCCCAGGTGTACTGTTTAGGGTTAAGTACTAAGGCTGTCAAAGGTGTGAGAAATAGAAGGAATTTGAAGGAGTGTGTTGAATGGTACTTTTATCCAGTCCTTGTTTCATGAGGTTGTTGGACCTGGGTACAGTATGCATTTGTTAAGATCATATGGCAAAAATTGTCCACATTTGGCAGTCCAGAACACGAGATATCAAAACCACAAGTTTTGCTGCAGTGCCAAGATAAGCCGACAGAGGGCCAAAATTGTAATTATTTCTTCCATAGGACAAGACCTAAACGCGACCAACTTCATGAAGTTTCTTGGCATCCAAAGCCTCTTGAGTTAACGTGCCAAACCACATACAACCTAACATACGTTACATATCCAAACATACATCTAAACGTGAACATCATTTGGTGAAGGTATGAGATTGTGGAACTTGTTTTCTCCGTATGCTGCGCTAGAAAACCGTTAAATTTGAATGCGGGACAACAAACAACTGCTGGGCAGCAAGATTTTATAGACATAGAAATGCTATATATACCAACTTCTTGATTCGCGCGAGACGTTCTAGAGCAAATGGCACACCTGGGGTCATCTGAGGTCACATACAGTTACTAAGCAACAAGGTTGTTTATGTTCGAATTCGGTATCATTCGAAGACTGATCGTGCTAGAAGGCGGCCACAAAACAAGATTTCTCCCTAGAAAAGGATCAACAAAACAAAAAACACATTTCAACAGCAAATAAAGGCACACATTTAACATAAATCATTTCTTTCAGGACCTTGGGAACCTGTAGGCCTAAAAAGAGGTAGGATTTTCTTTCCTTTACTCGTGTTTTACGCCATGTTTTCACCGCTCGAGATCGGTTTTGTTCTCTGTGTGTACTGAGCTAGTCTATAGAAGACCGTTAAATTATCAATAGTAAATAAAGCCACACATTTAACATAAATCATTTATTTCATGTCCTTCGACAGCTTTAGGCCCAAATATCTAGGATTTTCTTTACTTTTCTCGTGTTTTGCGCGCTTATTTTCCTCTGTTGGTTTCGTTATTGGTGTGTAACGTTACTGCGTTAGAAGACCGTCAAATTTGAATGCGCGACAACAAGCGGTTGGTAAGCAGCAAGGTTGTTTACAGGTTCAAATTCTGAATCCTCCGAGGAATGGCCGTGCTAGGAGGCGGTCACACAACAAGATAAAGGTAAAAAATTAAGATATATCATTTTTCTGGACCTGGGCACCTGTCAAGAGGTAGGATTTTCTTTCCTTTCCTCATGTTTTGCGTTTTTGTTTTCATCGGTCGTGTCTGATCCTCTCCTATACTGCGCTAGAAGACCGTTAAATTTGAATCCGTGACAACAAACAATTGCTAAGCAACAGGGTTGTTTACAGATTCTAATGTGCGGTAACAGGTGGTTGCTAAGCAGCAATTTTGTTTATGTTCGAATTCAGTATCATTCGAAGACTTGCCGTGTTAGGAGGCGGTCACACAACAGGATTTCTCCCAAGAAAACGAACAACAAAATAATTTTCAACAGCAAATAAAGGCGCACATTAACAAAAATATAGTTTGTTTCAGGTCCTGAAGCATCAGCAAGCCTAAAGAGGTAGGATTTCTTCCTTTCTCTATGAATTGCGCGTTTGTTTTCATCGATTACTTTCGTCCATTCCCGGTGTTGGCTATGTTTTTGTAATGAAAATTGTTGAAAGAATACCATTCATGAACGCGCTAGAAAATTGTTACAGTGGCAGGCGTTCGCTTATGACTTATATAAATGGTTCTTAAATTAACCATTTTTGGTCGGAAAGTAGCTGAAAAGTAAAAAAAAAATAGTCATGTTCACGTTGTTAATGGCATAAGCGTTAACAACGTCCTATGGGTAGATGTCCAAGGTACGCCCACACCAAATTATAGTAAAATTGCACTGTATACTAGTAAAATTGCACTGTATACTTGTAAAATTGTTCTGTATACTAATACGATTGCACTGTATTCCGTAAAATTGCACTGTATATATAATACCATGATTGTACTGTATTCCGTAAAATTGCACTGTATACTAGTAAAATTGCACTGTATTCCGTAAAATTGCACTGTATTCCGTAAAATTGCACTGTATGCTTTGGCACCCCTGTTGTCGCCTTGCCGGTTTGGGCTTTGGTAAATAGCCCTGTCCCTGGTGCTGAATGAAACATCAAGAACACTGATGTTTTTGTGTTTGTCTGTATACAGAGATACACCGCATGTCCATCACGCTAAAGGACATACCAAGTCAAATATTTTCAAGCATATCATCGTTAACATCGTTTTGTACATGTCTTGGTTTGTTTTTATTTGCTTGTGGCGTCTTGGCGTTTCACGATATTACAACGCCTCCCTGCGGTTTGGATCAACACTGCATGTATTTCAGGCTGGTTTCAGGCATATGCATAACAGAAATTCACGGGTGGTCTTTTTCTACAAAAGGACACAGTTGCCACAAATGAGGAGGTGACAATTGTGCAGATGCAAGACTTGTTAATCTATATACATGTGGAATATAGAAGCGTGGGGCTTTTGAAATATATTTGTAACATCTTTGTAACATCTTTACGTTGTAGCACCAATATTCTTCAATGTTATAAAAAGAAGGGACTTTCCTTACTTGAAAGTAGGTAGCCATGATTAATTGTTGCGAACGTTCACATCATGTACAGACAATGTGTCAATGAAGGGCAGAAATGTCTCAGTGACTAGTACTGCTTTCCTAGCCTCCACCAGGCCTTTCTACGGGAATACGGATCGTAGAATTCGGCAAAAAAGGAGAGTAAAATTGGCCAAGGGAGTTTGGCCGCGGGGAGGTAGTTTCTTTTAACTGCGCTGCCAGTCAAACCTACAAGGAGGCCAAACTCCCCCGGGAAATATTCTCCTATATATAGCCAGCGTAGTTAGTCGAGGTAGAGGCTAGCTTTCCTGTGCCAGTCCAGTCAAAACAAAGCACAAGATCGTGAGCATGTAGGTCTATTCGAAGCGCCCCTTTGCGACATTTTTCTGTAATGCAGCCTAGATTGTATTGGCGACTACAGATGACAGATAAAGCGTTTTGCAGCACGGTGTTTGAATAACCAAGACTAGAGTCTAGACGATGAAATGTGCTATCAGATTATCCATGGTTTCAGTAAGTTACACTAGATCATCGAAACTTTTTGGCGACGCCTCAGGGGCGGAGGCATTTTTACAGTATATTACGATCAAGCTGAAAGAATTTAGAAAATTTTACGAATGCATTCCCTGGGGAATTGGTTTTGAGGTAGCGTCCGGCCTTATGTCTTCGGACCCAGCAGGAAAGGCCTAATATGTTACCATGCATGCAAAAAGCACCTTTTCGGGCAAACTGTGCCTTTTTGCACACAGAAAATTAATGATTATCTTTATTGATATTTCAAATATGTTTTCTTCTATCAAGAAAGAACAAATTTTGTTGCTCATAAGAAAGAACAAGGTGCAGCATATTCAAGCTTATAATGCTTCAAATATGTTTTTAGTTTCAACTATATGATGCTGGTCGTTTTTTTATAACTTACCTGTGTGATACATGTAATAGTGATGTTTTGTGTAAGGAATTTTATTCACTTGTGTGTTTTCTATGTAACACACAATGTATGCATGTTTGTGTCAGTCTTGCTTTTTTATTATTTTTTTCTTTGCTTTCACGATGCTGTTGCATTCAGCTGCAGTGCTTGTTTTTCAACTTTCTTGCGTGAAAAACATGAATGCACACCCCAATCCTTCCACGACTGGGTTTCGTGCTAGCCAGTAAATTCCTGCTGTAGTCTGCATCTCAGGGTGGACATGCCGAAGTCTGCCTGTGGTATAAAGAGAGAAAAGAGCAATGAAGCGGACACATAAATACACCCTTTTCTGGCAATGAAATTTGCGACATCATGAAGTATACATGCCGTGTGAGATTTTCTGCTGCCAGGTAATACATGTATATATAATTTCATTATGACTAGCATATGTGCCAGACCCTAGCACTTAGAACAAGGAGCTTACCTCCTCGCTTAGGAGAAAGAAAGTGTTTTTTCTGAGTCTCTCGATCGGGCATCTATATCGCCCAACACGCCCCAGTTTCGGAGCTGGCATCCTTCTTCAATTTATCTAGAGTATCTATTCTCGGTTCTGGGCGTGTGGTTTCCCCGACTGAATGGAGTATCGTGTCACAGGGCCTGGCACCCAGGCTACACTGTTTTCCCAGCAATGACATCATAGTAAACATGTTACCGTATTTCAAAAGTCACACAGCTTATTGTGAAAGAAGTACTATATAGAGATGCGAACATTGCTTAACCATCGTGATTATGAACACTATTGCATAAAATAAGGATGGTTAGGCACTCACCTGGTATTTTGTTCCACTTTTTGATTGTATTCTTGAGTAACTGTTGTGTTTGTCGTCATGTAGAGCTGAAAGAAACAATGTAGTACTGGTTAGCGAAGTTTGTTGCATGCTAGGGTCGCGTTATTCAGCATAGTTCTTCAGCGTTCAGCGTGACCACGATGTGAAACTTGGACCTTATTATGTTGGGATGTCAGCAGGTAAACTACACATATGTACAGAATACGCGGAAATAATATCAACTTGCAATTGTGTGAATAGTATTATTGTTAAAACCAAAATGGCGTTGACCTAGAGATGAGTATATGACGTACTGAAACCTTCTCCGTGCACTGAGATGGTCTCCACTGTTCGGAACCCCGAGTCGTTGGCAGGTGCGGGCA
>NW_017804487.1:323836-327055 GCF_001625305.1 Branchiostoma belcheri
GACGTCATCCATATAATCAATCAACATGGCAGCCGAAGGTTGTGCTTATTACGAAGGTCGTAACAGATAGAAACGGCAACTTCAGGAGTAATTAGGTCTTCAAGATGCTGGCGGATATTACCGTGAACAATTTTGTAGAACATAGACAAAGAATGACGACGATCCCAAAGTGTTTCCCAAACTAGTTCTGCAAGGAGAGAGGAATACGAGGACCCCCTTACAGCCCCTGAACCTGTAAGGGAGCATTCATGTACTCCACTCGTTCTAAGCGTTGGGAATCGAATGAGGTTACGTTACATACTTGCCATATGATATCAGCGTATTCGAGAAGTGGGTAAATAAAGGATTTGTAAATGACATCGAGTACTGTTCGAGGTAACTTGAATTCTAGTTTGTGGAAAGTGCACACTCGCTTGGAGCACCTTGTCTACCATGAGAGTAATTTGAGTTTCCCAGAGAGTCTGTGGGTTGGGGGAAGGCACAAAGAGCGCTGGTGTAGAAATCTGTCTGTCCTTGCGTTGTACTTGTAACATTTTTGTATCGCTTTGACGACGCCCGTCGCTCCGTCATGCCGATGGGATCGTTCCCGAGCCAGCCGGAGCCGATCTCGTGGAACTCCGGCCGAAAATATTAACCCACGTAAGATTTTTTTCCATTATAAAATTATAATATTTGAAATGGTCCGCAAGCCGTGAACGTTCTTGATCGTCGTAACGTAACGTGATAACATAATTGTTGCACCTGGACTGATGGTAGGTTCTAATGCACTTCCGGCTTGCGTTGAACTCAGAAATCTTCAACAAAGATGATCCATGCCGTTACAAAGGTTCACTTAACTTAAATTGTTATCAATATTTCATTTCGTATCACAACTCTTTTTAAATCGTTAAATGCAACAGGAAATTACTTTGTAGCGGGCTGTATGTGTCAGTACGACGTAAAAATGCCAGTTAGATGTACTCGACTGTTCGGCACGCAACAATGATAGGGGCGGGAGTTATAAATGTAGTCTTTGAAAATCTTACCGCCGCCCGGTGGGTGGGATCCGCCGGTAGGTCTGTGTACGTGCCGCTGCCCTTGGCAACACATCGTGGGAACCCACAGCTAGAGCGGGAAGCCAGCCTGTGTCGCCACGTGCACGGGCCTGCACGTACCGAATTGTCACAGTTTCTTTTGATCGGCGTGAACAAGGGCGTAAATATAAAATAAACTTTGAATCATGCTGCGCCCGTTGTCTTGTGCACGCCGATCCTTTTCCCCTGCAAAGTGCACATACAGCTGAAGAACGAAGAGAGGGCCGTGGCAGCGCTGAGGACAGCTTTCCAGAACCTTGGCCCCGAGAAGGAAGTATTTCTTTCCTCTGAACGGACTCAGTATTACGGAGTACAAATTAATACATATTTGAAGTGTACATTATTCCTTTGATTTTGTGACAAAAACATCAAACTATCACATTACGAGAGATTATTTGAAACGCAGTCAAACTTTTCACTCACCCCTGTTATAAATCGCAAGTCCCAGTAGCCTTTTGCAGTTTCAAATTCTAAATACGGTAGCACTTCTACACCCACAGTAGCATCAACGCTCTGCCCAGTTCTCCGCCTCGGTGATCGTTGCTCTTCATGGGTCGATCGGGCGGGCCCTATTAAGGCCATGTTGATTTGAATATATGGATGACATCCTCTGGGAACCCCAAAACTGATGCGCGCGTGCGAATAAAAAAAAAGTTTTGACAAAAAAAAGTTGCTTTCACTATGAAATCTGGTCATGGTCATGAAGGTTGAACAAATGGCACAGAATATGTTATGGCGAATAATCTACTCTTCGAATTCATTTCTTTACATTTTTGTCTTTTTTCCTTTGATTTTGGCATTCTACGACATTGGTGTCGTTTTTAAAACGTTTTCCTTGCAACTTATGGTATATTTTTGCTCATTTAGCAACTGTTTTGCACGATTTACAGTATGGTTGAAAACTCTTTTTTTTGAAACGGCCGAAAATTCATGCGCGCGCGGATGTCATCCATATAATCAAATCAACATGGCCTAAAGTGTTCGGCGCATTTCGTATAGTAGTAAAGGACAACAAAGCTACGTACTTGTGTATCAACATTCAACTACCCCTTGTTACCGATGAAACCATTATTGAAATATTAACAAAACTTAATTGACCATTGCTGGCTTGGTCACCAACACTCTCCGTGATCCAAAGCTGTCCGTTTCGCCGCACTCGCCTTACCCTTCGATGCGGGGGTGACGTCTTGCAAATCGGCTGCGGCCAGCGATGAAAACAAGCCCCGACACGAAACCTTTCCCGCTACAATACTGTATCCAGTTATCATGCAATCACGTATATAGTACACGGCCTAAAACGATTTGTTTCTAGAACTAACTGTTTTTAAGACATACATATACTACATGTACATGTCCACAGTGGCACCGGCCGTGCGCAGAAGGGGTGCGTACTTTATTCGGGAATTTACGGTGAACCCATGGATCGCGTTTCAATATTTTATCTCTAGGGGCGAAATTAGTGTAGTGTTGAAGATACCAGTGTACTTATACATTTCAGTGTTATATTCACTGTATTAGTTGGATCACTAATTATAAAAATCTATGAAAAAATCAAAAGACATTAAAAATATTAAGTGAATCCCTATCTAGCGATTCAAATTTTTTTAACTGCAAGAAACACAGCATAAATTTGCCTGGGCCTAACTGATTTTGGACCCCTGGCGGCTTTCCTGGCACTGTAGCAGAAATTATAAATTCTTTCCAAATTATATGTGTACGTGTATGAAAAGAACGATTTATCAAGAACGAAACAGGTAAACACAAAATCGTCGCCTGTGTTTTTTTAAAAACATCATACTTGTTATTTTTCGCCCTGTCGCTTCGTATTTGTTCTGAAAAAATCCAAGAACCAACAAATTAAATTGGTGTGGCCTCACAAGATAAAGTAACTTACCCCAGTCCAAATAGGTCTGATAACAAGTTGCCCAATCCAGCAGCTAGAAAAGAGGAAATGCATGAATCAGCTTACATGTACAGTGCACCATATCAGCCCCTTAATCTACATCAGGCTGAAAGCTTTTACAGTCCACAAACATGGACTTTAGTATGCTGGAAGGACTTTTACAAGCAAGGAAATCAGCCTTTGCAATACTAGCCTAAAGAAGGATTGGCTGGAAGAAAGATAACTACTGCCCTACGTAATAGC
>NW_017804487.1:327075-418779 GCF_001625305.1 Branchiostoma belcheri
TCCAAGCGGTGAAAGCTTGTTGTAACTGATGAAATTAGGACGTAATTGTCGGCAGCCGCGCGCACAGTCCAGTGTTGTGAGTTGTGCGGTCGTAGGTTTGCAGCGCGGGAGGGCCTCTTTGCGGGCAGCCGCTAAGTGACAGTTTGTAATTCCCATAAAAAGGGATTGTGTGTATAGAAGTCTTTGGCAATTTCTTTATGAGATGTAGAGTAAGTGTGCTTAACGTTAACATAGCATGAAAGATATCAGTTGATTTAATGTAGGATCATAGGGAACACGGTCTCGTAAGTCACTCTTTAATGCATGGTTTCTAATGTATCGAAAAAACTCATGAATGAGACCGGAATAAACCGGATTTTGCTACGCAAACCTCTACCAACAGCGACTACAAGGGAGTTGAGTCACTTTTTGAAAAATATTCTTTAACATTTGCACGTGCTCGTACCTTTATAACAGCCAACTGTAAAATGTTTCACTACTGAGCTATTTGTTTTGCCATTTCAGCCAAAGTCGGGATCAATAAAATGCGATGGCAAGCACCTCCCTGCGACATTTGTCTGTAGTGCAGGCGCGACGTACAGTCCGTACAATCATTTACTGGTGCCAGATTGTAAGCTAAAGCGCCAAACTTTCTTATACAACTGTATGTGGTAGATAGGCTGATTTCACCACATATTATGAGCTGGAAATGTTATCAGTGAGAGAGTTGTGTGCCGTAAGTTTTGTTTGATCTAATGCAGGGAAGCACCCGTGAATGGACTAATGCAATTCAAGGGGGTTGGGTAAAGTAAAAAAAATTCTGGTCATTCTTTTAATGTAGGAAGTTGAACCAACCTGTTAACATACTGATATCTGAGAAAAAAATGATGCTATATCATTGCTCTGTATTATAGGATGGGTCTAAACTATTTATGGGTGGTACCCCCCCAAAAAAGAAGAAACGCTACACGTAGCTTGTTTGGGGGCTATTTCAAACGCTTCAAATATGAAACAAGAATTTGGAGATTTCATACCTCCAAAAGATACAAAAACCGGAAATTCTGCTACAGTACCAAGGTCACCCACCAGGAGGCCCATATTTGACCTTGACCTTTGTCTTTCCAAGACGTACCAACATACCAAATATCATCACAATCCATAAAGGCGTTATGAAGTTATGCTGATCACAAAGTTGCGGAAACACACACAGGCAGACACACAGACATGCAGACAGACACACCAAAAACAATACCTCCATTTTTCATGGAGGTAATGATGACGAAAATGTACTATACAAAATGGCAGTAAACGTTAATACCAGACAGATTTCTTCATAGAGAATGTTTTTTCCACCATGACATTGTATTGGGTGCCTGCCTCGTGTTGTAGATGGCACTCTTATGGATTCATTCATAATTCGTACCAGTTATGTGGTTTAAAATTAATTAAGTGTAGATCAGTGAAGGGAAAATAATCTCTCACAAAACGACTCGCCCTCACAAAACTATATCACAGTCCTGCCAAAGTTCAGTATGTCCATGTGTTTGTCGCAAGCCTCTCCAGTCATCTGAAAGCTCACACAGGTCAAAGAACAAAGGGGGGCCTTTCATCAAGAGGTCCAAATGGGCCGCTCCCGACCCAGACGAGCAAATAATAAATGGTGTTATCTGGCAGAATCGTTGTCGGCAACATTTTATTTCTGTGTAAACACGTACGGTAAGTGGGGGACCATACGGCAGGCCGAGTGGTGGCCTTATCAGTCCTACTTTCTTCGTATTTGTTTAAGAGAGTACAAAGTGTAGTAGACGACATTCGCATGAACACTTACTGTGAAGAAGAGAAGGTGGGGAGGGGGGCGGTCGGGATTCTTTCAATATGTCTCTCTTTGTAAAACTGTCTGTAGCGTTGTGAATTTTACTAGGCTTGACGTTTCATCAAGAAAGCGATTTTCAATGTGGAAGTCATCTTGAGAGACCGTATTTTTCTCCATTTATTTTTTCTGATTTTCCCATCGCCACTGAGTGACCGCCTTCTGCTGAAAATATTACCCCTAGTCCCTTGCGGGGAAATGATGACGTCACACGGAGCACACACACAGGCTCGCCTTTGTATGTAGGACGTCCATATGGAAATAATAGGCGAGGGGAAGTTGGGTTGGAAGTCTTGATTAACAATTGTCTGCCCTTGAGTGTAACACCCACTTCCAAACCCTTATCGGGCGCGAGTGATATTCGTGCTCTTGAACTTTCTGTGCAGCTATCAGTGGCACGCGCTATGGGCGTGTTGGAAGGGGGTAATATTCTAGTTCACAAAAGCTTCATTATGCAACATAAGGACAATACAAAAAGCCATTTCTTTCTGGTCATTTCTTTACAAAGTAAGTTAAATCAACGCTACTTCATTGCAGATTGCCATTCAAGAAGTGGAGGTGCCAAAATTTGACGCCTTACGAGTGTGAGGAAAAACTGGAAACTGAAATGTCAGCCATGTTTGTTTACATTCTGGTAGTTTGTGGTGGCGCCACAAACTGAGTGTACCTCGTGTGGGCTGTTCTAGCACAAACCGTAGATGTCTGAAATGTGAAATAATTTCACAAATATGTTGAGTTTACTTTGTAAAGAAATGATCCAATTGACATGTTGTATCATCCTAATTTTACATGATGCAGCTTTAAAGGCATCCAATGCAATTTCAGGGCGGCAAAACTTATAATATTGTGAATAAGGCAATCTGTATGGTATTGACACATACTGTCCCACATTTGCCCATTTGAATCAGCATTTCATACTTTTGGGCATTTAAAACTGCAGAAACAAGCCCGAAGCTGAATCCTTTATTTTCTGGGTGGTGCCCTAAAAATCATCCCCGAGTCCTTCCAGTAACTATTTTTCGTCAGAATTTTGAGCATTTTTGCTGCATGAATGTCGATATACATTGGGACAGTGTTGTTTTAACTTAGTATGTAGATAAGTGGGTACAGTATTGACTTTGAAAAATCTGGTCTCCAAGCTCTAAAAACTGCACTGGATGCCTTTAATAAGTTCCAAGACATATCTTTATGTTCTATGCTGCCTTCTAGGATTTGGTATATGGTGAACACATGGTGGAGGATGTTTTGAAAGAGGGACGTCATCACATATAACTTATAACAGTGGCCTCAGAAACCGCCTCCCGAACAACTTGATTACTTCATGATGTGACCGTTAAATCATATCTTGAAAGTTCATCTGTGTTGGTAGAAGTCATTATGATCCATGTTAAAATGTAATTTCCAACACAAGAAATTGGACTTACCCAAATTTTTGACTGTACAACTCCAGTCTTTGTCAAGGAAAAGTGTAAGTTATTTCGTGGACAAGGAGCTTTGGTCGGGATAATGTTCATTCCTTGACAAAGACTGGAGTTGTACAGTCGAACATTTGGGTGAGTTCAATTTGTTGTGTTGGAAATTGCAGTTTAAACTTGCTTCATAATGATGTTCCGTTTATAATATAGTTCATAATGATTGAGGCTGGTTATTTGGATTTGCAAGTTTAGGGTATTTTATGTTTGTTTATTTGTTTGTTTGTTTGTTTGTTTAGGGGTTAAGCGTGAGAGAAATGTAATCGTTCTGACGATTGCTACCCTTTTTTATTTTTCAAAGTTTATTTCGATAAAAAAACATACAAAATCAAAACTTAAACTAGAGCATACAGAAGGTGTTCATACACTGACAGTTGATATTACAAAATAAGTCATACATTGTAAAGGTTTCCATTTTTTTTGTTGTGCTTACATGTTTTTTTTAAGTCATACATTGTAAAGGTTTCCATTTTGTGTTGAGGTTACATGTTCTGTTTTTAAGTGTCGCAATATTTTCTCTACTCTATGTACATACTTAACGAAAGCAATAAACTTATGGATAGATAGATTAGATGACTTATAGCTTTTATAAATATTTCATGATTTTACCTAGTAATAGAATAATAACATTAGAAATGACTAGTGTTTTGCTTGATTCAGCAATGCATTCAGTGGTAGAGTCCCGATGTCAAATTTTACCAAATTTGAACTTGTTTCAATTCAATTCAATATGACAGTTCAGAATATTAGTTGTCTTGCTACCTTCCAACATAGACTTTAATAGCTTCCTAACAGTAGAATGTACAAGCTATATCAACAACGTTTGTAATGAATGAATGAATGAATGAATGAATGATTGATTGAATGAATGAATGAATGAATGAATGAATGACTTTATTTCAGGTATTTCACCCATAGAAAACAACGGTACAAACATAGAAACACAAACTATACATACAGCATCTCATATACATCTAAAAAAAAAGGAATTTCCGTACTGACAATCAGAAGACATTGTATTATGCTGTTGTCGGTTTTGTTTAGCCCATCAACAAAGAAGTACCATAATTTTCTGCGTCTGGCATCAAATGTGTCAGTAGTAGTAGTAAGGCCACAGCAAGTAAATTTTATGGATGACATCCTCCACAGATCTCAAGTCTAAATCTAATGCGAGAGGGCGAAAAAAAAAAACAAGGCGGGCCGAAAAAAACAAGGTTCTTACATTTTGAAATTTTGACTAAATCATTGTACAAATGGTTTTTATTCAGTGGGAACATCACATATACACAGCCAACATCACACGTCACTGCATCAAAGTAAGAAACAAAACATAAAATCAGAGCCTTGTCTTGTCTCCTCTCTTCATAGTTATCTGTCATCCACTTTCCGGCATGGCAACGGGCATCTTGGCCTATTTTCGGCATGTTGACCACTGTCAGAAGGCATCAAAATTTCTTGTTTTTTCCCCCCAAAATCAGGCGAAAATTAATGCGCGCGCTGATGTCATCCATAAAAATTACTTGCTGTGGCCTAATGTGATATGTATGGTTGGAAGAGAGTAGTTGAGATAAAAGTTATGGCAGTCAGGATTGCTTCCAAGTTCAGAGCAGGTCTGGCGAGAAGTTAGCCACTTCAGCTGCCCCCAGCGGGACACCGCTGCCGCTGATGTTGACTTTGGCGTTTGGAAACAATGGCAGACCGGCGTACACCGCCATAATGTGCCAACAATTGCACCTGTCAATCACAGTAATGTACGACCCATTTCACTAAGGCCACATCAAGTATTTACCATAGATGACATCAGCGCGCGCATTAATTTTCGCCTGATTTTGGAGAAAAAAAAAGAAATTTCGTTGCCTTCTGACAGTGGTCAACATGTCGAAAATGGGTAAAGATGTCTGTTGCCATGCCGGTAGGTGGATGGCAGATAACTATGAAGAGAGGACAAGTAAGGGCTCTGATTTTATGTTTTGTTTCTTTACTTTGATGCAGTGATATGTGATGTTGGCTGTGTATATCTAATGTTCCTACTGAATCAAAACCATTTGTACTAGGATTGAGTCAAAATTTAAAAATGTAGGAACCTTGTTTTTTTCGGCTCGCCTTGTTTTTTTTTTTGCTCGCTCGCATTAGATTTGGAGTCTGCGGAGGATGTCATCCATAAAATTTACTTGCTGTGGCCTAAAGCCCCTGTCACACACTCCTGAACACTGCCGAACTCCCTCCAACCATGGTTAGGAGTAGGTCGGGAGCAAGGTCGGCTGTAGTTGGCTGGTGTTCGGCGAGGGGTTGGTTACCGTTTGGCTGCGCCAGACGAATCATTCGGGATAGGGCAGGAGGTTCGGGACTAATTTGATTGTGCTTGGCAATCAAATTTGAATCAAATTTGTCTCAAATTTGCAATTTCTATTCGCATCGAAGGTAAGACGTGGACTAAATCTGGTCAGACTGCTCCCGAACTTCAGCCGACCCTGGTTGGTTGGTTGGTGGTCGGGGAAAGTTCTGTATGTGTGACAGGGTCTTTATGATACTGATTAAATATAGACTGAGGAGAATGCCACTAAAAGACGGTGACTACATAATATCGGGTTTCGTCCTTTTTATTGCCAATGAATATATTACCTTTGGGAATATCTAACCCTATGTGTAGTGAGATATCAGTAAAAAGAAAAGTGCATATTTTCCCTCAATTTGGCTGACCAATATGGCAGAAATATATAATGATATGTGATACGTGTATCACTGAGTTAAGTGGTATTTCGCAGGTGCATTTTAGAACGAAATTGCCGTTTTAAAATGATGTCACAGTTTTTTAGGTAGTCCAGGTATATTTGGCAATATGATAATCTTTTTATGATGTTAGTAACACGCAATCTAGATGCTTTAATTTGCACATGACAATGTCCCTCTTTAGAAGACTCTGGAATTTGTAACATTAAAATTGAGAAGATATTTCAGGCGCCTCAAAGTGGCATTATGTAACATTATGAAATATTTTAATTGAAAAAAAAATTCATGTGTCGGAGTGATTATAATTTTTCAACGTATTTGTGCAACTTCACTTTTCAACGTATTTGTGCAATTATCTCACAATTCTGATGTAGTTTGGACCACACGATGTGGCACCACCACAAGAAAAGGAATGTAGATAAGCATGGCTGGCAGCTGTGCTTCCAATGTGTCGTACTCGCCTGAAGGGGGATTGTTTCGCAATACTGGGTCTCTAGCTCTCTCTGTCTCTCTCTCTGCCTATCTCTCTCTGTCTCTCTCTGTCTCTGTCTCTCTCGCTCTCTCTGTCTCCCTGTCTCTCTCTCTGTCTCTCTCTCTCTGTCTCTCTCTCTCTGTCTCTCTCTCTCTCCCCCTGTCTCTCTGTCTCTCTCTGTCTCTCTCTGTCTCTCTCTCTCCCTGTCTCTCTCTCCCTGTCTCTCTCTCCCTGTCTCTCTGTCTACCCGTGTCTCTCTCTCCTCTCCTCTCTCCCTCCCCCTCTTTATCTCTCGCCCTCTCTCCCTCTTTCTCTCTTGCCATCTCCCTCTCTCTAGATCTTACTCTCCTTTTCTCTGTCTCCCTCTCCCTCTCTGTCTCCCTCTTTCTCCCACTCTAGATCCCACTCTCTCTCTATCTCACTCCCTCTCGCTCTTTCCATCTCTCCCTCTCTCTTCCGCTATGACCTCTCTCCCTCTCTATCTGAATATCTCTTTCTTTTTCTCTCCCTCTCTCTATCGCTGTCAGGATTGTCAGATGACCACCTTGATGTTATTAATGCTCGCCCCAGCCCGCCGGAGACCTCCGCCGTCCCTTGTCACTTTGTCGGCACTACCAAACGTCCGGTTGGATTATTTATCCTGACATTCAACAACACACATTAGAGATGGTGACCGAAAGAAAAGGTCAAAGACCCACACGTGAAAGCACTTTATGGGGCGCCCTCTACATCAGTTCGCTAATTGTCAGATAGAGAGAACTTTATTGACACAACAGAAAGTACAGCGACTTTCGTAAGGTCTAAAACGACATGTAGACACACAGACAAATACATGGGTACAACGAAATTAACCTACGTACAAAACTATACATGAGATTCGCTCAGGTGAAAATGCTTTGTGTCATTTGTTCAACCTTCATGACCACGTAGATTTCATGATGAAAGCAACTTTTTTTTTTTGCAAAACTTTTTTTTTATTCGCACGCGCGCATCAGTTTTGGGGTTCCCAGAGGATGTCATCCATATAATTAAATCAACATGGCCTTATGTGTCATAGACTGAAGACCTTACTAACACTCATTGCTTCATGAGTTTCAAATGTGCTGCAACGCAAGCATTACATTTATCGCCAAATAGAAACAAAACAACGAAGGACAAAGGAAAAGCTACGACACCATTATTTTACCATAAATTATAACAGAAATGTCAAATATGGTATTCCAATTTTCGTTGGTGTATGGCGTTAAAGAAAATGGGGAATGATTTTATAAAGACCCTCTACTTAAGATCCTTTGTACATGTCTTTTGACGGATTAATTTCGTGATCTGCCTAAATTGTCGTCTGACTGTAGGGAAGGCCACGCCAATTTATTTTGTTGGTTCTCGGATTCCTCTTCATTTTTTTTCTGATTTGCCAAAAAAAATATTCTGGTTCTGAATCAACTCAGAGATGCTCATATTTTGCCCCCCAACAGAGGAAAGTCCTTTTCTTCCTAGTTATTACAGTTTTTCCATCTATCAATGCAGTGATTTGATTAAAAGTTCAAAATTCATTGTTTAAATATTAACCCAGCCTTTTGTGTTGACTTCATGGCCCCTATCGTAATATTTTGGGCTATAATAGGACGCCTAGACCTGTTTTTATTTTTATTTTTTTCGCCCGGTCGCTTCATATTTTTCTGAAAAAAAAAAAATCCGAGAACCACAAGTTAAATTGGTGTGGCCTAACCTGTCTGATGGGATGTCTGGCGGATGACGTCATCAGGTGTCTGTTACCGCGGAACGGTCTGTAAACATGTCTGTGTGTAGGTTCGACCTTGTCACCGCCACCTCAAGACAAGCCCTTCCGCCATTATCCCTCCCAGCTTACCACTTGTGCCATTAATATTGCATCGCGGAAGAGCCGTGCCGATGCCCGGGGGTCTACTCACCTATTGTCCGGAATCACGCCTGATTTCTCCCGCCACTTCTGGCGATTTTTCCGGTCAAATGGTCCGTGAGGAGCCGCCGCCAGGCTGCCTTGTCGGCGGGCACGCCATGTTCGATTCTCTGTTGGCTTAAAGTGCTCATGACACCAAAAATATGACTTTAGCTGATTGTAATGGACATAACTAGTCATATACCTGGCCAACAGACACATTTACAATAAATACGTCTCCTGTTACATTCCAAATTCTAATGCCCTGCCTTGGAAAAGTCAGTACTTGCAGGCGATTTGCATCTATACATTTTATTTTTGCATGTCTGTATTTTTTCCTGACCTGATGTCACCCAGTGATGTCAGCTCAGGAAAAAGCACAGAAATGTAAAAATAAAACACAGAGATGCAAATAGAGATGCCCGAAGTGGGCAATTGGGAAGCTTGCTAGAGAGTGTCCAAAAATCCAGTTTTAGAAGGCCGTACAAGCTTAGTTTCTCAGTCATCATGATTGGAACAAACTTCAAGTGACTATATTGTATATACACTTCCGATATTTACCTTCGCCAAGAAGGTTATGTTTTTAGGGGCGTTCGTGTATGTGTGTGTGTGTGTGTGTGTCTGTCTGTCTGTCTGTAAACACGATAACTTGAGAAGGCCTTGATGGATTGTCTTGATACTTGGTAGGTGGGTAGGTCTTGATGAGACCTCAAAATGATTAGATTTTGGGCCCCCTAGCGGCTTGTTATGGTACTGCAGCTGAACTTCCGGTTTTGATATCTCATGATCTAGACATGCTATGGTGATGAAATTTGGATGGTAGGTAGCTCTCGTGATGGGGAAGAAGTGACGTGAGTTTGGGCCCCCTAGCGCCTTGCTCTGGAACTGCAGGGATATATTCTTGAAATTATTCAAAAGGGGATAACTCAAGAACCGTTTGACGGATCTTGATTTTTGGTATGTAGGTAGCTTACGTGATGTTTAATATAATTATGTGACAATTATGCAAATATAGATGTAATTTACATAATTTATGGGGAAATTCTCTAAATCAGCTGCATTCCATGATAGGACAATTGAAGCTTGTGACATTGGTAATTGACAACGAGAGAAACACAGGAAGATATTGATTATGTTAATAATGACCTAATTTGCATAATTAATGAGAAAGTTTTATAATTATGTAATGATAACTGCCTGGAATTTCATACTTGTGGTATTTGAAAGTTTAGTTGAGGTGAACATCATTAAACATAATTTATTCAAATCAGGACCTCATTTGCATAATTTATTAGGAAATGCTAGAATGCATTGTTTGTTAATATAAGACTGTCTTTTGGTTTAGATTATAATAAAATGATATAATTCATGAAAATTAGGTTCCTATTTCTTAAATCAGGGGGAATAATCTAATCTATAATTTGTCAGTCATAAAGATTAACATCATTTGGCGAAGGTATGAGATCGGGGAACTCTAGTTGTATGTATTTTACAGACGTTTTGGGTGTCATTTGGCCTCTAAGCCCCTATCACACACAGCCGCATATGGCCTCCCGAAAATTGCCGAACTATCCCCAACCATGTTCCTGTGGTTGGCTGGTGTTCGGCAAGGTCGGCTACTGTTCGGCTGCGCCAGCCGAATGTTAACGTTTCAAAATGTTTAAAACATTCGGGTGTGGACGGGAGGTTCGGCCGTGGTTTGCAGGTGGTTGGCCGGTACTCGGGAGAAGGTCTGCAGTGTCTGGGGATCAAATTTGACTCAAATTTCATTCAAATTCGATTCGTATTCGTGACCTAAGTGTTCCCAAGCTTCATCCAACCTTGGTCGGTGGTCGGGGGAAGGTTCGGAATGTATGACAGGGGATTTACTGTAACAAAATTCCCTCATCAACTTTTAAGAAAAATCACTAATGGAAGGGCCGGGGAGTGCGGCCCAGGGGGAGTTAGGAGAAAATCACGAACAAATTTATTACTTCTTCATTGTTATTTACATTTCATTTAATAAACTGTAGTAATTGTAAAATCATGATGGGGAGGACTTTAAATAAGCCATTGTGGCTTTTCTTCCTCCCCTTGCACATTTATTTCTTTTGTATTATTTTGTATAATTTTTCATTATGTATGTATGTATGTGCTAATTATAAAATAAAAAGAATTTTTAAGGAAAATGTTGTAAATATGGACTTCGGAAAACCTGAAACAAAGATGGTGATTTTATTATCACCCCCCTCCCCATGATATAGTTCCATGTACGTCCTACGTAGCCTCTACCAGGCACCGCGGATCGCTGGAAAAATAGTAGAAATTGGCTGATTTGGGTCGCGAATTGGATCTTCTATGTCCCGGGATCTTCTCTGGTATACTATCCCTTTATTTCAGCCAATTTCTACTATTTTTCCAGTGATCCGCGGTGCCTGGTAGAGGCTACGTCCTACGCACAATCACGATTGTTATCAAATGACTGAACTAATTGGATTATCTTACGATCCATAAACACCCATTATGTCCTCAGGTAATCCTGTAAAGATTAATTTCAAAATACATTATGATAGAAGGGATTTTTTTAGAAGAGGATAATAAACGGACAAACAGGTACGATGTAATAAAAGCGTTGGACCTGTATGAAATTAATAATAATAATAATGATAATAATATTGGATTTTATTTGAAACATTTCACAGCTCGAAGACTGAATTACATGTCCCATACATTGTAAAGAAAACGAACTTGTGACAAAGTCTGAAAATCTAAATTATTTTCCATTCATACCTTTATGAATGTCGATACTTTTTGTAAGTTAGCTAAAGAGGCGCTACGATTTATGTGTGCATGCACGTGTGTGTGTGTGTGTGTTTGTGTATGTGTGTCTGTGCGTGAGAGAGAGAGAGAGTTTGTGTGTGTGTGTGTGTGTGTGTGTGTGTGTGTGTGTGTGTGAGTGTGTGTGTGTGTGTGTGTGTGTGTGTGTGTGTGACAGAGAGAGAGAGAGAGTTTGTGTGCGTCAGTGTGAGTGTGTGTGTCTATGTGTCTGTGGGTTTTCAGTTTTGCTGTCTCTTCCTTGATAGGACTATTCAAACTTGTGACGTTTGTAATTGTTAATAAAGGAACATCGGCAGACATTAATTATGTAAATGAGGGCTAATTGATAGGAATAATCAATAAGAAAAACTATAATTCTATAATGGTAACTGCCGGTAATGTCATACTTGTGGCATTTGGAAGTTAAGCGAAGGCATACATCACTAAATAAACATTAAAATCATGACTTCATTTTCATTTTTTCTGAGGAAATTCTAGAATAGCCCTCTTTCATAAGAAAAGACTATCATTGGGTGGAGAATATGATCAACTGATATAATTCATGTACATGAGGATCTTGTTTTCATAATCAATGAAAAAACATTTATAATGCGTCAATTCGTCAAGGTTTTCATCATTTGTCGAAGGTATGAGAACGTAGCACCAACAAACAGCCGACATGGAACACCAAAAACCACCAGAATGTACTAACATGGCTGACATGCAGCTTTGTTTCTAGCTTTCTATGGCCCATTTCCCACTAGGATAAAATTGTCCGGATCGAGCCGATTCGGTTTGATCCGACTTGGATTTTGCTTCGAGCCGGATCGAAGCCGGATCAAACCGAACCAATTCGGCTCGATCCGGACTAGTGGGAATGGGGCCTAATACAATGTACACTAGGCGTCATATTTAGACACCTATACTTCCTGAATAGCGCTTACTTGCAACTGAGTAGGGTTGATTCAACTTAGTTTGTAAAGAAATGAAGGAAAGTTTATTGTAAATCCATGCCCGAGGGCTAATTGCGAGAACATGATAACAAGAATAAACAGTAAAAATGATAATAAGGAATGCTAATGCTACTTTAGATATACATTTGTAATTACTAATATTGTTGGGTTTGATTTCTTTTCCGTGTGCAGTGGAGTATGAAATGGCCGACATTTTGGGAGATGTATGAATTGGGAGGTGTTAATAGAAATGCAGTTTTTTGTGTAGGCTGAGAAGGTACATAAGGCTGGGGAACATTTTGGTGACCATTTCAAATAACCTATCTCTTTCGGTGCTATAATGAGGGTGTCGTGGTAATGTACGTAATTCAGCTTTAAAGTAGACATCTTCCTTTACGTATATATATATAGCGAATTTACTTCAACTTTGTCTGGAGTGAACTCTCCGTTTGCCAGCGGCAGACTGAGTTGTTTTGCAGTTCCGTCTTTCAGCGGGAACGTCCTTCTGTTCTGCCTGGATGTGGACGGAGTATCTGCCGCTCGCCACCTCCCAGCCTCGCCACATGTGCCTTGTAAGTACAAATTAAGGATAATAACAGTTTTCAGCGCTGATGTTGAAGGTCAACCTCCAATCCGAGCCAGCCGGTAACACTTAGCTCCGTCTAACAGTGCTGTAATTGTAGCAAATTGCCAGTACCCCAGCACTCTCCCCACCACATCAGTGCTGGGTAAACGAGTCATTAGTGTACAATCAAAGTAGTATTAAGACATCTGGGCAAACTATGCCGGGGAAAATGTGTTCTTGCTTGGGTTCAGGGTTGTCGGTGGGGTGCGGGGTAGCGCTGTTGGAGCTATCAGGCTCTGATGGTGTGAGTTCCAGTTTGTTCCACTTGGAGACAACACTGTTGACCTGTAGAGGTCGGCCAACTTTCCTCGTGCACCGTGCAGTACATTCTCAGAGAGGGGAGGAAGGGGGGGGGGGGACCTGTTTATACGTACAATAAGGCCACACCGCCTTAATTTTATGGATAACATCCGCGCGCGCATTGATTTTTGCCTGTTCTCAAAAAAAAAAAAAAGAAAGAAAAAGAAAAGATTACGTCCTCTGAGGCTCTGGCCTGGCTCTAGGCCTGGGTAGTCCATGGTAGTTAGTGACAATACAGAGCCGGTGGTAACTGTGGAGGATGGCACCCAGGCTACCGAAGCTCCACGACGGCAATAACTCAGTACATACGTACAGTGCTGATTCATAAATTCCGCAAAAAGCCAGCATATGCCGGCTTGTCGTATACGTCACTATGTACTGCCGCAAATTCACAATACCAGCCTTGTATTCCTGTGGTTTAGTAGCATTTTAATTTTTGGCCAGAATTTTTGTATTCGCCCGCGCGCACTAGTTTTGGGGTCTTCAGAGGATGTCATCCATAAAATGAAGTCGTTGTGGCCTGAAGTTTATGCACGTCTTGTCCAAAATGACTGACCAGAATTTCATAGAAGAATCTTGGAATGTATCTGTAAATAGGCAACTTTTAACAAAGTTGAAAAATCGTAACTTTGAGAAAGCCTTTGCCTCTGTATTATGTATGTGTACTAATTATGGACAAATGAACTTTATATAGAGTTATAGAACATTATAATTGCTTTTGTTCCAACAAATATATTTTAGTTCAAACTAAAGAAATTTAGGTCAATAACAGGAAAATGTTAGGTTGTGCTGTGTATACATGTAACACATCATGGGACATTTCTTTGAAGTGTTCCTTGATAACTTTGCTCCTGTAGCTAGTATAATTTTCACTTCTGGTAATATCTTCTAATTCTTGAACAGGTACTGCAGAGTAGGCAACAGACTTCTCTGACCAGATTTAGGCTACTCCTACCTTTCGATACGAATCTGACTTGCATTTGAGTCAAATTTGACTGATAACCACGTCCCGACCTACTACCGCACACCAGCCAACCACCGGCCAACCATGGCCGACCCTCCTCCTCCTTTAACATTCGGCTGGCGCAGTAGGTGACCTGTCCGAACACCAGCCAACCACAGCTGACCTTGCTCCCGGCCTTGGTTTGGGGGGAGGGGGGTGGCTTTCCGTCACCTTTCAATGAGCTTAAATACGACGTAAATATAATACAAACCTTTACGCTTACCTTTACAAATCCGTAAATACATGTGACAGGGGCTTTAACCATTCAAATTAAAAGAGAACAAAAGTCAATCTATCTGTAGTATAACTCAAGAGCACATCCGTCGGGAAACTTACGTCATGCAAGTTTCATTCATTCAGTTAATCTGTACTATTAGAAGCCTAATTTGTAGCTTTAGGCTGCTAATTTCTGATCCCTATTTTGAATTAAGTCAAATATAATCAAGAGTTACGACGTTTGGTCTTTCATTCTATCGTAGTTTATATTAGTTTATATCCTAATTCATTTTTCATGAGTGAAATCTTTTGGTTGACAATGCATTTTAGTGCTGTTTCATACTGTGAGCGAAACGTACTCATTTTCAACAGATATAGATGCACTTTTGAGACCAACCCTTTATAAACCTGATGAAGTCAAATGTAATTAAGAGTTCTGACGTTTGGTCTTTCAATCTATCGTAGTATCCCATTTCATTCATAAGTGAAATCCTTTGGTTCACGATGCATTTTAATGCAGTGAGCGAAACGTACTAATTTTCAACAGATATAGATGCACTTTTGAGATAAACCCCTCTCACCTTTACGAGCTCCGGGGCCAACTTTGAACCATCGCCGGCGCCGCAGACCGTGTAATTAGGTATAGAGTTTACCTGTTCACGGCGCGGCTTCCCGGCAAGACGCCGGCTCGGGGATAAAGGGCCCCGAAACACTCACCTCAGCGATGACGCCGTCGGTGGCCGAAGAAGGTGTAATTTCGCCCCATCGACTTTACTCGGGCACTGATTGCTCCACTTTACTTCATTTTATCGCAATTAGTTTGCACTCAACAGCAATCACCGGGTTGAACATTTCCTACGTTGTTAGGCGTAATTGTCTCGGTAGGAAATGACGCTGAATTGCCGCGGGTTCTCTCCAGTGCCCCCCCTGCCCCCCTCCCTCAAAGTAACGGGGTGAAGATCACCAGGTGCCGGCAGGTCGGAGCGGGCTACCCGGTGTGAAGCAGGAGTTCTTGCGGGTGAAAAGGTCGATCGATCCCCGCCCTGCCCGTACCGGCCTACCGATCATCTGTTTTCATAATCGGCCTGCAGGTATGCCGGGGTGAAGACCGTGGGAGAAGAATGTCTGGGAAGAACTCAAGTCAAAGAATGCTTTATTGTCCTTCTGGACCGGTTGAAGAATCCTTCTCGAGGCACGCGCGGAGCCCCAATTTTACAGCGTTTGTCAATGGATTGGAATTCCTATATTTAGCAGATGTTCCGATGGCTTTACCAACCGGCCGATATGCTGCCGGCAATGATATTTGACACAAAGGGTCTCCGGGTCGGGCAAAACAGTGACACCTAGGTGACCAGAGTGTATAAACAACGGAATAGCACAAGATCTTTATAATAGCTTTATTTGATACATGTACGACACCTAATCTTAAAATGTATCGCGTGGTGTGTGTGTGTGTGTGTGTGTGTGTGTGGTAGCTCATTTTATTCAGGTATTAGAGAGCACACTGTCAAAATTTCTGGCATGTCAGCGGAGTAAGTGTGGTATGCAGTGCAGCCAGCCAACTCAGCTGAAATACTACCCAATGTGTTTCACATACGTAACCTATTTTAACCTATTTTATTAAAAGGTACAACATCAAGCTATGTAGGACTCTGTAGGGATACATCGGTAAGTGGAAACCGTGTTCCGTGTCTTAAGCGAATAAATTATATTTTCGAGGAAAAGAGTTATTAATATCAAGTATGTTGTTTCCTTTCTTTTCACCGAAGTTTTTGCGTCTGTTTTTAAATCGTAAGCGAAGTCAAGGACATCGTATAAACTGTATGATGAGCTCATCCCTTTCTGATAATTTCGAACATAGAATAAATGGCGTCATATCATCGTAATAATGTAGAATTGTTCTTTATAGTCATAGATCGCTGGTCTCGCAATATCATTGGTACAAATATCAGGTCAGTATCAAGTGTACCTCACCGGATAATTAATCAATTAATGACGATGATCGTAAAGGCATCCAAAACTGGATCTTCAAAGTCAATTTTCTGGTTATTCGTTTGAATACTAGCAGTAGTAAATTAAGTCAACTCTATTCCATTAACTTGATATCTGTGAGGCAAAAATGCATGTCGCTGACGGAAAACGGTTGCTTCTTTTGTATCGTAGACTGGTTCTAGCGGTAAAGAGACGCAGCAAGTAGCTTGTTTTTTGGCTGTTTCAAACGCTTCAAGTATTAAATAGTGACGAAAATGTGCTAAGAAATGACTGTAAATGTTACTTACATACAGATTTCCTGTATTTCAGAATTTCTTTGTATCGTAGGCTAGTTCTAGCTATGTCTGGGCAGTATAAAGGGCACATGAGATTGCATTGGATTCCTTTAAATATTATAACTTTACTACAAAACATACTAAGATTCTATTTTTTTTTAAAGGTCCACCCCAGAGTGATTTGTCTGTAATAGGATGAACAGTTTAACAGAATGAGCTCCCAGCATGACCACAGGACAGAGTCGGGATGACTTCCCCAGCCCGACATGTTTACCACACGACATTCCCGCCATTGTCCACCATCCCTGGAGGTTTCGGGGCCCACAGAGAACTCCGACTTCCCAAACCGCAGAAACTTTTTCCCATGGTCTCCGGTTCAGGACAGGATTTGTGGAACGATAGGACATACATGTACACACCACAGGGGAGCGACATGCCATCAACATGACGTTATATCTCGACAACATACGGCATAGGACCGCCACTACAAAACTCAGGATAAGCTGCCATAAACTACACATTGAAACCGGACGCCATAACCGCACTCCCCTGGAACAACGAATATGTAGGCATTGTAATCTAAATAGGATAGAGGATGAGGAACACTTTGTATTAGAATGTAGTTTATACAACGAAGAGGGAGCTGAGCTTTATAAACTATTGCAATGTATGTTTCCCCATTTCATACATCTTAGCAACACAGATAAGTTCATATTTCTAATGGCTTTAGACAAACCTTCGATTATAAAACACATCTGTACTTATATCTACATCGTTACTAAGAAGCGAGAAGAAGCCAAATTATCGTAATTATTAGACTATATGTCCATACTGATGATAGTACATAGAATTAGCACTAGCTTGTACGAGTACATTGTATATATTCATTGCAAACTGTGATGTCTTTCCTGTGACCTGTACTGAACCCAGTGGGTATTTGCGTACTATAAAGGTCTTCATTCATTATAACTTCTTCTGTTGAATGCAAAGAACACCGAAATGCTGTCTGCATGGTAAGGGAACCGCATTCCTCTCCAGAATAGACTCTGTCAATACTGTAACATGAATAGAATAGAAGATGAACCCCATTTTTTAAAAACTGTACTTTATATTATAATGAAAGATTTGTCCTTTTTAATCATATCAAAGAGAAGTTCCTATACTTTGAACACCTACATGCAAACGATAAATTGATATTTTTGATGCGTCTAGACAAACCTTGTATCACAAACATGATCTGTTCCCACATTTTCCACTGTACAAAAAAGCGAGAAGTTGACCACTCTGTATTAGCTCAGTAACTAGAACACTTTGTATTAGCCTAGTATAGTACCCTTGTATGTTCTTTATGTATGTATGTATGTATGTATGTCTAAGTCAAGTAGTGTATCTTTTGTCTCCACTTTTCTACATACGTTTGTTATGTGTCTGTTAAGTCTTAACCTGTACCTAGCCCTTCGTGGCATGAATGCACAATAAAGGTATTTCATTTCATTTCATTTGATTGACTGCGATCGCATTTTGAGTATGGATCAGTTATCATTAACGTTAAAAACGGTTAGCATTTCAAATACGCCAATGGCATGTCAGATAACAAATACCATCGGGTTTAACGCCCGGCCATTACGATACTTTATATACACCGTGTACTGGCGTCGACCTTGCGGAATTAAAAGCAGGCCTGCTTGAATTTCAACGAGTCGGTTTAGACGACCGCAAGTATTTCCGTTGTAAGCAGGGTTTCTGAAAATGTTGTAGGAACTATAGAAGAACAGACAGGAAGCCACAGTCTAAGTATCGGGGTTTCAGGGATATCTGTTTGCGAATAGTTGGCAAATGTCACTACTTCAAAGCCAAAGCAATTTCAGGGAGGCAAAACAAAAAATAATAAATATTTAGCATGAAAGTTCATCTGTGTTGGTTCAAGTCATTATGAAATAAGACTAAGCTTTAACTTCCAACACTTAAACTACAGAAAATTTGGGGTAAGTCCCATTTCTGTAGTCTAAGTGTTGGAAGTTAAAGCTTAGTCTTTATTTCATTAAAAAAGAATATGCTGGACGATATCTGATATTAACATTTACTTGCGCATTTCTTGGCACTTTTTTCGTCATAACTTCAGGCTTAAAGCGTTTGAAATAGTCCCAAAACAAGCTACATGAAGAGTCCCCTTATTTTCTGGTACCACAAATAAATAGCAATTTTTCCGTCAGCGACATTGCATTGTTGTCTCACATATATCAGTGTGCTATTGGATAGGGTTGATTCAATTAAAACAAATAGATAAATTCTTTATTGACACAACAAAAAGTACAGGGACTTTTGTATGGTCTCCTACAACTTAAGATCTAACAAAGTTAAATACATGTATGGATAATGTCAGCCTACCTACAGAATATATGTATGTGACAAATTACGTACAGAATATATATCAGTGATAACAATAAAGGTTTAGCTATTCTCTAACATGTAGTCTCTAAGATTGAAACATTCTTTAATGTATTTTCCTATTTGAATACTGTATTGGTTATCTCCCCTGAGAATGTAGTTGAATTTATCTATATGATCTAACGTACAGAAATCAGTTGAACAAGCGGAAAGAAAGGTGAACAGCAATAGGAGCTTATCATTGTATAGTGTACAATCCATTATGAAATGGTGCTCATTTTCAATCATGTTTGGACAAATGAACATGCAGAAAATTGACTTTGAAATTCCAGTTTCACTGCCCTGAAATCTCTATGTTTTGTGCGCCATTAGAAGGACCCAATGTAAGGTTAGGACAAATTCCGAATGTCAATCGTAAGCTAATGTCTTTACACATGCACTATGCACTGGAAAGGTATATAAGTGAGAACTTCATGCACTTGTGTCATTAGCCTCTGTACACTTGAAGAAGCCACACAGGCCAAACCGGCCGTGTGACAGGCTGAATAAAAGTTCTAAACGGGAACTATGCGACTCCAGATGTCTTACTGAGGGACGACAGCCTGTGTGCAAGATGTCGGTTAGCTTGAGGAATGAATCCCCTCTACTATATGCTAATGTCTTCACACAGTAAGATGTGTCTGCTGTCTATTACATGGTACAGGGATATCCAGAAAGTTTAAATGTTACGTTTTTGTGGTTGATAAACTTGCAGTAAGTATGTCATATGTGTTCACACTCGTTTTTTAATTACTCGTTTATTTCACGATACCAAAAAACAAAGAGACATCTGTGCGGATAGGTACTGTACGTTGGTAAATGAGACAAGTGTGCAAGAGCACCGGCGTATGCACAAATGAAGGTTATATACTCGTATAACTCTACAACGAAGGATCTGCCAATTTTGTAACATAGATAATATTGAGGATGAATGCCATTTTGTGGTTGACTGCACATTATATAGAAATGAGAGGGATTACCTCTATACTTATGTAATAGATAACTTCCCAAGCTTTAGACATTTATTTAGACAGAATAGAAAAATTCGAATTCCTCGTGAAACTTGACAAATCATGTATAATTAGGTCAATATGTTTGTACATCTTTACCTGCGTCAAGAAGCGAGAAGAAGATGAACCTGTAAATAGTAGATCACATTAGTATGTATAGTTTAAGTGTTATTGCTGTATTCTTTATCCATGTTTATACATGACCTATACTTAGCTTGTTAGAGCACAAACGTACAATAAAGGTCTTTCATTCAATGAATTTATAACCAAGAATATCCACTTCCGATCCCTTACATTAAGCAGGTTTTAGAACCCGTACTAGCCTACAATGTTTGCATGTACAAAGGTAAAATATATAAAACCTACCTGTCCAAACCTACTCATTCAAATATATTAGCTATAATCCAGTGGTTTTTCTTTTCCGTGGACACAATAGAGAATAGCTTCTAAGTCTTCAAAACATGTTTTAAACTTGAACAGTCCAAAATACAATGCTATTTACTTGCTTTCAAACGTTCATTGCGTAATACAAATGGTAATGTTTTATGGTGACTTTCTTATTATAAACAGATAAAGCTTCTTGTTGTCAAAGGTCCAGTGCACCGTTCGTAAATGATTACTAAGTTGGTTATTTTTAATTTTAGTATGACACTTAAAATACTCAAGTAAGGTGAGATCATGCATTTTGAAATTACGTTCAAACCTGCACATGAAATGACAAGTATAGCCTGTTTAGTTCAAATTTGGAAAATTCAATTTCAAATCAAAATCTACTAACGTTGAATTATCTTGTTTTTACTGAATGCAATGTCAACTTTTTTTCTTTCTTATATCAATGGTTTATTATTTTACAAGTACAAAAAATGACATACACTTATCCCCATAATATCGCTTACCACGTTTTTGACAGTCAAATATTTTTCAGTATTAAAGATAAATGAGCAGATTTTTTCCTGTCTTTTCGGTAGGAAGTTTTCTACTCGCCCTATTGTGAGTTTTCGTCGTGAGTGAACATAATTGAAAGTTTATTGCAAAATTCATGCCCGAGGGCTAATTGCAAGAACATGATAACAACAGTAAACAGTAAAAATGATAATAAGTAATGCTAATGCTACTTAAGGTTTGATTTCTTTTCCGTGTGCAGTGGAATATGAATGGCCGACATTTTGCGAGATATATGAATTGGGGTGTGTGTTTTTTGTAGGCTGGGAAGGTGAATAAAGCTGGGGAACATTTTGTTGACCATGATAACTTATCTCTTTTGGTGCTATAATAAGGGCAATGACAAATAAAGTGCATTTCATCCTCCGCTGCATTTCCTGTACAATATACATATGTCATTACCAGATGAACGGTCAGAGCATATGCTATCACTTACAACAACCTGTGTGCTTTACTCTCACGCTACAAACCTTTCCATTTCTCTCAGCAGTCTCCCCACAACATCGATCACCTACTTTCCTCACATCCACACCCAGAACAGGTTTTAATGACTAAAACGCCGATAATGATCCATCGATCTAAACCGTGAGACGGTTTCACTGCGTGATTTTTTCCTGAGTTTATCCCTGACGGGGCGTCCCTGTAGTCATCACGTCTTCATCCCTTAATTTGTTCCCGACTCCCGGGGAAAGAGCAGCAGCAGCACCCGAACGACTAAGGCCACAGCAAGTACATTTTATGGATGACATCATCCGCAGACTCCAAATCTAATGCGAGCGGGCGAAAAAAAAACAAGGCGGGCCGAAAAAAACAAGGTTCCTACATTTTAAAATCTTGACTCAATCATTGTACAAATGGTTTTTATTCAGTGGGTACATCATGTATACACAGCCAGCATCACATATCACTGCATCAAAGTAAGAAACAAAACATTAAATCAGAGCCTTTTCTTGTCTCCTCTCTTCATAGTTATCTGCCATCCACCTTCCGGCATGGCAACAGACATCTTTGCCCATTTTCGGCATGTTGACAACTGTCAGAAGGCAACAATTTTTTTCCAAATACACGCGAATTAAAATTAATGTCATCCATAGAAATTACTTGCTGTGGCCTAATATATAACCCGCGCAATCCGATTATTAGGAAAGGCGATATTAAATCAATTAAGGTCTATTCCCAAACCCTTTCAACACCCATAACTCACTCACCTGGGTACGCCAAGTCAGATTTAAGCAGCTTGGACCCGGCAGGTGTGCTCTTAAGAATGTACATAAATATATGTACTAAAAGCAGCGATTTGCCCCAAACCCCTGTAATTATCAAGGGGGTAAATCACCCCACCAGAGAGTGGGGGAAATGCGTTGTTAAAAATTAGACAATAGAAATATCTCAAGAATCCAAAATGGATACATTTAAACAAGGAGATAGGAAAATTTCTAAATGTAACTTTATTTGTAAAATCATGCCTGAAGGCTAATTGCTTTTACAATCAAGTATAATACTCGTTGCAATGCAGTAACAGGAGACAGGTAACAACTGTCTGGAAAAAACTTCTACTTCTACTACTACGCTAGCTATTATGGGGTTCGACTTCTTCTTTGAAGGCAGTGAATAATGAATAGTAAATGTATACAAGGCATATGTATAACCAGATGTTGTCTTTTGTTTTGACGTAGTTTAGCTCTAGATAATCGTGATTGACGTGTGAGTGAATGTTGTTACCTTAATGGACTGCTTTTAGATTTTAAAATGAGCAACTGAAACATCGATCATTTAGCCCATCAATCATAAAAACACGACTCAGACAAAAGGGGGGAACATTACGTTAGCATTTTTTGTAATGATCTTACATAAAAATACAATAGATACGAAGCTGGTGTGTTACGCCGAAAGGCGGTTATACCGGCTACACTGATACAGATACAGATATGATATGATGTGATATGATATGATGTGTTGTCACATAGATACATGTACTTGAGTAGCAAAAATTGAAATGTTAGAAAACATCATTTTGAAGTTCATGTAGTTAGTCAAACGAAACAAAATCAGTTAAACCTGTGATAACATGTCTCTTGTTACCCGTTACACCTGTACATTTGTTTGTTTGTTTGTTTATTTATTTATTCATCCAGAAAATACATGTCGCCTGATGGCGATTTTCAAAGATTTCTGGGGGGGAAAACCCCAAACAAAATCCAGTAACAAAATGAACTCAAGATGTATATGCTTGAATGCCAAATTTGTGCAAATATGGTGAGAATAGTGAGACACCGCTTTGTATCACGCAATACCAGAATGTACAAACTACGACCCTTTGTAGACCATATATATACACCGATCGACAGTTATACCTTCCTTTGATCCTTTAGCCAGGAAAGGGAATATACAAGTACAAAGCTACAGTACAGAGAGATGAAAGAAAGATCTGTTCCAAATGACACAGTTCTGAACTCTCGGTAGAATTTAAAAGGTTGTATACCCTACTCAAGACGCTTCCGCCGAGGTTTCAAACCTCCTACCAGCGGATGTTAGACCTAATGTGGGAGCCAACACAGGCAGAGAACCCAATCCTTGGAACTATCGCGAGGAAGCTGAGCCCGCCAAGAAGGTACATGGGTGAGAGCAGAGGTGAGGGCGTCTGTGCGGAGGGTTTGGGCTCGGGAGGGCGCCTGGGTCCGGCTGCTAATGGGTCGTGTAACAAGTTGTGCCTGTTTCATGCCGTGAGCCCCGACCCTTCGAATCTGAAGACGGAAAAAAAGTCACTGAGAGAAGTCTGTTTGCAATATTGTTTGGCCTGGGAAAGACATCGTCTGGCGGATTCCCAATGGTACCACAGGGAAGAGAGGAACCGAGTAATGGTCCAGATTTTCCCAGCCCTTCCCGCATGCATCACCGGGCGGCTGGACCAGGCGGCGGCGGCCTGGAGTGCCACGTCCCTACCGTCTCTTGACAGACGTCCTGACCCGTTCACTGTAAGCAAAGGTTACGGGGAGAATTACTGGAGAGGCGGGCTTGACATTCGCGGCGTCCCGCGGACTCAAGTGCACGGCCCTCCCTATATCTCTCCTACCGCCCCTCCTACCGGCCGCGAACCCACCGCAAAATCCGAGTTTCAGGGTCTGCCTCTTAGGCTGATCGCCTTTCCAGTACGGGTGCGGGGAAATATTGAATGAATGAAGACCTTTATTGTACATTTGTGTTCTACAGAACTAAGTACAGGTCGCATGGGTACAGAACATGAACATAAACAACTATACATTACATACATATGAACATATAGGAGTGTAAATAAATGTCTAATTTCTATTCTTTTCGGCTTCATCTCGCTTGGTAGTGATTGTATGGATATATGCTGCTGTGAGATTACTTAGAGTAGGTTTATCAAAAGTTAAAAGGAATACAAATTTCTATTTACTAGTCAAATAACTAAAGTGGGGAAATATACTTAATACATGGCTAAAAAATATGAGTCTATCTCTACTATACAAGGGGCAATCTATGGTGAAATGTATTTCATCTTCTAACTACAGAATATTACAGAATATTACCTACTTTAAGCATTGTCGATTAAAGGCATCCAGTGCCGATTTCAGGGCAGCAAAATTGGAAATATGCTGAATAAGGCAATCTTTGTGATATTGACACATACTACTTCACATTAGCACATTCGAGTCAGCTTTTCATAGTTGGGCTTTTCAAACTGCAGAAACAAGCCCTAAGATGAGTCCTTTATTTTCCGGGTGGTGCCCCAAAAATCAACCAAGGGCCCTTCCAGTAACCATTTTTCGTCAGAATTTGGGGGATTTTTGCTCCATGAGGGTCAATATAAATTGGGACAGTGTGATTTCAACTCAGTATGTAGATAAATTTCCAGAAGGCTTTGAAAAATTGGGTTTCCAAGCCCTAAAAACCGCACTGGATACCTTTAAAGACAACCAAGGGGAGTAGAAGTGGATTTTCAAAGACAATTTTCTGGTCATTCTTTCTAAAGAAATCTGTCTGATAGTGACATTTACTGCAATTTAGTAGCAAATTTCCATCATCATTTCATAATTGAAATGTTTGAAATACCCACAAAACAAGCTACGTGAAGCATCACTTTATTTTTTGGTACCACCAAAAAATGACTACAATAAGCCTATAATACAAAACAAGCAACCGTTGTCCATTACAGCGACATCGTATTCTTACCTCACAGATATCAGTATGTTATGGGATAGGATTGGTTCAACTTATACTACATTTAAAGCATGACCAGTATCTGTATCTGTATCTGTATAGCCGGTATAACCGCCCTTCGGCGTAACACACCAGCTTCTGTATCTGTATAGCCGGTATAACCGCCCTTCGGCGTAACACACCAGCTTCGCAGGCACGCGGCGCGGCGGCAGCTGGATACATACACCGATCGACTTGTTACACCTAACCCTTGAACATCAAGATATTGTTTAAAGCTATCTAATGACAATTTTGCTACCCTCAAAAACTGTATTGGATGCCTTTATGATGACATGTCCTCACATAGGCCCCAACTAGAAATCAATTCAATAATTCAACAACAATTCAATACTCAGTTCCTTAAACAAGCCATATTGTATACATTATCATATTACTTTATTATGTCTGTTAGAAACGATATATGAAATAAATATAGCCTTTACGTTTTATTATATTTTATGTGAATGGTGATAAAGCATGTAATACTTACTCTTCTTATTGATGATTTTACTATTGTCCGTCGCCACATTGATTTCATAGTCCTCTACAAATATTCATTCACAATCTTGCCTTATGAATACCTTTTTGATACGCATTGTACTTTTGTAAAAAAATATGATAAGTATGTGATAACAGACTAAGCTTGAAACGTTACCATATGGCTACTATTTACCTCACTTAATTGCTTCCGGTACCTTACCATCGTTACAAAATGAAAACTATGTAAAGTTCATATTGAGGAAAGAAGCTAGAACATATTTCTCCCCATATATCCACTTAGCATGGACAATGGATAAACATGTTATTGGAAAGTGTTGTCCTCAAAACATGGAAGTAACAAAATAACTCTTATTGATAGTTCCGTTATGTGATAGAGTGGAAACCCGGACTGCGATAACAGCACAACAGTCGGCGTGTCGTGTGAATCAGTCAGTATAAACACTACCTTTAATATCATATCCGCTACAGGTAATGAAGTGGAATATTTAACAACAAACAGGAGAGCATCTTTGAAAGAAAGTGTGTGTGCAGTTTTTATTTTTCTAGTAGGTGCAGCATAGCCCCTGTTACACATTCAGACCTTCCCCCGAGCACAAAGTTAAGGAGCTGTCTGACCAGATTTTGGCCACGCCTACCTTTCTATACGAATCGAACTTGAGTTGAATTTGAGTCATTTTTTGAGAAATTGGGCATCTTTGAAAGAAAGTGTGTGCAGTTTTATTTTTCAAGTAGCCCCTGTTACACATTCAGAACCTTCCCCTGAGCACTAGCAAGGTTGGCTGAAGTTCGGGAGATATCTGACTAGTTCTAGGCCACGCCTACCTTTCTATACGAATCGAATCGAACTTGAGTTGAATTTGAATCAAATTGAGCATCTTTGAAAGAAAGTGTGTGTGCAGTTTTATTTTTCAAGTAGGTGCCTGCATAGCCCCTGTTACACATTCAGAACCTTCCCCCGAGCACTAGCCAACCAATTAGCAAGGTTGGCTGAAGTTAGGGAGCTGTCTGACCAGTTTTAGGCCACGCCTACCTTTCTATACGAATCGAATCGAACTTGAGTTGAATTTGAGTCAATTTGAGCATCTTTGAAAGAAAGTGTGTGTGCAGGTATATTTTTCAAATAGGTGCAGCATAGCCCCTGTTACACATTCATAACAAGTCAAGTCAAGTCAATCTTTATTGCACAACAATTGTAACGGGTACAATGCATGGCAAACTCTTCAGTACTACATATCTAGCTAACATCTACTCTCACGTCTACAGTATTACCTACAAGTTCTATGTATCGAAAATAACATTATACTATTTCAAAAAGGTAATATAGTACATGTATATGTATGGAACATGGCTTGCATGATAAAGTACATGTCTTGAGTTCTATACATGACTGTATAAACTAGATTGTACATCAGTTGGTTGAATCGGATATAATATGATTTCTTAGAACCTTCCCCCCGAGCACTAGCCAACCAATTAGCAAGGTTGGCTCAGGTTCGGGAGTTGTCTGACCAGTTTTAGGTCACACCCACCTTTCTATGCGAATCGAATCGAACTTGAGTTGAATTTGAGTCAAATTTGAGTGCCAACGACAAGCCAAACGTGGCCGAACCTCCCGTCCACACCCGACTTTTTAAAACATTTTGAGGCATTCGGCTGGCGCAGCCGGACCGTGGTCGGGGGGAGTTCGGCTAGTGTTCGGGAGATCATATTTTTTTTATTCATCAAAACATGAAAACATAACAAGGACAGTGTGACGCTGACGCACTCAAGTTTATAACTTATATTAACAGCGCCACACAACAAAAAAAGGTACGATTAACATTTAAATATACAAAGTTGACATATCTGTGCGCTGTAGTCCCACCACTCCAAAACATTAAAATGTTAAATCAAATAAAATGTTGAAAAAGCTATTTGAAAGATAAGATTACGTGTTAACCTCCTATATCTCATTGGCGGAAACACATCCGCCAATCAGAGCTACAAGGAGAATTTAGCCCCATTTACACATGTAGTATTTGGACTTCTATATCAAATTGACTGTTAGAAACAGTCAAGCAGAGCTAGAAGCGCTTGGTATCTCCAATGTAAATCTGAGTTTGCATCGTTTTAAAGTTGTACATAGAGGGTAACATTGTGGAGCCTCTAAGAATAAAGTGCAGTTTAGCATTATCTGACATATTATTAAGGTTGACAAGAGTCCATATTTAGCAATGTGTGACATTGGGCTTACAATTGCTATTTCACTGACCCTGGTTCAAAACCTAACCAAAAGACTAAACGAAAACGGTGCCTACATGTATATCTACCTTTAAATTTTAAACAAACAAACAAAGCAATCACTGTTGTCAAGTGAACGTTTTAATATATAAATTTATTGCAAAATCCATACCCTAAGGCTAATTGCAAATTACAAACATACAAGAACATTGAAACAGATTATACTAAAATCTACATAATGAAAAGTAGTTGTCTAGAACTATAGCTATGTGTAAAACTATGTCTAAGGGGTTTGACTTCTCTTTTGTAAACCATGGAAGACGTAATGTCCCACCTTTTCTAAACTTTCTGGGTTTTGGGAAGTTAAAAGAAGAATATTTTTTCTCTGTCTGTAAGTTTAGAGAAATTTTTGATGAATTGTAGAAGTTTGAATAGTCAACATTTTATGTTGTTGTGGCACAAGTCTCATTGTAACCCGGACCATTTTGCCCCCAAAGGTTACTCAGATTCATGTATACAATTCATTTCAATCGATGCTAGACTATTATCACAACCGCACACCTCTGGAGAAAAACGCGATAGTTTGAAAAAATGTGATATTCTCCATCTTATGTTTATCTTAATCATGGTCTATACTACTAGTAAAAATGCGATAGAGGGGTGCTAATTCAGTTTTCACTAGTAGTAGACAGTTTGAGTTCATTTTTTTTCTAGAAGTGTGTGAAATGTTCACTAGAACTGTTTTTGTGTGTGTAACCCCCCCCCCCCCCCTCCTCCCCAATATTTTCACCACAAGTCACTATGCGTGCGAGGCGCATTGTTCGCCAATATGTTCACTCCCGATCGTTGCTTTATTGGTCTGGTTTCAACTTGGGCCCAACAGAGACACAACAAAAGCTTTTGTTCTGTCAGTTTTTACAGCAGTTGTCGCTTAAAAGGATAGCAGTGTCACGGTCACTGTTCTTTCTCCACTAACTGTCACTCTGTGCACGGCCGTGTCCCACTACTGGGACTATTTGCGTGCAGAGTCGGTCTGGCGACGAAAACTCCCTAATTGAAATATCTATGGAAACCGTTTCAAAGTACTTGAAACTAACGTCCATGTCCGGCTGTTAAAGAGTGGTAATGGCCGCGGTTTTCAAAAGAAAAAACTGTCCTCCGGGTCCAATATCCATTTGTCAAAGATTGTAATGGATTTTTAACACGAATATGACATTTCCTTATTGTATATGAGTGTGTGTTTTCGAAAATGGATGAAACACATGCATACTCAAAACCATTTGACAGAAAAGTTTTCGTTTTTTTTTTCGAGTCGCTTTGTTTTCTCTTTTAGCCAACGTAATAATATATAGATTTTGACACACAAAACTCAATACTTTACCTTATATGCAATTTCAGGGCGGCAAAACTGGACTTCTTTTCGATTATCCTTTTAATGCAGTCATTTGTATCCCTCCTAATTTAAATCACTCCTTTTCCACAGCATACTGATATCTGTGAGACAAAAATGCGATGTCGCTGACGGAAAACGGTTGCTTGTTTTGTACCGTAAGCTGTTTCTAGCTGTTTATGGGCGGTAAAGAGACGCTGCACGTAGCTTGTTTTTGGGCTATTCCAAACGCTTCAAGTATGAAATGAGGACGAAAATGTGGTAAGAAATGGCAGTAAACGAAAAATAACAAATGCATATCAAGAATATGGACAAATTATGCTTATGACTATGTTTTAAACGTTTTTGTGTGTTTTGTTGTCTTTTTTATCATACATTTGTACCTTTTTCGTTCACACTAACTGCCCGGCCCTAACATGACACAGCAGAGTTTAAGCACAAAAATGACGACATTTAGCAAACTTAATTTTTCTTTTTAATTCCCAGGGAGAACCTTCTTTGAGAATCAATTTCAAAACAACGATCTGCGTCCATAACGCAGTATATGATATCTTCATTTTTTTCGTTAAAAGACAGCACACGTATAAGATAAATCTCTCTCTCTCTCTCTCTCTATATATATATATATGCATGGGATACCATATTCGACTTACAAAAAGCTCGATCTACTATATGACCATGCTGTTGAACAATATGTAATTTTTCGGAGCCTAATTTGTAACATACCGGATGTTATTATGGCCGACCAGTTTTATTGGACTACTATTTTGCATACCATACGTCTGCGTAGTGTAAGTCTGAATTCATGGCATATGTTTCTTCAAACTTTTAAATTGTGAGAGGTCGGCAATTCAGCCATAATCATCATATGGTAACATTAAAACAGGTGAGACATGGGCGAAAGTAAGTGCAGTTTTATTGATTCAAACACTAGCACGTGCACTGTCAATGGTTTATGTGAAACGAAAAAAAAATACGACTAAGTTGGGGTTTATGTAGCATATTTGTGGTGGGGTGTTGTTTATGGATGGCAAGTATTTGTGGTCACACACTACGGACTCCCGCTATCACTTCAAAGTGCCACTGTATCTGTATCTGTATCTGTATCTGTATAGCCGGTATAACCGCCCTTCGGCGTAACACACCAGTTTCCGTATCTGTATAGCCGGTATAACCACCCTTCGGCGTAACACACCAGCTTCTGTATCTGTATAGCCGGTATAACCGCCCTTCGGCGTAACACACCAGCTTCTGTATCTGTATAGCCGGTATAACCGCCCTTCAGCGTAACACACCAGTTTCTGTATCTGTATAGCCTGTATAACCGCCCTTCGGCATAACACACCAGCTTCACAGTCAGCTGGCTACATCACACCGAACGGCATGTCACACCTAAGCCTTGGACATCTAACTCTATATTATACATTGTTTAAAGCTATCTAATGATAATGCTCCTATTGTACTTGGTGACAGCGAGTTCTATTCTGCGATAGTTCTATCTAGGAAAGAATGAATTCTTGAACACCTCAATCATAGTTCTAGGGAAGAATGATACGAGTATAGTACCTGTTTATAGGAAGTTTCTAACGCACAACCACTGTACGTGATCTATTCACTGTATTTGTAATTACCATATAAGTGAGAAAAATATTTTCACGTGATACTAAAGGTACTTTTTTAAAACACCTGTCACACATTCACACTTTTCGGGAATAGCCTGACCAAATTTATCCACGCCTAACTTTCTATACGAATCCAATCGAATTTGAGTCAAATCTGAAGCAAATTTGACCACGATCACGCTACGACCACTGCTGACCTACTCCCGACCACCAGCCAACCGCCAGCCGACCATGGCCGAACCCCCCGTCCACACCCAATGTTTTGAATATCTTGTAATGGTTGGGGGGGGGGGGGTCGGCAGTGTTCGGGCCATATTTATAATAAATTGTACACTATACAATGATAAGCGCCTATTGCTGTTCACCTTCCTTTCCACTTGTTCAACTGATTTCAATACGTTAGATCCTATAGAAAAATTCAATTAAATTCTCAGGGGAGATAACCAATACAGTATTCAAATAGGAAAATACATTAAAGAATGTTTCAATCTTAGAGAACACATGTTAGAGAATAGTTAAACCTTTATTGTTATCACTGATATATATTCTGTACGTAATCTGCCACATACATATATTCTGTACGTAAGATGACGTTATCCATACATGTATTTAACTTTGTTAGATCTTTAGTTGTAGAAGACCATACAAAAGCCCCTGTACTTTTTTGTTGTGTCAATAAAGAATCTCTATTTAGCTATGTGTGACAGTGGCTTACGTCAAATCGATTCCTGATCTTTCAAACATATGTTCAGCGTTGTTTGCGCCGGTTTAAACGTTCCATTATAGCTGCAACGGTATTTTGTATATGAGTATACACATGCCTATCTGTCCTGTTTATGAAAACAGCTGCATTTACGCACTTCTGTAAATGACTCTAGCTTATACAATCAGCTTTTTAGTCTAATCTGCAAGTTTCACGTTTTTCAGTTATTATGATATCTTAATATATTTCAAGTATCGAAATTGAAAACGTTTTAGATTACTCAAGCGTCATCAGACGCACAGACGTATTTAAAGGCATCCAATGAGTTATTTTGGGGCAGCAAAAACAAAACGCTAAAGTTTTAACTCTAAACATGTAACTACCAACACAGATGAACTTTCATGATAACGAAAAATATTTTGGATGGGGAAATCTATCTGTAATTGACATACACTCCATTTCGTAGCACATATTCATCATCACTCCATACCTAATGCGTTTAAAATAACCAAGAAAAAAAACTACGTAAGGAGTACTTTTATTTTTGGGTACCACCAGCAAATGTAATCCACTTTATGTTCACGGTAGCAAAAGTTCACGGTCTGAGAAAAATGGACATGTTCACGGAACTATGTCTTCACAGTGGCGACAGGTGCAGGAAAAAAAGTCCAGGAATTATTTGTTAACTGTAATGATAAGTTCACGGTACAGAAGTGACAGTAAAACAGTGAACATAACAGTATAGTGAAAAAATCAGGAATTACAGTTCTTGGAATTACAGTACTTGGAACCAGCCTACTATATGAAACAAGCAACCATTTTGGTCCGCACAATTTCGTCATCATTTCAGGCTTGAACTGTTTGTAATAGCCCGCAAACAAGCTACGTGAAGAATCCCTTTATTTTTTTGGTACCACCAATAAATAAATCCAACTAGAACCAGCCTACGATACCGTTTTCCGTCAGCGACATCGCATTTTTGCCTTTAGAGATGTAAGTATGCTACGGGTTAGGGTTTATCCAAACTACATTTTAAAATAAAATTGCTTTGGTTTCCTTCAACAAGAAACCTAGTATCAAGACCCAGGCTCTGTAAAACAAAAGTACGCTTTGAGTAGTATAGTGTGTCATTCAGAGAACTGTTCAGGTTTATACAGAGCCTATTCCCCTATTTTGAGTGTTCTGTTGTATGGTGCGGAGTGTTGGAAGGAGACGGCACTTATACAGCATAAACTGAATGTATTCCCGAACAAATGTCTAAGACGAATCCTCAAAATCTTTTGGCCTAACACCATCTCGAACAAGAACCTATACCTTAAGACAGGACTTAAACCAGTGAGCGAGACCTTGCGTGCTCGCAGATGGAGATGGCTAGGCCATGTTCTTCGCAAACCAGCAACTGATCTGACAAGAGTAGCGTTGAGGTGGACGCCGCAGGGCAGAAGAGCGAGAGGTCGTCCTAGGGTGACATGGAAAAGAACAGTAAAGAAGGAGGTGAGGAGACACGGGTTCTCGATGGATGAGGCGGCGAAGGTGGCTACTGACCGGCCTAGATGGAGAAGCTACTTGGAGCCCCATGCGCCACCAAGCTCGGAAGGGGACTGAGTGAGTGAGTGAGTATTCCCCTATTTCATACACTTAAGTACTGTAGAAAATATATTCCTAATGCAAGTAGACAAACCACCCATCGAAAAACATATCTGTTCCTTTATTTCTACAATAACTGAAAAGCGAGGAGAAGTCGAATTTATATAACGATAGTTAGTTTCTTTTGTATCTGTTAACAGTGTCCATTCATCTTGTTTTGTTGTGACCTGTACTTAGGCAAGTGTGGCAAAAATGTGCAATAAAGGTCTTCATTCATTCATTCATTCATTCATTCATTCATTCATTCATTCATTCATTCATTCATTCATTCATTCATTCATTCATTCATTCATTCATTCATTCATTCATTCATTCATTCATTCATTCATTCATTCATTCATTCATTCATTCATTCTATATTTCTGGCGTTTTGCACAAAATTGTACAAAAGCCCGGGTCTCCCACACTTCACACAACTACCCGATAACAACAGTGAGAGTGGTCAAAGATTCTGTTTGTTGTACTTTGCCTAAGTGCTTTGTGTTTATGTTCCTCTTGGTCAAAATGGTCTTGTCTTACATTGTCTGTTTTGTACATGTGTGTGTACAGGACAGCACTGGGAAAGCTGTGAGCAACCACCGAGAAGGCCACCCAGTTCAAACGACAACCGAACAACAAACACACAAATGTACAGATAAATAAAAACAAAATACCACTAAATTGCATTGTATACATGTACACAACAGTTTTAGGAATTAGAAAATAGTTTTGAAAGTTGAAAACTAACGAAGCACAGCTTATGATTTAAATGTATCCAATACGATTTCAGGAGGGCAAAACAAAAAAAAAAAGTCTGGATGGAGAAAGAAAGAAAAAAATATGTCCCGTTTTAGCTTGAACGTCTTGTATATAGTGTGTGTGTTGTTTACTTGTCTTGTTTTTTATATCAATCGTTTGTTAAAAAAATCAAATGCACAATTCAGCGGTGTATTAGTCAACCCCTGCTTTTGTATGATTTTGAATAAATTGAAAAAAATTGAAAATGAAGACATCTGTCTGATATTAACCTTTAGTACCATGTCCTAGCACATTAAAGTCATCACTTCGTATTTGAAGTGTTTAAAGTAGCCCCAGAGCAAGCTACATGATGTGTCCCTTTATTTTTGGTACCACCAATAAATAGCTAGGACCAGCCAATTAAACAAGCAACCGTTTTCCGTCAGTGACTTCAATGTTTTGTGCCTCACAGACATCAGTATGCTATGGGATAGGATTGATTCAATTTACTATATTTTAAAAAAATGACCAAGAAATTGACTTAAAAATTACTTACATGAAATTGCTTTGGGTTGTGGTTTCTCTAAGTGTTGGTTGCGGTTAAGACAACTTGACACATGTACACACTCTTTATTAGTAGAAGGTCTATCGTCAAAATGACCGAATATGATATATAATGGAAAGAAAAACTGGTTATAACACGTTCACGCGAAAAAAAATATTGGCAACTCTTTCATCTGGATGTTACATAGATTTATATAGATTGCCTAGAAAAGGGTGAGACAGACACGAAGAGTCATTTTTTCACAATTTATCTTCACCATACACCATTGCTTTGCTTTGCTTCCAATCAGCCTTCGCGCAAGGACTTGCAATAAAGCTAACTACCTTCACCAAGAAGGGTATTTTTCGCTAGTGTTTGATCTGCAAACAGGATAACACTAGAAGGCTTGATATTTGGTTGGTCGGTAGGTCTTGATAAGACTTCGAAATGATTAGATTTTGGGCCCCCTGGCGGCTTGTTATGGTACTGCAGCGGAACTTTGTGATGGCCCCCTAGAAGCCTGTTCTGGAACTGCATTTCGTTTCGAGTCTTTGAAAAAGAATAACTCCAACTGGTCGATAGATCGTCGTGATTTTTTTAACAATTTAGGACCTCATTTGCATAATTTAAACGAAAATGCTAGAATAGCCTTCTTTGTTAAGACAAGACTTTTGGGTCTAGAATATGACCAAATAATTTGATTTACGTAAAGGATCTTTTTTGCATAATCAATGAGAAACATGTATGATTTGTCATGTGTAAAAATGAAACATAAAATCATTTGGCGAAGGTATGAGATCGTGGAACTCTAGTCTACAGATGTACAGAATGCCAGTGTGATAAATCTACATACATGTACCTTTATCTTAGGTGATTTTCTCAATTTGTGTTTCCGTCCTTTTTACTCTCACACATAGCACACAGCCATCTGAAAATACGTAAATGTAAGGCCACACCGCCTTAATTTTATGGATGACATCCGCGCGCGCATTGACTTTCGCCTGTTCTAAAAAAAAAAAGATCACGTCCCCCTAGGCTCTGGTCTGGCTCTAGGCCTGGGTAGTCCATGGTAGTTAGCGACAATACGGAGCCGGTGGTAACTCTGGAGGATGGCACGAAGGCTACCGAAGCTCCACGACTCGGTACATACGTACAGTGCCGACTCATAAAGTCCGCAAAAAGCCAGCATGTGCCGGCTTGTCGTATACGTCGCTACGTTCTTCTGTTCCGCAAATTCACAATACCAGCTTTATATTCCTGTGGTTTAGTAGCATTTTTATTTTTGGCCGGAATTTTTTTTATTCGCCCGCGCGCACTAGTTTGGGGGTCTTCAGAGGATGTCATCCAGTCGGTGTGGCCTTATACGAATTAAAATTCCTCATTTACAATGTACTTCTGTTGGAGAACGGTAGGATTATCCAAGTTGACGTGATTGGTAAAATCAGATTTCCACCTCATGTTGCAAGCAGATATTTTCATTTTCGTTCCTCTCCGTTTGCGTTATCTATATCATTGCATGACCATCCAAATAAAATCATTCGCTATGAAGTTAACTGTTGTTGTTGAAGAAAGTTACAGTGCGCTTTCAATACATTGAATTCAATGATCATTACATTATTTTTACGATAATATTTGTTAAGTTGAAGGAAGAAGAAGGACTTTGTGTAAGCCTTGTAGGCTTTCTCCCTTATCCTGCACATTGTTTTTGATACTTTTTCTACATTTCTAATCTGTATTTATTTTGTACGAATAAATAAAACAACCAACCAACCAACCAACCAACCAAACAAACAAACAAAGTGACAAACAAACAAACAAAGAAACAAACCTTATCGCCGTTGGTATATTCTGGACACCTATTTTTTCTTGGGAAAGAAACTTTCCCTTCTAATCTACCACTTTGAAAATTTATTTGCTTTGACAGAATTCCAAATGCTGCCCTTAATGGTTTTTTTCTTTTAGATCTCCTTCCGCCCCCCCCATTGAACTTTGTAAACTTTTGAACTACCATGTAGACACGACATGCAACTGTGCAGACCACTTTTCTCACATGAAAAGGATGAAAAATAAAAATAACACTAAGAAATGGACGAAAAGGTAGACTGTATTCTTGTAGGACATGAGAAGAGAGTTGAGCATGAGTCAGTTCTGAAACGCGAGTGTTTTTCCTGTCACTCGGGAAGGCACTATATTTATTGACCGACCCTGGAAGACCTCCCAGCAAAAGGAAGACGGTGCAGATTGTTGAAAACTCTCTTATCACCCAAAAGACTTTTCCAGATGTCATCCACCAGAGACTTGCAGGCGCCAGCGGCGTCTTTGAAGTCTTTTTATCAGTTTTTGCATCCCATGCTCCCATCCCGTTAGGAAACAGCCCTGCGCATGCGTGGTGTGACCTCCCTGGCCGCCTTTGACCGGTTTGATGTTTTGCTTTCTGTCCTCTGGCGGTCGCAACTGCAAGCAATTTGCCCAAGTGACCCTGTCGCTTTTGCGGTACACTTTGTACTTATCCAGAAAGAGTTCAGAGAGAAGACCTTGTTGTCGTGCGCACATGTGCCCCCCTCCCTCCCCTAAGTGAGGAAGTACCCGGGGAACGAGCCTAATGGTTACCGTTGGAAGGCCTGCTCGTTCCCCTGGCACTAGTCCGGGTGTTACAGTTTAGCTCTAACGACCAGCCTGTTGCCGTGCGGCCTCTTCTTAATTGTGCGATCGGATTGCTCTTTACAGATGTTCCTTCGAGGAGAGAGGGCAACAAACGAAGAGGCTTCGGCCGCCATGAAAGACGAGTCATGTAAACACACCTTCCCTCAGACAAGCTCCCGGACACGTCTGAACAGAACGGGAGGCTGGGAGAGTCGTTAGCGAGGCCCATCTTTTGATCCGGACGGGTGACATTGGATAAATACTCATGCGTGCATCATAAACACACACTTACCTCTAATTTCACAATATTTATCGCAAGAGAATCACTTGGTGATGGGAACGACGCCGCGGCTCCTTCCCAGGGCACTGTTGGAGTTTCTATCCTCATCTTCAGTTCGACTTCTCGGGCGCGCTACCAGTCTTACACCGATCACATTAATGTGTTTCTAAATTAGATTTCAAGACAAACAGTCAGATTTCGCATTTCTATACCTTACGAAGGAGAACTAGTGTTGAGTATGGATTAAGAAAGGCTGGTTGTGGGGTATATTTGGAGGCCACGTGTCGTCTCTACCGACCAGTAAGGCCCGGGACCACACCGGAAGACTAGTGCCCTGATGAAGAGTTAGAACAAATAATTGAGCTTTGACAAATAACTGAGGACGACACTGGCTCATTCTATCCCCCCACTGTAGGATGTTCGCCTGACGAACATGATACGTTGAATCAAGAGACAGTTGAAACGGAAGACCACGTTACGTCCCTACGGTCTCAGGCCGCAGAAATGACGGCATATTAATATCATCTCCCGGGTGGTCTGTTTATACAATTGGCGTGAAACCAAACATATAGTAGAGGATGACGTGAGGGCAGGGCCGTGAAATTTTTAGGGAAGAGCAAAAATTCCATACAGCTCAGCAAGCTATGTCCGCTTCACAGGTGATTCTTGTATACACTCGCGAGTCTGGATGGCAAGAAATATGACTTCTGTCATCTTCAGATCGCATTGTAAGAAGTACCGTTCGTACGAATATGTCAAGAGTGCGGTCTAAGACAAATATCCAAGACAACTGAGTAGTATAAGAATAAATATACTTAAAGTTGGGCGATACTGTGATCATGTCTTGGCTTGTGTTCCTGTCTTCACCTGGAAGAGATTACAAGTAAGAAAAGATTGGATGGACATAAAAAGAAGGCGGACCCACGGAAGGAAGCTAGACTTAAAGAGAGGACTCTTGCTTTTTCAGGGGCTGGGGGAAAAGTGTTTATGTTCGGGCAGGGAGGCATGCGTTCAAGATCTGAGGAAGTAAAATAACCGAAAGGGAATATACATTCCTCAAATGAGGCCTGAAGCTTGTATAGATAGTGATGTCGTATGCTAGATCCGGTGTCTGTTAAAATACAGCCACTTGAAATAACATGTCCGTGATAGTTCGTCCATATGCGAGGTATACCGGGGGTGTGCATGCCTGGCTCCCCGGCCTGGATGCCCGCCACCCGAAGCAGATGTGTTTCGGCTCTTTACGGAGGGTCTCGCTTGGTGTCATTCGGGGGCTGCTATTATGAGCGGGTCGCAAAAAAATGGGGAGGAATAACACGTCCTGCCAACACACCAGCCGCCCTGTAGACTAACCCGCACAGGCGAGCCGCAAGAGGCACTGGGCTCACATTTGTGGGTGGTACGCGGCTAGGGTAACACTTAACTACATCCCCATCTGTGCTGTGTAGCACAACATGTCGGCAGCGCGGGGCCAGAACACATTTCTCTCACTCCAGACTATTTCCCGAGGTCGTGAAATACTTGGAACGATCATTTAAGTTAGGGGGGCAAGGGTTTTTTTTGGTCCCGGGTTTCAATCTCTGATTTCCTTATTGCCTAAGGAATGTAAGGGATCCTACTGGGTATGGGAGGGAATACTCAATCGAGGATGTAATCACTAAATGGACTTAATTAACAACATACAGAGAAAGAGGCGTGGCTGGTCTTAAGTGGCTGGAATGTCCAACACGACCAACCGCAGTCTCTACTACCCGTAGTACAACCACACACCGTACATGAAGCAAGAAGGACCACACTCTCTTTGTAAATAAGGGGGAATTTCTGACAAATTGGGCCAGGATTCTAGTGCATACACAGATCGTGCTCTCCCGATGTCACACACCGATATATTTTGCTATCTTGCTATAATAAACCGCGCGCTTGGCATACGGGTAAAAATAACAGAGGGAGAGAAACGGGATACGTGTAGTGTAGGGGACTACTGGCCATTACCGAGCAGGTGTCCGGGTGCCCTGCGGGGGTTGGGGGGAGGGGGTCCCGGGGAAACGACTCCTGTCCTACCCGGGCGAAAATCCCTAATTGCGACAAGATGTCCCCGATCTCTAGGCGGGGTGTATGGTGGGCACTTAGACGCGGATTAGGCACATTATCCTTTGCGGAGATCATAAAAACACGAGAGGATTATTGTGCACACCATTTACGACTTGCAAAGACACCAACCTAGCTAGCTGTACATGAAAAAAATCACCGATTAAAAATGCCCTTTCTTATATTTGTATATTTTTATTCATACGTAGACGAAAAAAGACATAACAAAAAGTTATAAGTGGCGCTTTTGCTTAAAACATCTTTAGGTAGTTTGCAATATCAAACAAGAAGAATGTTTGTGAAGATAAATTCAGAAAATCTCCAATCTCCAACCTAGCTAGACCAACCTAGCACTTTCTTATATTTGAGATTAAAAATTTGAGAAAAAAAGATAAAAAAATCTTTAGGTAGTTTGCAATATCAAACAAGTGTTTGTGAAGATGAATTCAGAAAATCTCTACCTTTCTGTCCAGATAGACACTTGGAATGACGTTTCTCCTCATATGATCCAAATCTTTTCTTTCTTTGTCATTCTATATGTCTGTCTACTGGTAATTTCTGCATGGCCTATTGAGTAAAACACCCCGGGCGCTGTCTAATGACTTACAAATTGTCCCGTAATTGTTGCACATCCTTCAGCTGGAACAAAAGGTTGGTGTACGCAGCCAACACGGGCGCACGAACCACTCGGCCGGATAACATCACGTCCATTTGGTTTTTGTCCACAAGTGAATTAAGATCGGCATAATATTTGCAAAAGACCTGGTTAAAAGCTGTGTCTAAATAAACCTAGGTCTGTCAGCCCACATTCCAAAGGTTAGAATCGAGCGGGTAGGCATGAGACGATTGGTGGAAGAGTTGTCAGTACATATAACCACTTAGTCCCAATGTTTTTCGACGCCACTCGAATGGCTTTTTGCTCAAACAAACTTTCCCCCCACACCAATTCGGGCTTCTGTTACATGTCCAGTTTTCTTACGGGGCTCTTCAGTAAATGGCACGGTGGTGTAGGACAAAACAAACGACTCACAAAAAGGTTGTTTCTGAAAAGCCGCTTGTCTGGAAACCCCTGTCACCTTAAGAAGTCTTATATCACTCAAAGAAAGGCGAGGAGACCACGTAACGACCACTCTTTCTCTCCCAGGCGGAATACATGTGTCTAAAACGCTGTAACAGGCCGGCTAAGTGCCCTCTCCGTATGGGAAGGGCATGTTCTAAGTCAAAATACTACTTAAGCGAGTTCGTGTTCGAGCTTTGAAGTCCGAAGTTACACACAAGCCAGTTCGGGTAAGCTGTGGTTGAGAGTCACGGGCACCCCTGCCGTGGCTAGCCGCCACCAGGCCTCCCCAAGCCGGTACAGATCGTAGAATTCGCTTTAAAGGCATCCAATGCAGTTTTAAAGGCTTGAAAACCCGCGATTTTCAATTATAAAATAATTAAACACCCATAAAATAAAGGCCTCGTCTTGGGGCTTGTTTCTACAGTATTGAATACCTAAAGTATGAAATACTGATTGAAATGTGCTAATGTGAAGTAGCATGTGCCAATATCATAAAGATTGCCTTCTTCAGAATATTTCAAGTTTTGCTGCCCTGAAATCGCATTAGATGCCTTTAAACAATGGAAGAAAGGATTTGCCAGAAGGTTAACTTCCCCCCTTTAGGCGCGGGTAACTCTACAGTGGCCAAACTCCCCTGGCCGATTTCTAGTATTCAAAAACTTAGCCTCCGTAGCAGGCTTATAGAACTGAGGGTTTGGTGGTCTTCGGCTGTTTTCTGATCAGCCCAGTTCTAAAAACGGAGGTAATTCAGTCAGGCCGGCTATGTTGTCTATATGCAATCAGAAAATAGCACATAAAAGACCATGAAGACCCCCCAAAACCCCAGTTTTTGGCATGCTATGGAGGCTATCAAAAACTGTACTCCTTTTGTTAATCTGGTAGAGACTGGTAGTTGGGGTAGCGGGTATACAGTCCAGGATATGTTCTGTACCTTGCTACACTCTTCTTATTTACACTATACACATCGGGGAAGCCAGTTGGATTTATTCCATATCCTCCACATAATAGTATATGTAGTTGACAACACATAACACAGATATAACATCTCGGTATGTTATACCTCCGTAACATATCTACATTCAACATTCTTTCTTATATTATATTAAAGGTATGGTTTGTAGGAAATGAGTTAAGCTCCCTTTATACTCAATATCATAATGAATTTATGCGTCGCAAAATATATTGTTTTCAATTGAATGGAGAATGTACAATAATGTTCCAAATCTTTACAAAAGACCCATTCATCCTTATGACGTCCTAAAAATTGACCAAGAAGCTTTACTTAGAAATCCAATGTCTTCTATATAATTCTTCGATACCCCATGTATTTTTGCATTGCTATATTAGGAAACAAAGCTTATTGCAGATACTTGCCCGAGGGCTAATTGCAGTTACAAACAACATAAGAAAGAAAATACAGTGGTATGTGAGACTATATCTACGTCTAATATTATACTATATTCTACAACATACATGGTACTAGTTTTACTGGGTTTGACTTCTTCTTTTTAGGCAAAGGAAGACGAATTTACCCACTTCTTCTATAATATGTGGGTTCTTTGATCTTAGTAGTAAAATTGTTTTTTTTTTGTGGCAGGGAATGGTGGGGAAGTAAGGGAGCATTTTGGACACGGTGCTATATATGTTGAATCAAAATATCATAATAAAATAGTGGGATGTCAAGTACTGAGACTGAGCCCTATTTAGAAATGATAGGTCAATATTTTGATTGGTTTTTAGCTGTATAGACATGGTACCATTTTAGCTACTTCGGCAAGAAGACATTATACGTGCTTTCACTATGAAGGTATCTCAATACGACATGTTACAACTATGGTGTTCTGTAAAATGTAACCAATTTGGCTTCAGTGCGAGCTACCAAGCTAGAGACAAAAGAAAATATCAGAGCACGCATTACTAGTATATAATGTATACTTCCTATCAATTTTGTAAGTTTACTCTGAACAAAATGTTTCAAACCATGTACAGTAGTTGATAGATTTTGAAAAGAAAGTAGCTGATAGAATACAAATTCAATGGATTTATAAAACAGAAGTTTAAAATGTGTATATTTCACAAAAAGAACAGATATCATATTGGGAGGAGGTGCATTTCCGTAGCATCACCATTTCCTGCTTTGTGGTTTCAAATTTGCAATCAGGTCCGATCATGAAAAATATAGAATTTGTATTTCCTTTCTGTTACAGGCAAATCGGCCAATATATGACAAATAGATCTAGAAGAGAACTTGTATTCGTGAAATATCTGGCGGTATCTAGCCGGTATTCTCTTCGGTATTGTTTCTTAGAATGAGCGATTCCACCAATATACACATATGTGAGAAAAGTAACGTTATATGTGTCTGTCTTTCTACACAATACTAGTCCTTCCTCCAACATTCTACACCAATAGAGTGTTATCCTGTACCTGTTATGATCCTTCATCCGTAGATTTATGTGCAAAGTTTCTGTCTTTTGACAGGAGCTATATATACACATATATACATACACATTTGGCGCAGTGGGTAGTTGATTCAGGTGGCGGGGTTCAGACATATGTGGACATATGCACTATGAACAGTACCACATGTCTTACTTATCACGTACAACACTGTGCATGGTGTACAAAATGACTAATAAACTGGTGGACGTACCAACCACTAAGTATCTGATACCAGCCCAGAAAAGAACAAGAAAACAGTCATGCCTTCAAATATCAACCGAGTTATCAACCAAGAATTGAGGTGTTCAAAAACTCGTATTTCCCCAGAACTATCGTAGATTGGAACTCGTTGCCACCAAGCACAGTTGGGGCATCATCACTAGAAAGCTTTAAACAACTCTTGCAATCAAATGTGCAAAGATTGGGTGTAACAAGCCGTTCGATGTGATATAGCCAGCTGCCGCCGCGCCGCGTGCCTACGAAGCTGGTGTGTTACGCCGAAGGGCGGTTATACCGGCTGATACAGATACAACAAGGAGTCAACACATAAACAAGTCTTCAAGTTATTAATGTTTTAAAATTGCTGTTTTTTTCTAGTTGTCTATGAATGGTAAAGCTATTAAGAAAAATATATTTGTCAGGAGAAATGGTTATCTTATTTACACATTCTTTTGCAATTTACTGTAAGGGCAAACGTCTTTACGTGTTTGACCACAGAAGTAAATACAAATGTTTGCGGTTAAGGGGAAGTGTCGATGTTCTTCGTCTCTTTGTCTAAGAAATATTATCTCTGTCTCCTTCTCTTCGAGACGCGGTACGAATCCCTATGGCCTGCCGTGGTTAGCCTTAATGTTTAGGGAGTTGGGGTCATTTTGTGATCGTATTTTAGGCTTAAAAAGTCATTGAATGTTTCTTGGCGTTCGGGTAAGACTTGGTAAATCGGATCCGGTGAGCCACAGGGAGATGTCCTGGCCGATTACCGAGGGAAAAAAAAAGTAATCCAAATGGAGTTTAAAGTCGCCATCATGGCATCCCAAATCCGATATAATCTAGGACTTATCGCCCGGGCATCGCGAAAGCTTCTCGCTCCCCTAAAGTTTAATGAAAACATTCTCCTGACAGGAGAATCTCGGTGGTATTTTCCGCCCTGACAGAAAGAAAAACATTGGAGCAATATTTTTTCTCTCAATTGGTAAGAAACTGGCATGTAGTGACCCTCCAATTGACTCTCCTGACGTTTCCAAGATGGCGGTTCCATCATGGACGGCCCGTGTTGAGTAGTTAGACTTATAAACATTTCCCCTCCATCCTTATCGCTTCAATCTGGAGCCCGCAACACGGTAAACAGATGCTTAAAGGCCGCGGAAAGACAAATCATTTGGTGATTTACTGTTTGAGGGACCGAGGCAGGCAACCGAGAGCTTTTTACAAATGAGATATGGCTCCCTTTTTTTTCAACATGGCTCTGCAATTTTAGCGTGTAGTGGTACTGGGATTTCAGGGCGGTGTTGGGACTTGTCACGGGAACACGTTTGGGACCAGCGGGGGCAACGAGCCGTAGAATTGCCGCAGTTCAGACTCCCCACGATCGGGCGACAGGAGAAGGAACGCACCGGTACATGTTAGACGACTGAAAAACGTTCTCAGAATTTTTGCGGTTCCGCGCCATCGGCTAGACAACCTAGGTGGGCTGGGAGAGTTAGCCGTCTAACAGAACAACCCGGAAATATCACCCATATTTGCTAATCTCGACTTAACCTTCTTTTTAGAGACTTCTTGATCCACTCTAATAGGGTAATGAGGGACAGCCTTATAGGCCGAGGTTGGAGAATATATGGTCATTTTCGGTCGAGATTTCAGCATTTCAGTCTACTACTGCACATTAAGTATTTACTGAAATAGAGAAAGTCCCTAACATGTAACTGCCGAGAGAGAAAAATTATTCCAACTTCCTGGTGCCAGAAGCTTTTTACTGAAATTACAACACACCTGTTCATTGAATGGATTTGCATTTTTACTAAAAATGAATTAAATCGTGACCGTCCTGTTTTAAAACAGAGGTAGCTAGCTAGTGAGAATGCTTCTCTGTTTTTAACGTTTCAATTTAAAACCAAGTATTGAATGTGTTATCCCCAATTATTTTTAATGTAAATCTTATCAAATCCTTCTGAAAATGTTTATTAAGTAATGGACTGAATTTTAAGTTTATCAATTAATAATGGTTATGTGGAAGTTAATATGACAGTAATGTTCTTACCGTGAAAATATTGTTGAGTGAATTTTTCATAAACATTGACATCTGGCGTTTTTTTCCAGTTTGGTGTCTTTCTATTGATAGTTTATGCACGATAAAAACCCAGTGTTTATAAAACAAAATGACATTTGTCAATGAAGGTTACACATCCAGATAATGAGATACACAAGGAAATTGTTACTCAAGCAGCTGGATAGATTTTCAAATGACATTTCTTAATATGAGATGTCACACCATATATTTTGGGCTTACTCGAGAGAAAATACATGTGTCTGAAACATGTCATGTGGTAGAATGGTTTTTATGGACTCTTGGGTGATTGTAGAATGGTTTGTACTTGCCACAGGGTCTGTGTTATTTTGCTGTCTCTCTGGCAGAAATGTTACGGATGGTTCTTGGTGATTTTAGCGGGAGCGCTCGACGTTTCTCCCGCGGCAAAGCAAACAACCTGTCCCCGCTACATGGCGTTGAGACGTTCCTTACTGAGAAAAATAAGCTAACTTTCGTCTGAGGTGTGAACAATACTGTTTGTGGAGTTAATCCTGTTCTCACAATGCGTAAGTGGGACCCCCTCCCCCAGTACCACAAAGACATTACATGCCCTCTGCTTGTCAGACAACCAGGCTGGCTGCCACACTACAGGTGGGGGCAGTACTCTTCAATTTTCTCTCCTGCTCAAACAAAAGGTGCGACAATTGCTGGACAGGTGACCTTCTGCAACTCGTACTTTGTGGCAGGCAATCAGGGGTTGTTTCTGAACTGTGTACGTATACTTGAGACTGACGACCCTGTTTTTCCGCACCTTTTGTTTCAGTGTGCTCGGTGCCACCTGCTCTGAGGCTTCATTTCCCTATGATTGTGGCTGTGAGCGAGTTGTGGTCAGCGCCGGATGCCTGGCTATAGAGTCCGGACAAGCGACTGGACATGATGATGGCAAAAGGGGGAAATGGACAGCCACCCGACAAGCCGGTGGTCACTAATAGCCGTAATAATTCTGTTGTAGCAAGCTTTGATCTGGGTTTGATTCTAGTTCACCGTAACGTAGCAGACTGACTCTCCCCAGCTCGACCACCTGAGTCCCGGCTTGAAACACCCGCACACAAAGCCTAATCAAAACTCAAAACACCGCCAATACATTTTACACCGCTGTCAACAAACAACGAAGCGGATGCCTAAAGAAAAGAGAGGAATGAAATACGAAAGGCTGGAGTTTATACTTTGTTCGGTAACGGATGACAGAACCCTATCCTAGTGGAAGAACTGCACTATCGTTTCGCGCTGGACTCTCTCACAAAATAAACACTATCCCTTAGATCTCTACTAAGCGGCTAACAATGATTATACTCAAAACTCAACAAAACGGAAAGGTATAAAAAAAACCGGACATCATTTACAACGTTTTCAGAAAAAAAATCAACGGTGTTGACTACATTTGAAAAAGACCCTGTGTGTTATGTATAAAGTTGAAACAGTAGATATATCTACATAAATTAGTGAATTACAAATAAAGAGACACACGAATTGGATTACTAGAAAGTCAAGATGTTTTAATCTCTGTTTTTATCTGTACTATGCTGATACAGGGAGAGGACATGCGAGTTTATGTTTTAGGAGAGATAAGCCGATCTGTTAATACGGGTAATGAGCCCCGTGGTGACCGCTCTGCTAACAGCTTCCGTACATCGCCCCGCTCTGACAGGCGTGGAATTAGGAGTCCAAATCTCCTACAAATCACTCTATAAACACTGTACATGTCTCAGTAAGCCTTCCGATACTGATCTACAGTATCAGCTAAAGTCTAGAGGAAATAGCCGGACATCTTTTAACAGCAGTGAGTCGCAATACTACCAATCGTTTACAAATCTATCCTTGTATGTTCGAACCGACAAAAAAATATTGTCCGAAACAATATTGGCAGTAACGTGGCGTAAGAGCAATTTCTGGTGTTAAAGCAAGCAAATTAAGGGCCATCATAGAAACCTTGCCATGTCAACAAGCCCTGCTTTTATTTGCCTGCACTTAGGTAGACCTAATAAAGGCACATGTCTACTTTCTCACCGGGGCAGAACAATTATAGCGACCGAAGATGCACACTTACGCTGGCCCAGCCTCTATAGTGTACCGGTCGGCCCGGCTTCGGAGATCTCTCTCAACTCCAGACTTCGACAAATTATTGTCCAAAAAAACTCACATCATATAAATACGACAAGTTTAAAGAGTCCTATATGGTTTGCGCTTTGTCCATCACGTCATTCCATGGGCGAAAACGTTGAAGGGTTGTGTACATGTGTGTGGGAGGGCATAGTACGGGTGGTAGTAGTACACAGGGCTGGTCATAGTGGGTAACATGGACGGTCTAACCAGGTCCTCAGGGCTATATTGTCTTTGGTTATCCTTGACAAGGACTTTCACGGCAACTTTCTTAGCGGTCGGTGGCGTTAGCAGTTCCTGAGCCATCTGACGGCGTTTGGTTTTGTACCTTCTGTTCTGAAACCAGATTTTTACCTGGGTCTCCGTGAGCTTGAGCGCCGCGGCTAGGTCCGCCCTCTCCGGGCCCGAGAGGTAACGCTGATGGCTGAACCGTCGCTCTAACTCGAACACTTGAGCGTGAGAAAAGGCGGCTCGGGATCGCTTCTTCCTGGGTTTGTTCTGCTGCTGCGACTTGTCTGACTCATCTGGAAGACAAAACAGAAGAAGAAAAAGCAGTGAGCTCTCAGTTGACATTGAAGATATATAAATAACCGAGCTTGTAAGTAAAGGCGGAAGTGGGATCCGTGTAGTGATATGTTAGACTAATAAGTGATAAGATACACCTCCCACAAAATGTGGATCCCGCCATGAGTGAAATTATGGGTATGGCGACGGGCGAGTTGTCAGAACGTCTCCTGAGTGAGCCTGTTCCAGACAAAACATGCCATGTGTACCGCAGAACGGTAAAACACCCACCGGTCTTCACGTCCTCGTGAGAGTCCTCGGCCCCGCTGTCCTTTTCTGGCTCGGGGTCAGTCGGCACCGTTTCCGTGCTAGTCGCCCGTCCCGGCGGGGAAGGGTGCATGTTCACCCCGACCCCTGTCTTCTCCTGTAGCGGTGACAGTCGCTGCACGTTCACCAGCTCGGCCTCGGTTGTGGTAACAGTGTTCGTGACGGGTTCGTGAGAAGCAGCGGTAGACTGGTGTGCCGTTCTCGGGCACGGAGCTGAGCTGGCCCCGACGTGTACTTGCTCCTGTCCGGTGCTTGTTGTAAGCTTCTCGTCTCGCCCAGGGGCACGCCGAGTCAGGATGTCATTGATAGAAAACGGAGTTAAGGAGCTAGTCTGGGCTTCCATCCTGTGGTGCTGTTTGTGAGGACACACAACTCTCCTAAAGTCTGTAGTATCCTCTCCCTGTCACAAACAGAGTACCTGCAACATGCACAATTGTTGTATATACACGTTGGCCTGTTTGGATCTCCGAGGGCCTCCGTAGGACGGCCGAGATTCAACAATATGTATTATTCATCTGTAATAATGAAGTACAAATGACGTTTGATAGAAGATTGACAGCACCATAAGGGCCCTGGAGCGATGCTGGGTGGAGATAAAAACATCCCTGCTTCAGCGAGCCTCGCTATTGGTGGGCCTTGCTATTACACCGAATTGTTGGCGTTTTTAAACGTTTTAACAGCATGTTAAAGTGGCTCGGCCCCACTCAATTACACACCACGCAATGCAGGTCCTCCCCGCAGGCCGGAAGAAGCTCACCGTGCGAAGAAAGCCTGCCAAGTGCCCTCAATTTGTAACGTAATTGGGAGGATTTCCACCACAACTCGATCGCACGGAGTTTCAGTACATGCCCCCCTCCCACTAAATTTCATCTTTCAGCATTGACGTCCAATTGTAGCCTCTGCAATGGGGGGATTTTTTATATGACCACTCAATGTGCCGATGATTTGCTCACGGATTATTGTCGTGTAGTTGCCAATTGTTTTAGCGTTGTCAAGTCATTATTAGGTTGTCACCCTGCTATTGAATTAGGGTTGTTTCTTGGCACCTTTTAGCCGACCAAGTCAAATATTGGTCATGGCTAAGCCAGCCCCGTGTCACCATGGGTAATTGAAGTAATTTCTTTAAAAGCCACAACAAAAAGCGAGTGAGTTAGAGCAGGGGGCGGGCTGGGTGGTCCCAGCCAAATTTTTTTGTGGTCTCAGTCAAAGATTGATGAGTCGCTTCACTCGGTTGGAGAAGATGCTATCTTTTCCAGCCAATCAGGGCGCGGGAAACACACGTGCTTTAATTGGAGAGATGCCCCCTCGATATAACCTAGTCCGCCCATTGGTTAATAGATTGTCAACTGTCAATCACCGGCTAATTTACGTTTCACCATAATCCTCGTCCCAAGCGGCCGACGGGTGTGTCAACAAACATAGCGGCTTATTTTGCCACCATGGTTTTTCCTTTTCTCTCTCGCTACAATCTCCTGTACCCTACCTGCTCTAAGCTATTAGCGGAGTCTACAGTTTCCAGTCGTTGACCACCGGTCAGTTTTTTTCAGCGCCACGCCACAGCGAGCTCGCCACACAATGCTATCTCCCGTGAAAATCTAGGCACTGTGGTGCCCGTTAGTCTACCAGTCCACCCGATTGTTGATAGAAACGAAGGGAGAGAAAACCCGACTATTATTGTTACAGAGACACCCTTAGTGGTGTATGTAGAGAGCAATGCTAAGTACTCTAAGAGGCATTCCTGTTTTTGCACGGGTTTTTGCTCACTCTATGCGGGGGATAATTCCTTCCTCTAGTTGCTACATTTGAACAAAAGATCACATAATTTGTCTACCTGAGCTAGCAGGTGGCCACGCCTTCTTATCACGCGGTTATACTCAAGACAAAACAGCGTTATTTTTCGTCAACTTCCTAACAAAAACACTCTATGTAGGTCAGAAATGCTCTTCAAAAGAGGGCCGCATTAAATCTACAATTCTTCTCTCTAGCTCTCAATCCGAGTTGGTGTCTGTTCTCTAGTATCAACCACACATGTACTTTATTGATTATAAACTTTTGATATCTTTCTATTCTTTGATCTTGGGCTGGTATCAACGATAGACTGATGTCTCAGTCATTAAACACACAGCGCTACCATAGCGCTACCATAGGTACAAATGCAAAGACATGAAACAATATTTGTTTAGAGATAGCGCTTCATGTACACTTAATGTATATTTTCATTACGATACTTAGAACTTAATCAAATTTCTTCCATTTCTCAACTCCCCATTAAATATTTAATAATCTATAATCAAATGATCAATTTGAAGTTATATTACGGGCAAAAAAAGGTTTACAAGTTAGAAGAAAAACGCCGGTCCCTTTCTAAAATCTGATAGTTTGGAATTACGTGCCGGCAATTGTTTGCTATCTGACTTAAGGTCGCGTAGTGGGTCATGGTGGATCAAAAGAACAAATTCCGTAAGTACTTATCTCACTGCCTTATCTTAATGCTAAGTAGATTACTACAGAACACTTTTGGGATCTTAAGTCTTTCTTTCTTCTGACCTTTTTTCAAAGATCTCTGTTAAGATACAGCGTCAAATTTAAGATAAAACTATTACCGCACGGTTTGAAAAAAAACTGTTGTTTTCATTTCACAATTCATTTTGTAACAACAATAATAAGAATAATTAGTTGATGCAAAAAGGTCAGAATGAACGGAAAATAAAAGAAAAGAAACACGAACCAGTAGGAAAACAAGAATGAATGACTGAATGAATCTGAATGAATGAATGAATGCAGATATTCTTTTCACCTGTTTCGCGTTTTTTTCTTTCTGACAGATATCTGTTTATAGCAAGACGTCAGGGCATTGGAATGTCATTGTGTTCACCTGTGTTTTTATCTGGATACACCTTACCCTATCACCGCCTGTGTTCTGGCGACAGTTCGGGTCAGGCTCTTAAATTGTGACCCAGCTTCTAGATCTGGGTCCAAGGTTGGGGAGAGTATTATGGGATGCCGTTTGTTTTAGCTAGACCGCTGCAAGGTGTGAATGTTCCTCAGCGCCCTCGTGCGACAACTTCAAGTCTTTCTTGTCTGGCGCTCTCCTGGCCAGTGTCGGCTCGAATTAGCCTTTACCAGGCTTCGGGAGGCGGCTGGAAAGAGTAGAAATCGGTCAAATAGAGAGATAACATACCGAGGGAGTTGGTCCGCGAGAAAGTACATTTTTACCGCAAACTGTTCTCTCCAGCAGACCAACTCCCTTGGCATGCTATCTCTCTATAGTATTTGGCCGATTTCTACTACTCTTTCCAGTCGCCTCCCGAAGCCTGGTAGAGGCTAGGCTCAACCGATTTAGGAGTAGTTTGTTCAGCAAGTGTCTACCGTAAAAAAAAAGGCGCGCATGCGCGTCTGTTTGAAAACACAACCCTGAAAGAAAGTATAGTCGTTTATCAAAGAATAGATCTAGAGAAAATTTTGCCTTTGTGGGCAGGAGGCAGAACCGAGCATCCTCCTTGAAACAAAGACGGTCTGAGGTTTGCGGTGTCGTCTGTCAATTATCCCCACCGTGATACCTTGCACTTACGGGGACAGGAAGGGCTCGAGTCGGCATGTCCGACTCTAACAAGAGGAACCTTGGGAGAGTGAGCCAGCCTGTCGCCGTCTGTATTTACCTTAGTCAATATCCCATGCAGCACTGCCGTTTTAAATGCACCTTAGGCTGGGCTAAGGCCAGATAACTTGGAATGGGCTATTAGCAAACATCATCTAATACCCCTAACCTCCCGCTACACGTACACTGACTCCCGCTAACCAAGATTTTGTTACATATTCCGATCTTCGTGTTTTGTTTTGTTTTTTAGTAGGGGAAAACAGCGTGGTTTTGTCCTGGAATTCGTCCAGATGACAATCGTAGACCATAGCGGACCAACCCGTCATTCAAACACGTCAATGCTGGTGCGTACACCCCGCCCTCTCAATAAAAATGCTAGCCGATCACTGGTATATATGCGGCCGTGGATCTGACTTCACCAGGCGGGGGATTGACACAGATATACCGGCGTGGTCCGTACGTGGCATGCGGCGGTGTCGCACAGGACAACCGACCCTTCAGCTCTGACAGGCGGACAACCTCCCGCCTCAATGGCTCCATTTTCCCCTGCTGTCAATCTTGACATCTTCATTTGTTCTCCCCAGGGAACGGTGGCAATTTTTAGCTCCCCTCCCTAGCCTATATGGTCTCAAGTGGTTAGTAATATGCGAGTCAGCTCATTTCTGGGCGTGGAAGTTTGTGTGGACCACTTTGGGTCCTTGCGGCGACCACACAGCAAGGCACGTACTAGCCAAGTGATTGACCAATGCATGTGCGGGTGTGGACGCTCCTGACATCACAACATCATCTGCACAATACGGAGATAATGTGAGGGGGATTTAGATACATGTGTTCTGCACTCTACCCCGTCATACATGCTTGGCATTATGTTGTATGGTTGTCTACTCTCATTTCGCGTTTGTCGTGTGTTTGTCGCACGTTTGTCGCACGTTGACCCACATTTTCGCATCATACCTCCAACTAGTAACGTAACGAAACAGCGATCGCAGAAAACTAAACTCGACTCATGAATTTGCGGTGTTTGTTTTTCTCGTCAGAATGTCGTGTGAACTTGTTGTTACAGCGCTTCTACAGTCACTTCAAGCGGCCGTGACTCTGAATTTCAGCCGGTTTAAAAGCGGGCGCTCGGAGCGATCCACACAGCTGTACTCCTGTAAAACAGTTTAACTCCGCGCCCTTGTGTCCCCGTGTCACTTTGCGCTCTGAAAAGGCGAGTTTAAGTTACCGCAGTCTGACCCTTGCTATTTTCCCCCACTTGGTATTTATGGCCCCGTACATGCCACCCTCTGTATTTTCATTTCCACCCAAAATGAGAACACAGGCCATGCGCGCGGGATAAACTTTCGCTCGGTCATTCCCTTCCTACAAAAATTCTTCACATTTTCTTGAGCTAAGGTGTCTTTGCGGGGAGCTAGTTTGAACTTCCTGTGGTCGGCTGGGATATCACCGTGTGAATTATTGCTTTTCTGGGTTCTTAGTCCCGATTTGGTAACCGTTGGAGGCACGCCGTATATGCGGGCGGGTATTCTAAACAGGCGATGGAGGCGGAGAAGTTTTTCTACGTGTTGACATCGTTTGTTTTACAATGAGACAGCCGCGCAAGTGCAAGTGCTAGTGTTACTCCCGAGCATGGCCTGCTGCCGCTCGCCCGGCCACACACACCAGCCTCCAGCCCTAACAACCAATCACCGTCTGACCACCCTTGGAGCTGTAGAACACCCCAAATCGTCATAATTATTAAAAAAACATTCTCAAAAAAAAGAAGAAAAAATATCTAATCGTAAAATGCGTCAAAGTACGAAACAAAGTAGTGAAATAACTTGGAGAAAACCCCAAATCGTCATAATTATCAAGAAAACATTCTTAGGAAAAGAAGAAAAATAAAATATTCGTCCGTAAAATACGTCAAGTTTTACAAGAACGAAACAAATGTCAAAGTAGTGAAATAAATCACAACAATGTTCACAACAAGTCTGTTAGAAATTTTATACTGTTATTGATGGATTCTAGCCTAACGTGGTACTTGTTAGCCTATTAATAAGTTATATTGTGTGTGTTTAATTTGTGTATCTTTCGGCACCCGATATCAGCCATGCTGCCTGGGTGGCCATTGTATTGCCTCGTTGCAATTGAAATAAAATAAAATAAAAATTGTTCCTTGATAAATTCGAAACAAGTAAGGTCTAAGGTCGATTCTTATTTTGAGTGTGAAAACAAAGCCAGCAGTTAACAATACATAGAAAAGGCAAAAGTGCAAAAAGGAAAGTTTACAGAAAATGCTCGGAGCCTGTTGTATCTTTCAGCTCAGAACAGCAAATAAACTTCTTCAGATTCGGATCAGTGCGACACATTACAAATGTACAATTGCTGTTATAAATGTAACATTTAAAAATCTAGTTTGGTACGAATCGTATTGTGAAAGTCGTTGACTAGTTCTGTGTGACTTACTTAAATTGGCTGGTTGTGGAGGTGTAATGTTGCAAAAAATTCGTCGACATACGAGTACCAATTTGCAAAACAAAAGTTACATGTGTGTTTGTGCCTGCTTCGCAGATTGTGTGTGTGTGTGTGTGTGTGTGTGTGTGTGTGTGTGTGTGTGTGTGTGTGTGTGTGTGTGTGTGTGTGTACGGGTCGGATCGCTAGAATTCGGCAAAACAAAGAAATAATTGGCCAGGAGAGTCAATCCAAAAGAAAGTTAATTTTCCTCTCCAAAGGTACAAATGAAGTCAACGGTGACAAAATTCTCCTGACCAACTATGATATATATTTGGCTACATTTTTCTGCTTTTTTTTTTGCACCAGCGGAAAAAAAATTAGTCTCCACCAGACTCCTTTTGCAGGCTGAATAAATCGTAGAAATCGGCCAAAAAAGGGGATTGGACCCTCTATGGCCGGCTAACTCCTCTGGCCAATTATATCCCCTTTTTAGGCCGATTTCTACGACTTATTCAGCCTGCAAAAGGAGCCTGGTGGAGACTAGAAAAGAATTTAGTGGAGGCTACCGGGACGCCCATGTTGAGCCCAGGGGGTTTGTGCGTGCGCTGAAGCCCGTAAAATCTCGAGGGTAATTAGGAAGAATGGGTGGGCGGGAAAACACTTCATTCATGGGGCTATCCGAACGCTCGAGTGGACGGTGTAATCACACTGGATTGCTCATTTTGCGGTGCGTACGTATGAGTCACCGCTACAGGAAACCGGTGCAATTTCAGGACGGCAAAACAAAAAAAAATATTCTTGAGGACGAAATCTGTTTGATATTGACATTTGCTGCAGTTTCTTAGCACATTTTCATCATCATTTCATACTTTAAGAGTTTGGAATAGTCCAGAAACCAGCTAGGTGAGGAATCCCTTTATTTTTTTTTGTAGAGCCAGTAAATAAATAACTAGAACTAGCCTATGATACGAAACAAGCAAGCGCCATCGACATCACATTTTTGCCTCATAATAGATACCAGTATGTTATGGTTGTTACTTACTACATTTTAACAAATAGACCAAGAAATTGACTTTAAAAAATGCAGTTTCACCGTCCTGAAATTGCATTGGATGCCTTTGATATCGACGTATCTTCTTGTACATACAGTACAATCTTAGCCTGTTACAGGTACAAACATACGTACAGACAAGTATAATATTTAAACATTGCAAACTTCGAACATCGCAGAGCCATGTGTAAACTTCGCATTAGTGACCATCCCTTACGTATAGAATCCGGCAGGCATAGCCGTACCCCTCTGAAAGATAGAACGTGCGAATTCTGTAATCAGACAAACTATGTAATCATGTTTCCAAATGTTTCAAAAAGAGAGAAGAAAGGGCAACTAGCAGTAGATGATAGGTAGTATATAGTATTGATATGATGTATAAATTCCTAGCAATTAGCATTAGAATATAGCGTTCCAGTATGCAATACTCATGTTTTGCATACTGCATGTCCTCTTGTGCATTTAGCCCATCTGGGCAAGAACATGCAATAAAGATTCATATCATATAAAAACAGTGAGCTATTTAATTGTCAATTGAAGTGTGCTGAACAAGGACAGCCACTCCATATAGTGAATTGTACATATTGGTTCTGATCTGCCAAAAACAAATACGGATTTTGTTCGGTTGAAAACAATACTACTACTTCTTGCATATCCTCAATTGCTTAGTGGTAAAGAATCGAATCAAAAACTGCACTTAAGATAGAAACAATTTAACTGGTAGGCAACAGCTTTTCTCGATATTGTGGTCAATTTTCCCATACATATAACGTTATACCGTACCAGTATTCTAGTTTATCGAAGGTAGCATTGATATGTTACGTCCCATATTTTGATGAATTACAACAGCATTTAACATAAATATCAGCATTAAATATCAATAAACGGCTAGTGAAACAATCAATTGTATACATTAGCCCTGTAATATCATGCTATATAACTGAATTATTATTTTTTTATTCTAAACATATCCAACCCCACTTACTGCATACGCCATGATACTATCTTTTAAACCTACATCTAATAATACATTTATTCAAATCAGTAATGAACACAGAAGAATAATAATTTGAAGAAGAAATATACACTAAAGGTACCTATGATTGTGTCGTTTTGAATGTTCCCAATAGTAGTACAATGAGAGATTTTCACACACCAGAGGGTTTCAGACCTAAAACTACCGGTGCAGCGTCCTTGGTACGAGCGTAAAATATCATAGCACTCATTCCATGGAGACAAAAAGTACTACATGTACTGTACTTGCTTCTTGTTTTGAAGAACATCATCAGTAAAGAACTTTCAAACAACTCCAAAGACATAGAAGAAATACTATTCGCGGTTCATGAACTGAAATACATGTTTAGCGTTAGTACGACATACGTAAGCTGGTGTGTTACGCCGAAGGGCGCTTATACCGGCTATACTGATACAGATATACTAGTAACATAGCGAACGCACGTACACGATTTTACCACCAGTTTCAATGCACGACGCTTGCACAAGGTTGTTGTTGACTGCTCAAAACGTGTACCAGTATCACTGATTGCCCAGAATATTGACCTTTGTTGCCCTGACATAATTAGAACTATGGTAGATTATTAGGTCTGCTGCCCAGAAGAACAATGTATAGGTGGCAGGAAAAGGCATGTTAATGTTTTGTTTATGACGTCTGCCTGCTTCAAATTGACCTTGTAAAATAGGGGTGACCGGTTTTATGTCAGCCAATCTTGGCAGAAAAGTGTCCTGCAGATTTACTGTATACCTGAGTCCTTTAGTCCACAGACACATCAAGTAGGTTGTTAATAACAGCCATTGCCGCTAATGTGTGTGGGAGATAGAGACGGGCTAGTTTACAAGCAAAGGGAGGTCGAGATTTGCACACACGATAGGGACTCCATTAGCGATCTTTCGCCCTTACGGGTGCGTGTGTGTACGGGGTATCTAAGTGGGGGCCCCGCTCAACCAGACAAGGCCTTCCCCTGTCGTACCACACCGCGGTAGGTCTGCTACAGACGTAACCCCCAACTCGCCCACAGACAGTAGCGTCTTTATTCTCTCACTCAAACACACACTGAAGATGATACAGTAACACAACTGAGGAAACTCACAGTATAACTCTGTTTTAAGAAAAATTGCAATTCCTAAAGGCACATACGAAATGGAGAAAAACAACAATAAAAACACGAACCTGAAATTCCTTCCTGTAAATGAAATTTATTGAAACAGAAGGACGGAAAGCATGCACTTGTACATGCCTGGGTGATGACAAGTCGCTTGTGTTGAACGTGAGAGTTATCCGGGCCACCATGGATGGACATGGCGGACGGGGCCGTACCCTTGCACCGGAGAAAGACCGATGAGTCCCCGGGGAAGTGGCCCGCAGGTCCGGCGGGAGGGGCAGGGTGCTCGCGTGGTCCTTGACGACAGGATCAACTGTCAAGTCTGTAGCAGCGATGGCTCAATTCTACTTCAGAATTCGTCACAGAACAAACTCTCTCTCAAGGTTCTTCTCAATAGCCGAACTCCACCGTTTAACTAAAGCATTTAGTTCAGAATATGGCCTAAAGCTTTCAACGCTGAATAAATTCGTATATACATTGATCATTGATCATTGTCAACAACCAAGCACATAATCAGTAGTTGTGATAGAGAACAGAAATTAATATCTGTTTATGAACATATCTGTCTGTACTATGGTCAATTATGTATACTGTATGTTCGTGGTTAGGAGAGTATGGTTAAGTACATGTATCGTGGTAGAAAATAATCTTTTATGGGAAATGTAGTAGGGACCAATGTGGTCCTGTACGGTCGAAAATTTAAACAGTTAAGAAGAAGACATGGCGTTATTTTACTTCATAGATTATAGATTATATACAGTTTGCTTTTCATCCAACACAAACAAGGAATAGATCGAATTATCTATTGAAAATGGTGCTTTGATTTTTCACAGTGTATGAAAGACAAAAAAGGAAGAAAATCAACCACGCACGATTTCCTTCTCATTTTTTAAAAATGCTCAAAGGGAAGCAGACAGTCCAAAAGCCAAGCATGTTAGGCACTGAATACGTAAGCTGATAAATTTTTCGTATAAACGAATGCTAGACACCACGTAGCGACACATATATGCTTGTTAATTAGTCTCAATTGATTCTAGTAGTACTTTCTACATTTGTTAAGAAACCAAATTGCTGCAGCAAAAGAACGTTTTTATGGTCTACTAAAATATAGCGAGCAAAAAAAAATGTCTGACAGTGTTGTTTTTTTGCCGATCAAAAACGGCTAGAGCTTCGTTGAGAAGTAACACGTCTCCTCCTTTACTTTCACGGATGTCACTGGGAGGAAAGAGTGGAAAAATTTACAAACAGGACAGACACGCCGGACCACCCTGCGAAGTTTAGGGAATGCCGCCACGCACTGCCAAAGATTGAAACCAACGCCTGTGACTCAAACAATTGCTACAAAATTGCGTAGGAAGATAATACAGGACCTGTTTGCTCTCAAACTCCCGCCAGATACTGATCTAGGTGACTAGTATATACGTCTACTGGCAGACTGTGGGTAGAACCGAATCTTTGTTGGGATATGTTAATGGAGGTAGCGGGGTATGACAGCCCGAGTGACAACAAAACGAACGCCGGTGCCCATACTGTCAGGAAAGCCTCTGCAAATACGGCGGCCATGTCAGCCACGCGCCGCGACTGTGTCACACCTTGCACCTTGATTCTAACCACCCGCGTACGGCCCTGAACCGGGGATCAAGTCTATCCAGACCCGAAGGCTGTTACACTGGACCACCCTGGGTGCAGACATATGTATTTTCAACTTTCAACAATTACTAGTACTCCCTAAACTACCACTTGAGTTGTACTCTACGTGGCTACACCGTTTGAAAAAAAAAGGTAAACACGATGTTTGTGTAAGATTTGAACCACTACGCCAACATTTCTGTGCGTAAACCTGCGCTTGAAACGATCTTTTTGGGCGCGATGGTACACCTGTGTTAACATGGATTTGATTAGATTTAGTTTCTTGAAATTACAGTGAAGGATTTTTCGTTTTTAATGTCTGAACAGGCGGTTGAGTAGACAAGCATTTGTTGCTGTGTTGTAGGCTTGATCGCCCATGTCACAGCCTTTTGTGTTCACAGAGCCTTAACCTAATCACGGTTTTACTACTGACAAAAACCAGGATTCAAAAACCATTAGCATTGTCTTAGAACGAGAAAATCTTTTTATTCCCTACACAGCCTTACTGCATTTCTTAAATATCGTCACTAGACTGCCATTTTTATATAAGTCAACTCTCCTGTACATAAAAACTTTACAGCTTTTTTTACGTAACATGAACAAAAACGACAAGTACACATGAATAGGGTTTCCTGTCAAGATTTGAGTCAACAAAGAAACTATCGTCCGATTCTCCTGTCAGTTTGTCGTCACTGACGGAGTCTTATCTTGACGAGAGGGTTGTAGAGCCGTCCGTGAACGAAAGGAAAGTTTGGACACAGTGTCTCAAGAGCTTTCCTCTTAAGGCATGTGTTTTATGTCCGTCAGGCGGGTTAAGGGAGAGCCTGGCCTTGCTCACCTACCATCTTCACGCTGTATATCTCTCCTCTCTATACGGACTAGAGCTCAATTACTCCAGTACAACCACACAGAAGGGTTTTATATCTCCTCGTTCGTTTAGACAAGTAAAACGGGAGCGTTTCTGAAAAATGGGATTCACAATAAGCTACGAACATGTTTCTATAACTGTAGAAAATTGTAGATATCGGAAAATTTTCTGTGCCACAAAATGTTTGAGTTTTTTTTGAGACAGCAGTCTGTGAGATGTTTTCTCTCAGTTTTACTGACAGCGTGTTGGGGGCAGCTTGTCTAAATCTGGCGGGATATCCACAAAGGAGTTAGTCCAGCGGAAGTAGGAAAAACAGTTCTTAATCTTCTTTAACCGCCTCAGAAAACAACCCTGCTTTAGTGTGTCATGTCTCTGCAAAATTATATACACAATAAGTCCCTGAAATCTACTGTAGGCCCTATGCTGTAACAAATAATATCTTATACTTTTAAGTAGGAAATAAATAGCACAAAGTACATATGGTACGCCTGAACTTGAGGTTAGACCTTATATACGATAGTATGATCATGATGGCCCTTTTGGCACTTACGAGTTCAAGTCTCTCATCTGGTCACAGGCGATTTTCCCTCTCAAGAAATCAGACGACGTTTTGTTTTTTCCTCAGCAGCAACACGAAACAACATTTTCTGTCAGTCAAACGTCCTGGCGCGAGTTTTTGTAGGAGTCCGAGCTGTGCAGAGGTGGGTCCCTCTGTAAAACGGGTTGCAACAGTGGTGGGATGTGAAGTTGTGTGTTTGACAGTCACCATGCTCGGATCCCTTGATGTACCCCAGGTTGAAGACTATATGGCGGGGGCTGCATGGTTGTAACAGTTTGTACGGGCGGTATGGTCGCGTTGTAAGTTGTATAGTTTGTACTATATCCAGAGTAGAAGTTGTTGGAGGTGTATGTCCCGTGAACGTTCATGTTATAGCCGTAGGGGTTGACGCTGACGTTGTAGGGCGCGCTGTACGGCGGCGGCGTCATCTGACAGGGCTTGCCGTCCCGTACTAACACCGGCACGGCGACGCGGCGAGGCGGAGGGTGCGTCAACTCCAGGGTCTTGTCCGTCCGCTGACGCTTACACTTGTACCGCCGGTTCTGAAACCAGATTTTCACCTGCGTCGACGTGAGTTTGAGCATCTGAGCCAGCTGTTCTCGTTCGGGTGCGGACAGGTACCGCTGCTGTTTGAACCTCCGCTCGAGCTCGAACACCTGCGCCTGCGAGAACAGAACCCTCGGCTTCCGCCGCTGTCTCTGCCGCTGGGCCTGCGGGGGAATCTTCGGTGGCTCGTCATCGGAGTCGTCCTTTCGGCCGTCTTTCTTTAAAAGTCCCATATTATCTGCATGGAAATAAAAAATCCGTTTAGCTTTTAACGAAGACTAAAATTACACGGTCGTACGCACAACTTTCTCTAGAAACATTATAAGCGAACATCATATTTAAACAGTGTCAAGAGTGTGTAAATACACGAACGTTTAGTGAGCTAAGAACCCATATCAAGTGAGGTTAGCAGTAGAGCAAAGTGCACGATGAAGTTTCTGTTTTCTTACGTTTTTATTTCTTTATTACTCGGCCTACTTTTGCTTCATTATCACAGGCTGTGTTTATAAACATCTTGGAGTTAAAGTAGGACACGTCGCGTTAGTTTCTAAGGCTCGGGTAAGAAAGTGACCCTATGTAACGGTTCTTTGCAAATGTTTTGTACTGTTTCTGGACAGATTAAAGTGCCCGGAGGGGCTGGGGGTGTCCAAACACTTCAGGACCAAGTGGTGAAGCGATGTTTGGTTGTTCTGGATTTGGGACAAACAGATGAAACAAGCGAAGATACAGGAAACGCTGTTGAACACATGTACGCTATGTGTTAAAGCGTAGTGAGTCACAATTCTGTTATACTTTTCTAAAGTAAGGAATAATATTCTTACCTGGTTCACATGCTCTGTCTATGTTGCCGGCTTGCATGCACTGTTTCTGTGTAGAAGTCAGCATGGCAGCAGTAGTAGCGCAGATCCCGTGGTGTGTAGTGGACCCGAGCGTCAGTTGTTCACAGCGGACGTGGTTGTTCTGTTGTGCCGTGGCGAGCATGGTGTCCTCCGGGGACGGCAGGCCTCCCGACTCCGAGTCGTCGAAGCCGGTGTCCGCTAGGTTGAGGATGTCTTTCACGGAGAAAGGCGTGGAGTTGACTGGGCTTGGGAGCATCATGTGGCTGAAGGGGGGTAGACGGCCTTGTTGTTCTGGGTGGCTTGTCCGTGGTGGCGCCAGGCCCGCGTGCGCGTCGCCGTTGTCTCGGGTCGTGTCACGGGAGCCTGGTGTTTGGGAATGACAGACTAACAGCTGAGTCGCTTCGAACGGAGAGCCGGGACGGGTTTTGCTCAGCACTGGGCGTGACACACACAGCGCCAGCTTGAGAAATACGATCGCCTAAGATTGGGGGGTCCGGCTGCTAAATAGTCGCTACCCTCCCCAGATTCACCAGCATCGTGAGCTGTGATTGGTCGACGCCACCCGGGGGAATTCGTGTTGACAGAACCCAACTCTCAAGCTATTACTACAAGTATCATGCTCTTAGCCGGCACCACTAACTGTCAGTGTTGTTTAGCTTATATGATCTCTCCATTTGCTTAAGTAAATGGTGTTTGGGTCGCCATAGAGTCGCAGACACCCTCCACTCTTGTCAATGAGCGAAAATTCCGATCCTTAGTCAACACCAGACTCTGCACTACTGACAACCCAGCCATAATTCTGGATCTATAATCTCGCTAGATTTAAACAAAGAAAACCCCCGTCGCAAGAATGAGTCCAAACATTTCGCTTGAAAATGTATACTTACGGTAGACCTGCGGAGTGTCCACAGTGTTCCACATCGTAAATCACCGCTAAAAGGCAGGCTTGTTCTTGTCAGCTCCACCCGCCCAGATAGCCCGGTCCTGTCCGTCCAAACCCGGCGATATCTCACCCACCAGCCGATCTTCTCACACCCACGAACCGCTTCTCTGTCTACAATAATCTGCTGGAGTAGAAGGAGTAATACTGTTTAAGTACACTGATGTACATCAGCTTGTGCAAATCCCCTCCAAGTCAATAGGGCTGTAGAGTGGATTGTAGAGGACTTCATTATCGCCCAATTGTCGCCTCGCCTGTTTGGTTATCCAAAGAACATCGCACGTTCTTCCTGCTTAGACGGAGTGGGGGGGGGTCTTATCCGACAAGTGGAAAGTAGTTCTGGCGTCTTGGTGTTGGTGAGACGGTTTGGGGCAGGGAGGGAGTGAAGACAGGGGGTAGGGACTGGCGTCGAGACGACACACAAGTCAGGTAGGGTCGTCTGGAGCGGGCCTATTCGATATCCCAAGCTGTAGGTCTACCATCAGATAAAACAGTCCACTCCGGGACTTAAAAGCAATTCGAAACCAAAATGTTTTGAGCCGTGGTCCTCCCGCGGACAAGCGGAACCAGACAACGTTAGATCAAAAATGCATTTGCGGGCTTTCTAGGGCGGGATATTCGGTTTAATGTCGTTTACCTTAGCAGCAGTTATGTCGATGGGGGAGAGATAAGGATGTTTAGAGTTGTCGTGGGTGAACCTAACACGGCGCTACCGCCAGGTCCCACCCTCTTGTGTAAAGTACACAGGGGATTTACTCAACTGATAAAAACCTCCAAACTAACCATCTTTTACATAAACGAGAAGTGCGCTTTCCTGTGAGAGGGTAAGGCATAGGAACCGGATGCACGAAAAAAAATAACACTTGACGTATTCTACATCCGTCATCGCTAGTAACAGAAGTGTTTTTCCCTTGTGAAATTTGACGAAAGACGCTCTACACACACACACTGAAACTTTGTATTGTGTGAGAAAACGTTATGACTCAGGTGTTGTGAGGGAAGAAAAAGGAGCGTCTCGCCTCCTTCCTGCGTCTTTCGCATAACTCAAACTTGATTGACAGCCGCGCAGACGACCTTTTGTTGCGTCACCTGTCTCTGACCAAACGTGTTGGGAAAGAAAGAAAAATACAGACAAAAGTTAACAGAAAAAAAAGTTGTATCTTATCTTTCAGAATGACGGATCTTTTCAGGTATGTGGCGTGAAGGGGAAAAGGTATGGCTGTGGGAAGAAGATCGGAAAAGATAGCGATTGCTTTATTTGCCGTTTCAAAGTGCCCTCACGGTAAATTTACAGGGAAGAATGGCGTGCAGCATAGCGTGGATACGCCAAGGATTACCCGCTGTCCACATCGATACAAACGGGCTCAGGACGACCAGGGACCATGCAGACAAGCACAATTGCTCAGCGCTCCTGCGGTTGAGTAAAGTTTGTGGGGGTAGCAAGATTGTCTAACAGGTCGCGGGAAGGGTCAGGGGTGGAGAGGGTTACGTCTGGAAGTCCCGCCTCCCCATTCCCCGCACCTGTCGACAAGGTTGTACCGGGGGCTTTGGGGCCTTGTTAGGATTGTCATGTAGTTTACACAGCGAAAAGCCCCGTGCTGCCCACACATTGTGTGTTCAAGAGGTTAAAATACGGGGCCCTACAATACTCTCTTCGTCATTAGAATCGATTAAGGGGGTAGGTGTGAGTTAAAAAGGGTTGTTTTCTTTCCACACTACACCTGATTCTTGTGACAAGGAGCTTGGCAGACACTGTGAGTCTGCTAAGAATAACAAAACTTAGATTCATTGCACTTAAATCTATTACAAGACCGGGGCCCTTGGAAGCCGGAAGAAACAAGTGGAGTGTTAAATCGAAGATCCTGAGTTTTGTAAGAAGTGCAGATTTAATTTGCTTGATAGTAATCTAGCCCCTACAGTGTTTCACGATAGGAGCACCACTTAACTTTGTTTGGTTGTATCTTAGGATTAGTAACGGATTGTCGACATGGTCTAAATGAGAATAATTGATGTCAAATATTGGCTCTATACTTAGCTGTATTTGATGTAGAGAGAGATAACATCACCATTAAACTGATATCCAGGTCGGATGCGGATTGGCTAATACTAATTTAATTTAGCTAAAGGCCGAAATTCCCCATGACGGTACGGGTGGTGTTCAACTGATGCGCCCACTGGTGAGGCATACAGTACCAGCGACATCAAACAAGGTGTGTTTCTTTAAACTTCAAACTTCAAACCACAGCAAGTAATGTTTTATTGATGACATTAGCGTGCGCATTAATTTTCGTCTGATTTAGAAAAAAAACAAGAAATTTTGTTGCCTTCTGAAAGTGGTCAACATGCCGAAAATGGGCAAAGATGTCTACTGCCATGCCGGAAGGTGGATGGCAGATAACGAAGAAGACAGGAGACAAGAAATGCCTCTGATTTAATGTTTTGTTTCTTCCTTTGATGCAGTGATATGTGATGCTGGCTGTGTATATGTGATGTTCCCGCTGAATCAAAACCATTTGTACAATGATTGAGTCAAAATTTTAAAATGTAGGAACCTTGCTTTTTTTGTCTGCTCGCATTAGATTTGGAGTCTGCGGAGGATGTCATCCACAAAGTTTACTTGCTGTGGCCTTGTCTTTCTATACCAGGATTTATCTCAATGGACTTGAATATCGATATTATATAAGGTTTTTGGGCCAAAACTGTAAATATAGATGATTAAGATTTTCTCCTCTAGATTGTCATTTTGAATAACTTTCAACATATTAGCGTCGCTATTTCGCTTTAAAATTTTCCAGCGACTCAGCGCAACGCGAGAATAAGTTACACCAGGCCCGCTGTGGGAGGCTCCTAAAAAGAATGTAAACAAACAGCGATTTTTGTTCGGGTCTCTTCGGCAGCTTCCAACACCGTTTGCGGCGCAATGATATTAATATTTTACTCCCAAATGTCATTATGAACCCAGGTAGGATTATAGTACAAGAAAATGTGTAAACAACGATGTTTAAAATAGTGAAAATCTTACATTAAGTCACTTTAAGTACATAAAGACACGTGGCAACTCCCTACATGGCATACATAAGAAAATATATTAGCGTTAAGATATAGTAAAATATCTTAAAGATAATATATTAAAAAATATTCAAACGTTAGAAATTAATCCGATGATTGTAGAAGCCCATTTCCATCCCATAATACTTTCTCATCCTATTATTTTCACTCTTGTATTAGATTAGCATTATGGAATTATAGTTATGTACCAGTAGTTGCCATATTTTGTACAATTGTTGTGCATGAAATTTAATACTAACGAGCTATAATTTACGTAATTCTGCAAATAAATATGCTTCATGGAAAGAGAATTTGAAAAGATCGCGTCATTTTATGCGGTAAAGAAGTGGGGGGGGGGGCTTCATTGGAAACAATTAACATATTGAAAGCATCCAATGTAATTTCTGGGCAGAAAAACAAATATATTCTGGCCATTTCTTCGCACAAATTCGTCATTATTTCTCCCTTGAAGCGTTTGAAATAGCCCAAAATCAAGCTACGTGAGAAGTCTCTTTATTTTTTGCTACCACCAAGAAATAGCTAGAACCAGCCTAACATACAAAACAAGCAACCGTTTTTCGTCCGCGAAATGCCATTTTTGCCTCAAAGATATCAGTATGCCATTGGGTAGGATTAATTCAACTTACAACATAAAAAAGGCAAAAAATTAAAATTGCCCTAAAATAGCATTGGATGTCTCTAATTAAAAGAGTGTGATTCGCTTAAAATATGATACTTATCATTTATCATTATTATTGTTGTAAATATTTAAACTATAAAACCAATGAATAGCTAAAACCAGTCTAATATACGAAACAAGAAACCGTTTTTCGTCAGCGACTTCGCATTTTTGCCTCGAGCTCACAGATATCATTATGCTATGGGATAGGATTGATTCAACCTACTACATTAGGAAAATGACCAGAAAATTAACTTTGAAAGGCCTCTTTTACTGTCCTGAAATCCCTTTTAATATTTCATTAATTGAATGTAACTTAAACTATTTAAAGTAACTTTGTATAATGGTTTTGTACAACCAGTGTAAAACGGATGGACAAAAACCCTCTAGTTCTATGTATGTATGTGTGTATGTATGTGTGTATGTATGTATGTATGTATATATGTATACGGAAGAAGCTATGGATAGATTGTTATGAAACTTGGTACTTGAGTAGGTCTTGATGAGACCTCAAAATGATTAGAGGTCAACAAACATCTGTCCTCACTGTCTGTACAGTAACCCAAAACATTTTGAGTGGCTCTCGCGAGCCTTGTTTTTGTGGTGACCTATGAAGTAAATTTTGGGCCCCATTGCAGATTGTTAAGTTTGATGCTTTTAACTGTCGTTATGTTTTACTTAATAACTTGCAGGATTATCGTATGAGGGTACTTTGATGGCATGAGAAAAGATATATGTGTGATAATGACAGTTACATTTGTAACTGACTTACCTGTGAGGCTTATAGAACTTGGGGTTTGGTGGTCTTCGGCTGTTTTCTGATTAGCTCAGTTCTAAAAAAAACGAGGGTAATTCAACCAGGCCGGCTATGTTGTCTATATGCAATCAGAAAATAGCACATAAAAGCTCCCAAAGACCCTGAAGACCCCCCAAACCCCCGTTTTTTGGCATGCTATGGAGGCTATGACATATTCCCTAATCACATATTTTTCTGACATTATTGCAACAATTGAAGCCCGACAAATGCAAATCATAAAGAAGTACCCGATTCGCTAGTAGAACCTCCGGTCTATAGACAAATGATCAGATTGATCGAGTATTAGATTCTTCTTCAAGGCATCCAATGCAATTTCAGGACAGCAAAAAGGGATTTTCAAAGTCAATTTTCTGGTCTTTTACGGTAGTAAGTTGAATCAATCATTGAGGTCGTGTGGAACCAAGAGGTCCCGGGTTCGAGTCCTGATGACATGCCACCGATTTTGTGCCATTGGGAAAGGCACTTTACTCGACTTTCCTCACTTAACTCAAGTGAAAATGAGTATTGTCCTGTCCTGTTCTCAGTGTTAGTGGCGGCATAGAATAAGTTGATATAACTTGAGTGTTCTGTCACCTTGTCTAGTCATGAAATGTTGGAATATAAAAAAAGCAACCCTATCCCATGGCATACTGATATCTGTGAGGCACTGAAAGAGAACGGTTGCTTGTTTTGTATCATAGGCTGGAAGGGTTGCTGCAACGTACTACAGAATGGCCAGAAAATTGACTTTGATTCTCCACTTTTGCTGCCCTGAAATTGCATCTGATGCCTTATGAAAATATGAGAAGAAAATATGCATATCTCCAAGCTGTACAGACCCGGAGTTGTGCTCACATTGCCCGATCATGTCCTTCTGTATGTAAATTTATCTAAAAGGCACACGTGCATTGTTAAAAGTGCTCTAGAAAAAGAAAAGCTTACAACGTAAAGACACGCCTTCAAAAACCCTCTGCCTGACTACACTACGGAAGAACACTTGAAGCAAGAAAACATCTTACGTTTCAGAGCGGAGCCTCCATACACAATCACTTGTGTCCAATACTTCCTGCTGCTGTCTGACCGAGACACGTTCTACTGGAGTCGTTTCAACTTTGATCTCACAAAACTTCCATTTAAGTGCTTTGGCCATCAATACTCTATTTTACACGTCCGGTAGACAGTTGTACACCTGATGACAGACGTGGGAAAACACGATACTTGTGGGTCAGCGGTGGAGAGCGTAATAGCTCCACAACAAGTAGGGCACTGTGCAGACAAAAATATGAAATAAGGGCAAAAATCTGAAAAGTTTCGTTTGTGATTTGATTAAATGGTGTGTTTTTGTTTTGGTACGGCGGTTTGTGGAGTGGTCAGTTGTCCTGTCATGTGGTCAAGCGGTGGGTTTAAGATCTCTATTCTTCTTTCCTATTCTTTTCTGTCGCCAGGCGAGCGGTGGTCAGTCTGGTATGAGGACCACCTTGGAGCGGCCATTGGTCACCTGAAGTGGGACACATGGGTCAGTCGTTTGTCCAACCGGACGTTATGGTGTTGTGTTACGCCAGTGGGGGACGCGCTGGACATTCGCTGACCACTGACCAATGTGACGTATGTAATGCTTATTCAATAAACACGCACACGTATACCGTATGAATATGATAAAACACAAGACAAAACACAAACACCAAAAAGTAGCTGGCCTGGCATATATACATATCGTTATATGTATAATTATATAATTTGAGTGTGGGATAAAGTTACACTTACAAATACTGTGCCCGACTAAAAAGAAAATACAATAATCAGGAATAACGTTTCTATCTTACTTTCAACAAAATACCAAGCGTCTCTTCTATATTTTACCCTTACATGTTTTGGATCAGTGAGCGTCGAAGTGGACATTCTATACTTCAGTATCACATATCATTATTAGTAAAGTCGCTGTCAACATTTCTCTACTTCCACGTGCAGTATAGTATTACTATTCTAAAATCTAGTAATGCCATTTCTGCATTTATCAATAAAAATTCTTTTGCCTTTTTTATCGAAGAAATTTGATCAAACCTTGTATATACTTATATAGAGAAACATAGTCGGAAGTATGAAGAGTGGTGACATACATGTAGGTGCAGGTAAACTTGTCTGTTGTGTGTCTGATTGTCGTCTAAACGTTCCACGTACTTATGTCATGTCCAGACACATTTTCTGTATATATAGGCCAATACATTTAGAATGCCATGCAAAAAAGAAATCTTAGAATAGCTGTATAAGTAGAGTCATGAATACTTTATATAGCGTATTGTAGCATTTATATGTAGAATTTTAACATTCCTAGCAAGTAATTTAGTCGACACCAGTCGACACTCTGTTTAGTAGTCATAGAACAGGTTTTGTATAGGTAAAACTCCTCACTGTACCCATCATAAGTATAGTTTAGCGTAATGTAGAACGTACGTGTAGAGTTGAAATATTTTTTAGCCAGTAGTTCTTTATAACACTCTGTCAGACACAGTAACCGTTGACCATATATGTAGCATGTAGTAACTTTATTATTTGCCGTACATTGTACCCGTGACAATCGTTGTGCTTTGACTTGACTCTAAAAACCTTGCTGTAGTTAACATCCCTGTCATACATAGCCTAACATGGCCTCCCGAACACTGCCGAACTCCCCCCGACCATGGTTAGGAGTAGGTCGGGAGCAAGGTCGGCTGTGATCGGCTTGTGCTCGGCTACTGTGTCACTCCAAGGACATTTTATAGCACAACGTCCTTGGTCAGTCGAATAATGTTTCAAAATGTTTAAAACATTGTGGCAAGGACGGGGGGTTCGGCCATGGTTGGATGACGGTTGGCTGGTGTTCGGGAGTAGGACAGCAGTGGTCGGGCATGATTTGAAGTCAAGTTTGACTCAAATTTAACTCAAATTATATTTCATTCGTGATGTTTGGGAGTTAAATTCATATTCGATTCGATTCGTATTAAAAGGTGCTCGTGGCTAAATCTGGCCAGACCGCTCCCGATCTTTAGCCAACCTTGGTTGGTTGGTGGTCGGGGACGGTTCTGAATGCGTGACAGGGTCTTAACATGGCATAGCCGTAGAACAGAAGGAATGTCATATACGAACATCAAACATAGTTTATATACATCAAATATCTTATAAATACACGTCCAAGCCGTGCAAAAAAGGGTCCTGAATATCAGTGAATAATTGCAAGATTGCATAATAAAAATTATTGAGGACGCAAACTTTTTAAGTTTGCGGAGGGAATTTTGGGTACTTATACTTAAGATTATTTTTACTGATTTCTACAAAATAAAGGGACAGTCCACTACCAATCGGGGGGGGGGGCTACGGAAGCGGCTCAACCGTAAATCCAACGATTTACTACCTAATGGACCATAAAAATGATAGTACACACGCTCCACTGTCTCTTAAGCCTGGGGAGAGGCGCGCACGACTTACGGGATCAGAAATCATAAGGCCACACCGGCTTAATTTTATGGACGACATCCTCCGAAGACCCCCAAACTAGTGCGCGCGGGCGAATTCGAAATAATAAAAAAAATTCCGGCCAGAAATAAAAATGCTACTTAAATACCACAGGAATACAAAGCTGGTATTATGAATTTGCGGCAGTACATAGCGACGTATACGACAAGCCGGCACATGCTGGCTTTTTGCGGAATTTAGGAATCGGCTCTGTACGTGAGTTCTTGAGTCGTGGAGCTTCGGTAGCCTGGGTGCCGTCCTCCAGAGATACCACCGGCTCCGTATTGTCCATGGATTACCCAGGCCTAGAGCCAGGCCAGAGCCTCGGAGGACGTGATCTTTTTTTTTTCAATGCGCGCACTGATGTCATCCATAAAATTAAATCGGTGTGGCCTAATGCACAGAATTATCCTTTGCTCTGGGATGACGAGACAGCGGATTTGACGGCTGACTGAGACCTACAGAGCCGTGGTACGGACTGAGTGGACACGGACGGTGGACGGTAGATGGACAATTCCTTAAGGCCTTCTTAACTGGGGCAGGACAGACACCACTGTCTGTGTTATTTACCCTGTCCTAGCATCTCCGGTCTCTCTTAGTAGTTGACCCATGCGTACCAAAATTTCCTTGCTATAGAGTATCTGCAAAGGTCATATAGTCTCCACCAGACTCCATTTGCAGGCTGCGCAGCATGTTATATATTAATGAAAAACCAACCACTCAAACACACATTGAAACATTGGTGGCAAAATATTTCTCTTAGTAGATATATAGAAAACGTATAGAAAACTTGAGTACATGAATTATATTTTGAATCACATTTAAGTTTGCCTCGCCCTACGCAATTCTTCACGATATCGGCTGCGTTCAGAACCTTCACCCGACCACCAACCAACCAAGCTTGGCTGAAGGTCGGGAGCAGTCTTATCAGATATACTAGTAGGCCACGCCCATCCTTCTATACGAATGAAATCAAATTTGAGTTAAATTTGAGTCAAACTTGACTCCAAATCATGCCCGACCACTTCCCAATCTACTCTAGAACATCAGACAACCATCAGACAATCATAGCCGAACCTCTCGTCCACTCTTAAATTTGAAACATTCGGCTGGCCCAGCTGAACACGAGCCGACCTCGCCGAACACCTGCCAACCACAGCCGACCTTGGTCCCGACCTACTCCTAACCATTTTTGTGGGAGTTCTGAAGTGTTCGGGACGCTATGTGTAACAGGGGCTTTGCTTCAAGTCCAACTCCAACTATCCAATTTTGAGTGTTCTGTCTACCACCGCGCTCTCACCTCTAGCCATAGGGTGTATACCGTAAACGGTTTTATAGACAAGCTTTAGCTACTGACACGACAATGCTTAACACGCATCAGGTAATTTCTAGTACAGATACTTTACTTCTCTATATTAGAATTCGTGACACCAAAAAGTAAACCTTACACCAGGGATAAAACTCCCTAAATTGCAAAGAGTTTGAGTGTATAGTCATGTAGAACTCAAGACATGCACATTATCATGTAAGCCATGTTCCATATATATACACGTACTATATTACCTTTTTGAACTAGTATGATGTTATTTTCGGTACATAGAACTTGTAAGCATTAGTGTAGACGTGATAGTAGATGTTAGCTACGTCGTAGATATGTAGTACTGAAGAATTTGCCATGCATTGTTGTGCAATAAAGATTGAATTGAAATGAAAAGAGCTTGTCTTTAAACCTTTTCACCGGATACAAGACAACCGATAACCGCTGATATACAGTGTGCCTTAGGCGAAGGGATTCCCGGCAGTAAGTACTTGACCGTCAATCTCTACCCGATCGTTACCGGGTCCGTGCTGGTGGGAGGTCTGTTATGTCTGGCAGAGTCCGGGTAAGCCGGGACAGGAGTACACACCTTACCGGCTGTTGACACTAGAGAGTACCGCTGAGGTCCAGGCGCTAATGTCTCTATAAGTCGTGTCCAAGGTTGTGTTTCGTGCACTGAACTCCTCAGAAAGATAGAACTTGCGAATTCTGTAATCTGTATCTGTATAGCCGGTATAACCGCCTTTCGGCGTAACACACCAGCTTCGCAGGCACGCGGCGCAGCGGCAGCTGGCTATATTACACCGATCGACTTGTTACACCTAAGACTTGAACATCTAACCCTAAATATTGTTTAAAGCTATCTAATGAAAATGCCCCTACTGTACTTGGTGACAGCCAGTTCCACTCTGCGATAGTTCTCATAAAGAATGAATTCTTGAACACCTCAATCCTTGGTTGATAACTCTGATATTTGAAGGCATGGCTATTTCTTGTTCTCTTCTGGGCTGGTATTAGGTACTTTAATAGTATTTGGGACGTCCACCAGTTTATTAGTCATCATCTATATGTTGAAAATGAGATACACTTTCTACTTGACTGTGTATTCTATGAATATGAACGCCAACAGCTATTCGATACTTTACAATTAGACAATATATGTAAGAAAATGTCAAAGCAGGACACGTTTAAACACTTGATGTCATGCAAGAACGAATTTACAGTAGACAAACTATGTAATTATGTTTCCAGATGTTTCAAAAAGAGAGAAGAAATTTCAATTAACAGTAGTTACACTTAGCATTAGAATATAGCATCCCAGTATGCAATACTCATGTTTTTTTTATCCTCTCGACCACATTTGGTCACATTTGTGCATTTAGCCCCTCTGGGCAAGAACATGCAATAAAGATTCATATCATTTATAAATCGTCCTTAGATAAAACCGTTTTCCACGACGACATTCAGAAACTTTTCATCCAAATATACAATAAGAAACTAAAAAAAAGGTACAAAATCAGTGAAATCTCTCGACTGTACTTTTTACGTGGTTATGAATATTGTATGGAGTATATGGACAATAGCTGGAGAAACTATTGTTCGTTTTTATTATCCCTAAAGCGACGAATGAGAGATATTATCAGATGAAATCAACCATGTATAACCGCACTCTATGCACTCATGCCTCGATGGACTATAATTTTCCTTTTCAACGATGTGTGTAAAATGTATCTTTGACTTCTGAAAAGCCAAATTGCTGGAAGAAATTTGAACATTTCAAATTACACCAAGAAATTGCAGAAGGATATGAATACCATATGATTTATTATTCATGATACTTTGACATCTAACATACAATCTCAACGGAAAGAGGTTCAAATAATGTAATAGTCTGGAACTGAAATGAGCCAGAACACGAAATGTTCGGATGAGTAGACTGAACACGGATATTTGAGGTGTTTGTATGAAAAAGTTCACACGCCACAGTGGATCTCACATGGGACAGGGAGACAGAAAACTTCTCTCTCTCAGATGATGACGTCATAGCATCATCGCCGTTGAAACTCTTAAAGGCATCCAATCACTAATTACCTAATACCAGTCCAGAAGAGAACAAGAAATAGCCAAGCCTTCAAGTACCAGAGTTATCAACCAAGGATTGAGGCGTTCAAGAATTCATTCTTTCCTAGAACTATCGCAGAGTGGAACTCGCTGTCACCAAGTACAGTAGGGGCATTGTCATTAGATAGCTTTAAACAAAGTCTAGAGTTAGAAGTTCAAGGGCTAGGTGTAACAAGTCGATCGGTGTAATGTAGCCAGCTGCCGCCGCGCCGCGTGCCTGCGAAGCTGGTGTGTTACGCCGATAGGCGGTTACATGGTTATACCGGCTATAGAGATACAGATACAGATGTAATTTCAGGGCAGCAAAACCGGATTTTTAAAATCAATTTTCTGGTCACTCTTTTAATACAGTAAGTTGAATCAACTCTATCCCATAGCATGCGCGTTATGTCGTTGATCGAAAACGGTTGCTTGTTTTGTATCTATCTATTTATTGGTGGCTATTTCAAACGCTTCAAGTATGAAATGATGACGAAAATGTGATAAGAAATGGCAGCAAATGTCAATATCAGACATATATCATTTTTGTCGCCCTGAAATTGCATTGGATACCTTTAATGCTATCTATGACTTTAAACGTTTATTTAGTAAAAATAACAATTGTCACCTAAATCAAGTCGACATAAAAATAGATAATGACAATTTATGACAGACACACTCCAAAAGTTGACAGATCATTGTACAATTTCATTGTCGCAACTGAAAACTTATAAGTAGTAGTCTCTACCAGACTAACGCTGGCTATATATAGGAGAATATTTGCCAGGGGAGTTTGGCCGCCTTGTAGGTTTGACTGGGCCGCGCAGGGAAAGAAACTACCTCCCCGCGGCCGGACTCCCTTGGCCAATTTTACTCTCTTTTTCGCCGAATTCTACGATCCGTATTCCCGTAGAAAGGCCTGGTGGAGGCTACTTTAGTATATAAGTAGAGTGTTTGTGCTTTGAACACAGAACGTGGGAGTTAAGAGGATACCATTCGTAGTGTTTTTACTAAATCCATTAACAGTAGGTATTAGTCAACACAGACGAACGTGCAGGTATAATTTTCACGCAGAAAAAGCTGATTTAGAAACAAAATAACACTTAGCTTAGACTACATTATTCCATAAAACATATGCCATATGCGGGTGCGCCACGAAACACAGTCTAAAAGAATATTCTTGGAAATATGCTTAGAGAAGATATTTTGCAACAAACGTGTAGCTATATATTTATTTTTGATCTTGCACAGATCTTGTAAACTGGACGTTAAATTTTAACTTAAACCACATATTTTTTTGTAGGAAGACAAACTATCACATACTGCATTTTTGAATGATGAATGTTCTTTTTACTTTGTTACAAATGGGAAATTGCCTGTATATCTGTCGGCACAGTCAGTGTCATGAATTAATAACACGTATAATGTAGGAACCTTTGCGTGCATGTGAGTCCTGTAACCCTTGGTGGGCAGGTTACAAGGTATTTAGGTGCAAAAGCACATGTAACCGTCACGCAATACAAGGTAAATCGTTCTATAATAGAGAATTGACTATGAATGGAGTCTCGTAAAAAAGGCATTAAAAACACATTTCCATCTTTAACGATGCTAATTTAGATTGCCAACAATAGGACCGTGTCTAAACCACGTTAAAAAGGAAAGGTTTATTTATTTATTCATTGAAAATGCAACAAGACATTACACTGACTCTCAAGGCAGCAAAGCTGATGTTAGAGAGTCAACACATAAGGACAAAACATATAGGGCACATAATATCAACAGTGTGAAATTACAAAAAAAATGATCATAAGAACCTATCATTCCAATTAGCCGAGTAAATATATGTACACATCTAAAATAACACATTTGGAGGTCAGAGGTCGATAAAATAAGTCACAGTCAGACTACCTTGTATGAGAAAAAAAAAGGATACTAAATAACAAGGTTAGAAAGGAACAGCTGGAAGTGCCTAGAAACGGTTTGTTGAAGTGATGTAAGTGTGGAAGGAGTGTGAGAGGCTTTCGTTTAATGTGATGTCATTGCCCGGGGAAAGGTTGAAATGAGTTTGAAGTCAGGGACATCCACATTGCTGAAAATGGCCTCCAGAACGCTAGCCGTAGCCTCTACCAGGCTTCAGGAGGCGGCTGGAAAGAGTAGAAATCGGTCAAATAGAGAGATAGCATGCCAGGGGAGTTGGTCTGCGGGGAGAAAACATTTTGCCGCACCCTGGCATGTTATCTCTCTATTTGGCCGATTTCTACTCTGTGTCCGTATACGTATACTGTATGGTGTGGTATCCGTATACTACGTATACCAAAGTACTGTACATAAGTAGAATAACATTTTTTGTAAGAATGTAAATGTGACCCCTCCTTTTTGTTAAACCATGTAACCATTTGTAACAAATATTTGAATTTTTCAAGTAATTATATCAAATTCCAAAGAGCAGAACTTTAAAACCTCATTGTTATCCAAAAGTTTACTGAAAAGCATCATGCGTGGTATCACATTTTTGGGCACCGAATGTAGAAAAATATGAAACATAATCAACATTTCTGTCGCCTTTCATAGATTTTCTTTTTTATCTTACTAAAAAGACCAAGTCTTAGTTCAGATCTGTCCGACAATCTATGCATCGGTAAAATATCAAAACCAGAAGTTCCGTTGCAGTACCAGAACAAGCCGCCAAGGTGCCCAACATCTAACCATTTCTACGTCTTCTCAAGATCTACCCACGTACAAAGTTTTATGACAATCTATCCACTTCTTATCGAGTTATCGTGCAAAACCACATACATACATACACACACGCACACACACACACGTACACACACACACACAAGAACTACAAACACATAACCACAAATACATCCAATGCAGTTTTTAGGGCTTGGAAAGCCGAATTTTTGAAGTCAATATTCTAGTCACTTATCTACACACTGAGTTGAAACCTCACTACCCGAGTGTATATTGACCCTCTTGGAGCAAAGATACCAAAAATTCTGACGGAAAATGGTTACTGGAAGGGCCCTTGGCTGATTTTTAGGGTAACACCCAGAAAATAAAGGACTCATCTTGGGGCTTGTTTCTGCAGTTTTAAATGCCCCAAACGTTGAGATAATAATTGAAATGTGCTAATGTGAAGCAGTATGTGTCAATAATATCATAAAGATTGCCTTATTCAGAATATTTCAGTTTTGCTGCTCTGAAATCGCATTAGATGTCTTTAAATTGAAGGTAATAACGTTGTCTAGAACCGTCTACTCTCCTAAACTGTTAGCCTCTACCAGGCTTGTGGAGGCGACTGGAAAGAGTAGAAATCGGCCAAATAGAGAAATAAGCATGCCAATGGAGTTTGTCCGTTGAGAGAACAGTTCTCTCTCTCTCTCTCTCTCTCTCTCTATGGCGATAGCCTCTACCAGGCTTCGGGAGGCGGCTGGAAAGAGTAGAAATCGGTCAAATAGAGAGATAGAATGCCAGGGGAGTTGGTCTGCTGGTGATTTTTCTACCTCCATGCCCGGAGAGAACAGTTTGCCGCTCCCAAACTGTTAGCGGCAAACTGTTCTCTCCAGCAGACCAACTGCTCTGGCATGCTATCTCTGCCTATTTCTACTCTTGCCAGCCGCCTCCCCAAGCCTGGTAGAGGCTACTAAACTGTTGTCTTCCTCCAAATGTGTTGTTGTTATTGTGGTGAGTGTAGCGTTACTAGACACTGTCTGAGGGGTCGGGGTGGTCCCGGCACGCCGTCGCCATGACTGACAGGCAGACATCACGGCCATGATGGATCGTACACCGCTCATGGATCGCGTCTCACGACCAAGCGCACGGGGAACAAACTGACAATTCACCGATCAAAGGCGCTTAGCTCGCCCCCTGAGCTCCAAGGTCACACGGTAGTAGACAGCACTTTCAAATGTGGCGTCGGGTGGCGTAGTGGTAGATGGTTCGACTATGAAGCGGGTAGACCCGGGTTCGATCCCGAGTTGTACCCTGAACATGTCTGAAAGGCACTTTCAAATGTGGCGTCGGGTGGCGAAGTAGTAGATCGTTCGACTATGAAGCGGGGAGACCCGGGTTCGATCCCGAGTCGTACCCGGTACATGTCTGAACATGCGCCCCGACGTTGTGCCCTTGGGAAAGGCACTTTACACGACTTTCCTCACTCCACCCAGGTGTGAATGGGTACCTAACTTCGGTTGGGGAAAGCCGTATTGAGGTCACCTTGTGGCGCCGAATGGCAGCCGCACAGACCCTTGCGACAGTTCCACAAAAACATTTGTGAAGCAAATGTGTATTATTTGTATTGATTATTATGTTGTGATTTGTATTGATTATTATGTGATACCCTGCATAAATTCAGCTGTATAAAGGCTGCGACTGCACGGGTACTGTTTGGACAATAAAAAAACATTTATTTATTTTGTTTCTTCCAGCTCGAGTCAGTAAATTTTACGGAATACAGTGCAATCGTATTAGTAAAATTGCACTGTATTCTAGTAAAATTGCACTGTATACTAATACGATTGCACTGTATTCCGTAAAATTGCACTTTATTCCGCAAAATTGCACTATATTGCACTAATACGATTGCACTGTATTCTGTAAAACTGCACTTTATTCCGTAAGTAAGGAGAGAGGTGAGGTCGCTATACGAAAGGCGTGGGGCGGGGTCCAGGTATGTAGGTAAACGGTGTCGATTCACACAGGTGGTAGGCCGGCCGTGTGTGTGGCTAGTGCAGGGTTTCGTTTGAACCAAAAGCCGACATATTCCACAGTATCATGTCCTCTTCACTCTCCAAGCTTGTCGCATGCCGTCTATCGAACCCGACATTGAGGAATAGAAAGATTTTAGAACGAGGGAAATGAGACAAGTTAAAGCAACGCAATTTTTTACAGTTAAACAAAACAGACAAAATAAGTTGATTCAGTGGCAGAAGGGAGACCCCGGTCTTTTGTATTTCTTTGTATTTTTCTGACAAGAGGGAACTGTAGGTATACTTTTGAGTGGGGTGAGTTAACAATATGTGACCCGCCCAGTGCCCCGCCCAGTGCCTGGACAACCTATATAAACGACAATGTGTGTCAGTGATGTATTTTATACGTCGGAAATTTTTAACACAATGGTTACAGATTTCGAACTTCCACTGGTCACAGACGTGATGATATAAGATCAAATATAAACCTAGTAATCTATGTACATACTTTTAAAAAGCCTCATTTAATTTCAGTCAAAGGAAAAGCTTCATTATGGTATCTGCCTTTTTGTATATTCAATTTGTGACTGCTGGTTCTTAATTGAGTTATCGCTTTAAAATATGGTCTCCCAAACACTAGCCGAACTCCCCCCAACCGTGGAAGACGTGGCGTGAGTTTGGGCCCCTTGGCAGCTTGTTCTGGAACTGCAACTTTGTTAAGATAGGATTGTCATTAGGTGGGGATTATGATATATTTCATGAATATGGTATATTTCATAATTCATGACATGATTCGGGTTGATGGGAAACTTATTTGCATTTTCAATGAGAAGCATAACACGCCAATCGTAGGGTAAACTAAGGCCCCCATTCCACTGGAATCTCTACGACGACCTCTCTGCGCGACCAATTAAACTCAAATGTCAGCAACGTTTATGGGTGACCAACGAATTCATAGCTCACTGAACGGATTACGGAAATAGAGAACGAAAGTTTGTACTTTTTTGTTGTTCTTGTTGTTTTTTCTTGTACATCCTGCATCATATTTAGGTGATGAAATCTATGGTGTGAGGCCCACATTTCACTAGGACGCTCCCACTGCGCTCTCACTGCGCTCTCTCGTTGCATCGCCCTCCTCGGCGCTCTCACGGCGCTCTCACGGCGAGGGTATGTCGCGGTTCCTTAGGCCATGTTGATTTGATTATATGGATGACATCCACGCGCGCATGAATTTTCGGCCGTTTCAAAAAAAAAAGTTTTCAATCATACTGTAAATCATACAATCAACAGTTGCAAAATGAGCAAATATATACAGTAAGGTACAAAAAAAAATATTTGAAAATGATACCATTGTCGTAGAATGCCAAAATTAAATGAAAAAGACGAAAATGTGAAGAAATGGATTTGGAGTGTAGATTATTCGCCATACCATACTCTGTGTCATTTGTTCAACCTTCATATATGACCACGTAGATTTCATGATGAAAGCAACTTTTTTTTTTTTGCAAAACTTTTTTTTATTCGCACGCTCGCATCAGTTTTGGGGTCCCCAGAGGATGTCATCCATATAATCAAATCAACATGGCCTTACCATCGCCGACGTGACGGCGCTCATCATGGCGCTCTCGTGGCGCTCTCTCCGCGCTCTCGCCAATTTCAGGTCGCAGATAGCCTGGGTTCCAGACCCATAGCACACTGGACACAAATATCTCAGTGAGCACACTGAGATATTTTGTGTCCAGTGTGCTATGGGTCTGGCATCCAGGCTAGGTCGCAGAGAGAGCGCCGTGAGAGCGGGAATGGGGTTTTTAGTAATTTGGTGAATGTATGAGATCTTTGAACTTTAGTTAAGATCTTTGATTATGTTTATTCTGTCTTCTGTCCATAGAATTGCCGTGGATCAACTGACAACTTATCCGGCTCCTTCACGTCCGTCTGTAGTGGGCCATTCCTGAACACTTCACCCTACCTAGCAGGTTCCCGGTCGTTTTGTAGAGCTACAAGTACAAGTTCTCGAGAACTTCAAACCACAACTTGAGCTGTACTCAATGGCTACCTAATTTGTAGATATAGTTTAAGTACGAAGCACAAGTTTCTGAGTTTAGACACAACATGTCATAAGCTTAGGGTGGGTGGTTTCTCTTATCAATATAGGGTACAGCTGCATTATGTAACATTAGGACGACATAAAACGTCAATTTTCTGGTCAATTTTACAAAGTACGTTGAAACAACCCTACTCCATTGTAAATAAGTGCCATTCAGGAAGTTGAAGTAGAAAAATATGACGCTATATGAGTGTGTTTAAAAGCCATGTTTTTACATTTGGATAGTTTGTGGTGCCACCACAAACTGTGGTGCCACCACAAACTTTTTTTAGCCTGGGTACCATCCGGATTTTTCTAGTGTAGTGGAGCAAAATCCAGATGGTACCCAGGCTACTACATTTTAGAATGGTTGCGGGAGGGATTTTTTAACGTTAAGGCCACACCAATTTAATTTGTTGCTTCTCGGGTCGCCCTGTCCATTTTTTTTCTGATTTACAAAAAAAAAAGGTTCTAAATTAACTGCAAAATGCGCAATGAAAGACATTTTTTGGCCCCAATTGTTGAATAAAGCCCTTTTCTTCCTAGTTCTCAAAGTTTTTCAATGTAACAATGCAATTTAGTTTCATTAAAAGTTCAAAATCTATTGTTTTAATTATAAACCAAGCTGGTATGTTCACTTCATGGCTCATATTGTAACATTTCTGGCTATCATGGGGTGTCTTGGCCTGTTTTTTTTTTTTCGCCCTGTCGCTGCATATTTTTTTCTGAAAAAAATCCGAGAAAAAACAGATTAAATTTTTGTGGCCTAAAGCTAACTTAACTTTATTTCTGTCGGCTGTAGACGCTGCTGTACGTGTATGTGCGACTGTTGTTTACGCTATACGTCACACCCAGACCCACCCAGAGTCTTTTCCCACGGCCTGGAGATGTCTTATCAGCGCCACGCGGTTTAAGACGCTGAAATACCCGCTCCTTTATTTGCCCAAGTCCTTCTGGAACAACTCTAGCGCAGGAGAGCGCCCTATCACCGCCCGCCGTGCTACAACATTGTCTTTGTTGGAGACACATTTGCTCAATTGATGCCGATGAAAAAAACACGGGACATGTCATTTTTTTTCTCTTGTTGAACTGAGCGTAGGCCACACTGTCTTAATTTTATGGATGACATCCTCTGAAGACCCCCAAACTAGTGCGCGCGGGCAAATGAAAAAAAAAAATTCCGAACAAAAAAAAAATGCTGCTAAAAACCACAGGGATATAAAGCTTGTATTGTGAATTTGTGGCAGTACATAGCGACGGATACGACAAGCCCACACATGCTGGCTTTTTGTGGAATTTATGAATCGGCACTGTACGTATGTACTGAGTTCTTAAGCCACAGAGCTTCGGTAGCCTGGGTGCCGTCCTCCAGAGTTACCACCGGCTCCGTATTGTCACTAACTAATAGCATCATGGACTACCAAGGCCTAGAGCCAGACCAGAGCCTCGGAGGACGTTTTTTTTTAGAACAGGCGAAAATCAATGCGCGCGCGGATGTCATCCATAAAATTAAGTCGGTGTGGCCTTAGCGAGGAATAAAACTATCACGTGTAAATTGGCTCCTTTAACCCACTAGTAGATTATGAGACCACTTCAGAAATGATGTTGATCTTCATGTTCTTAAGTATTTATGCTACCTTTAAGACTGTACGAAAAATATATTGTGCTTGAATTGTACATAGTAATTACTATCTAACAGCAAACAAAAATATAACAATATCAAAATTTTCTTCATTTTACATTTCCACATAATGACTGGTTAGGCCACACCATCTTAATTTTATGGATGACATCCACGCGCGCATTGATTTTCGCCTGTCGCCCTGAAAAAAAAGATCACCTCCACCGAGGCTCTGGCCTGGCTCTAGGCCTGGGTAGTCCATGGTAGTTAGCGACAATACGGAGCCGGGCACCCAGGCTATCGAATTCGAAGCTCCATGACTCAAGAACTCAGTACATACGTACAGTACCGATTCATAAATGTTGCAAAAAGTCAGCATGTGTCGTATACGTCGCTAAGTACTGTCGCGAATTCACAATACCAGCGTTGTATTCCTGTGGTTTAGTAGCATTTTTATTTTTGGTCAGAATATTTCTTATTCGCCCGCGCGCAGTAGTTTGGGGGTCTTTAGAGGATGTCATCCATAAAATTAAATCGGTGTGGCCTTATACAGATATTAATGATCACCATTTCTCAACACGTTTTCTTTTCTTGATTGGATAAATGGTATAAATAATCGAGTCTGTGTCTTCTTGTCTTATTCACAGGTTGGTACGAGTATCGTTAATAGCTCAATTGGTAGAGTGCTCGCTTTGTAACCGGGAGGTCGTGAGTTCAATCCCCGGCCGGGTCATACCAAAGACTTTAAAAATGGTACACACCTCTTTCTCTGCTTAGCACTCAGCACATAAGAGAAAGAGTGTGGGAAGGTCAAACACACAGCACTACCAGTGGACTAGCCCCCTGCTGTAGTGCCTTGCACAACTGTGTGTCGCCCAAGGGCTACGGATATGGGCACCTACGCTCGGTATAAGAAAATCAAATCAAATCAACTTTATTGCTCAACAACTGTAGCTGGTACAATGTATGGCAAAGAAACAACAAAGGTACATACATAAACTAATACTAAGATATAAGTCTAACGAGCTAGTCCATAATGATACTAAAGCTAATCTATTGTGTTTTCTTAGGAAGAGTATCATTACATTCTGTAGTTCAGGGGATATATCAGTTATTTACAAGCACGGGAGACCTTCTTCTTCTTATTCTATCGTTAAGACTGTGGTGTTTCTGTTTAGTGTTTAGATCTAAGACAGTATCCTACTGCTACAGAGTAGTAAGTAGTAAGTAAGGCTGCATGAGAAGTAAGTTGAGCTCAGCAAACACAGGCGCTAATGCGTTCCCGCTGTCTGTTGTTGTGCAGACGTTACCATAGACCCGTCAGACAGGCTTACATGCTGATGTCTCTGCCGATAACAAGTCAACGCACACCCTAGCTAGTCGTGTACACGTCACTCTAGTGTCTACCAGGCTTCAGGAGGCGGCTGGAAAGAGTAGAAATCGGCCAAATAGAGAGATAGCATGCCAGGGGAGTTGGTCTGCTGGAGAGAATAGTTTGCCGCTCTCCAGCTATGGAGGTAGAAAAATCACCAGCATACCAACTCCCCTGGCATTCTATCTCTCTATTTGGCCGATTTCTACTCTTTCCAGCCGCCTCCCGAAGCCTGGTAGAGGCTATCGTCACTCCACAAACTCAGAGAGAGGGGGGGGGGGAGACAGAGAGAGAGAGAGAGACAGAGAGAGACAGAGAGAGAGACAGAGAGAGACAGAGAGAGACAGAGAGAGAGACAGACAGAGAGAGAGAGAGAATACACGGACTCGTACACACACACACACACACAACGTCTCCACCGTAGTCCTGTCGCTAACATTTCACAGAGACAGGTCTGGCCCTGTGTGGTCCCCTATCTGGGCACAAGTGGGATACGAAACGGAAAACCGTAGTATATATCTCGTTGCGGAAACTCGCGGTGTTACTATCGCCTTTGTTGAACTTAAAGTTGAAATGTTGTACTTTCCGTTCTTCGGTGTCAAAGATTACGGCCAGCAGAAGAGGTTTCCACCCGTCAATCAATCTTCTTGTAAACAGGAGTCGTCGGGGAGGTTGTGAGAATGGATATACGGGAACTACAAACCCACAAGAAAGTTACTGTATTTTGTTTTTATGCAGCAAGTTTAAACTGTAATTTCCAACACAACAACTTGGACTCACCCAAATTATCGACTGTACAACTCCAGTCTTTGTCAAGGAATGAGCAATCCACCGCTTCCGTGACGTCACGCAGATAACACACGTGACTCCGTGAGCAGTGGATCATAGGTAGCAGAAAGTCTGTGGCGCCCCCCGTCTCTGTTGAGGGATGGTTGTAATGCCCTGATGTAGATGGCCTCTTTAATCCCTCGCGCAAAGAAATCCGGTTCTGAGTCCAGGATTCTTACTTTGTCCAGTGAGACTGAATAGCCAGGTGATTCTATGTGTATATGTTGTGAGACCTCCGAAGTAGTCGAGCTAGGTCGTTTGTGTTTTTTTGTTTTTGTTGAGATTGACGTACTTGTATATTGTGACCAAGAAACCAAAAAAACACAAACAGCATATTTTACCTCTTGCTCCCATCGAGAGAACTTAAGTGTAGTCAAGAATGTCGTAAGGAAAGCAAAATGGTAACGGAAATACCTAAGACGCATTTCCAGAAGGTAACAAGAGATTCCAAACCTCCTGGAAGTATATAAAACAGGATGATCACAACGACTACTGAAACTTTCAGGTATCATACTAAGGCTACAGCAAGTACATTTTATGGATGGCATCCTCCGCAGACTCAAAAAAGAAAAAAAATAAGGTTCCTACATTTTAAAATTTTAACTCAATCATTGTACAAATGGTTTTGATTCAGTGGGAACATTACATATACACAGCCAGCATCACATATCACTGCATCAAAGTAAGAAACAAAACATTAAATCAGAGCCTTTTCTTGTCTCCTCTCTTCATAGTTATCTGCCATCCACCTTCCGGCATGGCAACCGACATCTTTACCCATTTTCGGCATGGTGACCACTGTCAGAAGGCAACAAAATCTCTGTTTTTTTTTCTTCCAAAATCAGGCAAAACTTAATGCGCGCGCTGATGCCATCCATAAAAATTACTTGCTGTGGCCTAAAAGGAAAAGATGGGTGATGTCACAATCATGATTCACAATACAGGACACCCCCTCCTGAATGTAGTGTGGTCCACAGTGCAAATTACTAGTAAATTACAATTGCTTTTATGTAACAAATAGCGACCCCTTTGCACCCCTACATATCTATGAAAACCTATTTTTTTTACCGCGCTCAGACACCCCTATGTTGAACCCCCTGTCTGAATGGTATAACCCGGCATACTCTTTAACAGATGCCAAAACCTTAAATCGTGACCCATTGCCGACCGAACGGGGATGTCTAGAGGTCGTCCAAATATTTTATTTCGACAAACAAAAGCACAGATACAATTTAAAAAACATAACCGCACTCCCCTAGAACAACGAATATGTCGGTACTGTGATCTAGGAAGAATCGAAGATGAGAAACATTTTGTAACAGAATGTAAACTATACCACAAAGAGAGAGTAGATCTTTATAATCTGATACAATCTATGTTCCCCTTCTTCATACATCTAAGCTGTACAGATAAATTTATATTTCTAATGAGCTTAGACAAACCTTCTGTATTGAAACATATCTGTTCTTACATTTTTGCCATTACTAAGAAACGAAAAGAAACTGAATTTACTTGATTGTAGCTATTTGGCGATGTATGTATGTAACGTTATCTGTATTCCATCCTTTTTTGTGTGACCTGTACTTAACCCAGTGGGTATGTGTGTACAATAAAGGTCTTCATTCATTCATTCACTCATTTAAAAAAGGATCCACATAATCTGGACCCCAATAGCAAATCATATACCGAGATGCAAAGAAATTCGTCCACCGTGAGTTACACCTACGAACACACAGACACCTACCAGAAATAGAACCCTTCTGTGGAAGAATGTCTCCTTCCTTGCAGGTAAAAAAAAAGGAAATACAGAAAAGAAAAATATTCGTAGATTTTCTTTAGTTCAGCCACAAACAAAACACGTAACAAATTCGCCAACCGTTCACACAGGAAAACCGCACGAGAAGTGCTCAAGTTTTGTTGTGTGTACATTCCGGGGGTAAGAGTCAACTGAAAGTCACTTCTTTCTTTTTGTTCCTGTTTGCGTCATCACCATACGTGTATTTGTCATCGTCCTGGGAAAAGGAAACCGCTAAAGACTACACATTATAGTATCCAACATGTTTCAATCGCTACAATTAATGTCAGGATGTTTTGGAAACACGTAGAACGGTTTTAAAAGTTTTCTTTCCCAGAATATACACAAGGATATTTTCGTAACTGAAGTGCTTACGGGATGACGTGTGTTTTGGTGTATATTTACTGTTTGCGTTGTGGTTATAGTTACTTAGACAGACATAGCGTTCTTCCGAATCGTGACAAGACAAGTCATTTTAAAGAGACTTAATTTGCAAAATCATGCCCGAGTGAAGGCTAATTGCTTTTAAAATCAAGTATACTACTCATTGCAATACAGTAACAGGAGACAGGTAACAACTGTCTGGAAAAATAACTTCTACTTGTACTACTACGCTAGCTATTGTGGGGTTCGACTTCTTCTTTGAAGGCAGTGGATAATGAATAGTCCCACATTCTGCATAATTAGTGGGTTTTGTGATCTTAGTAGAAACGTAGTCTTTTGGTGATAAAGCTTTCTCTAAAAGAAATGGAGACCTGTTACGATTGTTTTTGTTACCTGTGCAACATTATTAGCCAAATTTCAATTACTGTTTTTGGTCGACATATTACCAGTGATTTGTTACGTCTTTGACCATTTAAGTCTTTGTGTCACTTTATTGTCGTACAATACTTTATTATTTTGTATTACTTTATTATCTCATGTGTTACTATTTTGTTACAATTATTGTTATCAGTATTTTTTGTTACAATTATTATCATTGTTATTTTGTTGATATGCATTATGTATTGAAAAGGACTGACATTTCTATATTGATTTTGGTCAGAGAGTTTAAATGTCATTCCTGTTTTCCTATGACCTTTTTACATGTACTATATGTATTACTAAATAAAGTTGAAATAATAAAAGTAAAAAAAAGTATACATACACAAGTATTAGAATCAGGTTTAACCGAGGCTTTTTCCACACCAGCCAAACGAGTATATCACGCTGTGCATTAAGCAATGGGACTCTGTTAAGTCTAATGGTAATGTAATATCAAACTGCCTTAAACATATTCTCAGGAAAGCTCGCTGTAAATACGTCTTTTTCCTCATTCTTTAAAAATGAAAATTCATAATTTTTCCATGAGTTCTTGTGACGGAAAAATATTTCTCACTCCTGACCTAAAGTCAAGGCCATTGTTTCTTTATTCTTTGAGTTTTCCTGTTCTAACCGACGTACTATCACTAGTTTCTGTCAGCAACCAGAGACAGTGTTTGTCACAAAATGACCTGGTATCTGCTCTCGCCCGACCCTTCAACTGAAACATTTCGTCTTTGGTTTACACTCCACATTCCCTTCTTTCCGGTAGAAGACCACCAGTCTAGCCAAGTCCTGCAGGACGACTCGGACCATTACCAACTCGGCCCACCGCCCTGGTAAACTCGGCCCACCACCAAATCAACCATGTTGACTGTGAGATTTTTTTGAAGTCCCAAACCGCTTGTGCTTGGGCAATCAACATGATTTTATAGAGACCGCGTCTTTTTGTTAGACAACTTCGAACTGTAGACTTTGAGGTTTTTTAAAGTCCAAACCCGCCTACGTTTGGGCAGCAACATGGCTTTAACCGAGACCGCGATTTTTTTGTTAGACAACAAAACTATTGAATTGTTTGGCTATAAAACGGGATCCAAAAACAGTCTAGTCATTCAGTGTACCGGAGAGCGACGACTTTGCCCATCGATGTGCCTACCACACGATACTAGACGGATTCATTTGTTCCCACTGTTTTAGTACATAGTTCACACTGTTTTAGTTCTTACTTTGTTTCATGGCCGAGTTGGGAATGGTCCGAGTCGTCCAACATTCAGTCTATCCACCTCTCCACCTCCCACCATTTGTAAAAAAAAACCCTGACGGCGTGACTCGATGTTCCGATGAATGATTTATCTGTTTATTCTGAGATAGCTGCTCGGACTAAACAAGGAGGAGACGGAGGCGATCTGCTCCGCTCGAGGTGTGGACAGTTTCAAGACCACGCCATATTTCCAGTTGTCGGTCTCCTGAACTGGTGTGGTGAAATTTGACAGGTGCCCAGTCCTGTGGCAGAAAAACAGAAGAAAGAAAAGCAGAACAAAAGTACAACCTGTACTCTGATCTTGGCTGGTTATCGGTGAGAAGTAGATTTGATGTTAGTACTCCAAAGATATTTTTCAAGATTGTCACTACATGTGTGAACTGGTGTGGTGAAATTTGACAGGTGCCCAGTCCTGCCCTAGCTGCATGGCAGAAAAACAGAGGAAAGAAAAGCAGAACAAAAGTACTACAACCTGTACACTCTGAATGCACTCTGATCTTGGCTGGTTATCGGTGAGTAGTAGATTTGATGTCAGTACTCCAAAGATATTTTCAAGATTGTCACTACATGTGTGAACTGGTGTGGTGAAATTTGACAGGTGCCCGGTCCTGCCCTGAATGGCGGAAAAACAGACAAGTAGAACAAAAGTTCTACAACCTGTACACTCTGAATGCACTCTGATCTTGGTTGGTTATCGGTGAGTAGTAGATTTGATGTTAGTACTCCAAAGATATTTTCAAGATTGTCACTACATGTGTGAACTGGTGTGGTGAAATTTGACAGGTGCCCGGTCCTGCCCTAGCTGCATGGCGGAAAAAAACAGACAAAAGAAAAGCAGAACAAAAGTACTACAACCTGTACACTCTGAATGCACTCTGATCTTGGTTGGTTATCGGTGAGAATTGACAAAAGAATCGTATTTTGTGAGTTCTGTATGCTTTTAAATCACATTCAAGATTCTCCACAAAAAGTATCAAATAAATTAAACCAAATTGCAAGTCGAACGCAAAGATTACAGTCTGATGTCTGCTCTGAATACCTTTCTTTGTATATCACTTCTTGCTCACCGGTCACAAATGTGATTGCCCTATATATTCATAAAGCTTGGAAGAAACATTCATACAATATTCAAAAAATTCTTGGAAAATACATTCATTCATAAATTTCTCTTGTTTTTTTCTTCTCTTTCCCTGACTCGTTCACATGTTTAAGTTCATTTGACTTTATGTACTTTTGAGTTAAACCTATGTACTTTTGAGTTGCCTTTGTGCACCTTTGACATTTATGTACCAATTATGTTATGTACAGCATTGTATTAAGTTCTTTAATTTCATTTGATGTCTCTAGTCTGACCTTTGTTTAGGACTTGGATTTATGTTTCTATGATTTCTGTTCCTATGTTTATGTTCATGTTCATGTTCCGGTGTCTTATAAGACCACATGGGCTGGGCGACAAAAGTAGCAAGACACGTAAATAAAACTTCATTCATTCATCTATGTTACCTTGTATAATATTTTACCTAATAGACTAATTTTCATATATCTATCACAAAAGACAACGTATAAACTGCAAACAAAAGACGATATATATATAGTCACAATGCTGACTTAAAATGAATATTATTAGAAATCGCCTTTCAATCAGTCTAGGTTGTCTTCTAATTGACAATGGTAACATACAGTGAATTCGCAAATATTCAGAACCAGGATGACCTGGAAAAAGAATTAACACTTCACAAATACTTTGTACAGGATTTGTCTATAACACAGTCATTTTTTCTTTATCAATGCTGAGCCCCAATACAGGGTTGACTAGCAGACTGGACATGTGTTAGTAACAGTAATGACAATGACAATGAACTTTATTGCATATTCACGCCCTACATGGGCCAAACGCACTAAGTTAAATAACTTGGGTACAAGAATAGAAGAAGCAATTGTTACATTCGTGTGCTGTTTCTCTATCTACAGGATCTAACTACAGGATCTCTTCTCTCTTTTTGAAACATGTATGAACACATTTACATAGTTTTATCATCATTTACATCATAGCGCTTGGATGCCATAATATGTTTGAACAATTCTATTTTCGGCAAGTATGTATATTTCTTTTCTTAGGACCTAATAAAGGATTTCCGGATGTCATTGTATACCGCACATTCTAAAACAAAGTGTGCTTCATCCTCTATACAGTTATAGTTACATAGAGTGCAAATTCTGTTATTTGTGGGTTATACAGAACAGGGAACATGAATAACTGATTGTGTGTGTGTGTGTGCAAATGGCAAGTGAATTTTAGAGTGTTATTTACATATATACCAAAAAATATTTTTGTTCTATGTACGTAGTCCACAATTTTAAAAAGGTCTGTCCGGATGACATATGTGGCTTTTTCCCCCACACACAGAGCAGGTGATTCTGAGCGCACTTACATCACACTCTGCGACCTTGGCTTATTTTCCGATAATTACTGTAATCATGGTCTGATTTTCTCTCACTGTCGCGGCTCATTAAGTTTCCATCTATCACGCTAGCGACTCTGTTCTGTCTGTCTGCACTGGAGTAAAACAGTACTCATGCCCGTAGCCAGGATTTTGAATGGGGGGTTCTTCCCACTGCTTGAGGGGACCTCGAGCGCCGAAGGCGCGAGGTTCCTAGGGGGTTCGGGGGCATGTTCTCCTGGAAATTTTGAAAAAAATGAACCTTCTAAAATGGCATTTCGTGCGTTTTTGAGAGGATTTCAAAGAAAAAATCAGAGATAAATTTTTATTCAATGACAAAGGGAGCAGTTTTTCTACGATTCCAGTCCATCTTTTCAAGAAAAATCTTGGACGTTTACATAAAAAGTGGACCAAAAAGGGGACCTTTACATAAAAAGTGGACTAAAAAGTGGACCTTTGAACCTTGTGGGGAGGATCTTCCGAACCCCCCCCCCT
>NW_017804487.1:418799-430871 GCF_001625305.1 Branchiostoma belcheri
TCTTCCGAACCCCCCCCCCCTGGCTACGGGCATGAACATTTTCTGTCTTGGATTCATTAAAAAAATTATATAGAAATGAGAGAGATAGCCTCTATATTTGTATACAAGATAAGTTCCATAGCTTCAGACATTTAGAGAGAACAGAAACATTCTGATTCCTTATGAAACTAGACACAAACCATATATCATTAGCTCCATATGCTCATATATCTACAATTGTTTTAAGAAGTTGAACATGCACATAATAGTACCTAACATTAGTATATATATATAGTTTTGATATGATAATTTTGTTACTTCCGCTTTATTCGTGAGCTGTACTTAGCTTGTAAGAGCACAAACGTACAATAAAGGTCTTTCATTCATTAAAAATTTTTGAAATACACAGGTTTTTAGTCATTGAATTTCTCTGATTGAACTGTCTGATTCGGTTAACCCCTTTGTATACAACTCAGAGCCTTTTCCCGGACTTTGAAAACAATTCAAAAAAGGTTGTGGTATGAAGAAAAAAAGGTGGCCAAAAACAGACGCAAAAGTATATCTTGTCAGTTTTTTTTTGCGTTTTGTTGTGTAAGTAGTTCTAGTCAGCAGAACGTACTGCACCTGCGCGAAACCAGTATTGTGCATGTCACTTCAACACAACGTCTCTGTTTGACCTTGGTTCAAGATGTTATTGGCATATCTAAAGATGACTTCCCATCTACAGTCTTTTTAAAGACAAAACAATTTGTCGGAAAAGATATAGTCCGCAACGGATAAAGGTTCTGATACAACGTTGATCTCGATGTGTACGTTTTGCTTTTTTTTGGAAACAACCGTTTGAAAATTTGATATGTCCTTGTGTGTGTATGTACTTCTTTTGTGAAAACATCTGCGGTGAAAAAGAACTAGAGTTCGCTAATATGTAAAGGATAAAGGCTCTTTACAAGTAAGGGTGTAAGAAATAAAGAAAAGTTCGTGATTTTCTCATTTGGACGTTGTAGTGGTGTCTTCGATGTGGTGTCTTTACTGAAAATTTTAAAAATTTATAGTGTTATATGTGTCGAGAAACATTTCAATATATTTTCTAAAGCATCGCTCTTTGACAAAGTGACTGGTACGCGGCTATTGCTATGTTTTAGAATAAAGCGCTATGAGGTTGGATTTTTAGAAAGCATTTTGACTGACAAAAGATCAGTGTGTTTATGTACATTCTCATACCTTTCTGTGTCGTTTTAGTGCTTTTAACGCTTTAGTTGCAATTAGTCCATTTGCAGTTGGACGAGACATGGAAGGACTTCAAGTCCCTTTTATCAACGGCCTTCTCGTCGCCGGAGTCAGTGCACATGTGGCGCTGAAAAAGAACAGAACCCATAATCAATTTATTCCGGACTTTTCGTTCCAATCATGAGGCGAATGTTCGGTGTGGGTGAATAACAGACATCGCTGGGGTTTTAGTGTTGTTACGTACGGCCCACCCAGACATGCATGGGACCACCGCGGAGTGTGGAGCCGTCTGGCGGGGCGCGGTGTACCGTCGCGCCGCCCTACCCTCCATTACCTGCCGGGCGAAGACAGAAGCGGCGTGGACCAGGTAAACTCAGGTAGCCTCCACGCTCCACAGTCATTAGACCCAGCTATCGTTACCACCAGCTTGGCGCCACCAACAATAGCTCAGGATATAACAACGCACCATTACAAATGAGAGATAAAAAAACAAAGCAAAACATAACACAACGGCGGAGACCGACGTTCTGTCTGCGTTACCCTATAGAAAACCGTCGGGAATTTTCTTGACCGTCGCCTTGAAAACAACGAGCCACCCTTGATTTTTGAGTGAAGCGCGAAGGCGTTGAACGTTAGGCTGTAGGAGACAGGTACTTCAAGTGGTCATATCTCGGTAATAGCCTGCATTCCGAATCTAAGGTTACAAACCAAATATCAATATTTGTCTAACCATTCACTCCCAGACGACAGTCAACCACCTTCGGGGCAAAGTAGAATTTTGGAAACAGCACACGACTTAAACAAATTTACGGGGTGAACCACCGCGCTGAGGGAAAGGAGGAGACGGCGGTGGAGAGGGGGGCGGCCGCCAAGCGTGCCGGACTGTTTCCGTCTCCCATTCGGGCTTGTGTTTGAACAACGGGGTCTGGTGGCGACGCTCAGGGTACATAGTAGACAACCTCTGGCCCATTACACTATCAATTAAGGGTTTAAGTGAAGTATAAAGTAATGTACAGCTTACAGAGAATGTTCAAGCAGAGTGCTACATATCAGGTGCTCAGCTCGGGTTACACTCAATCAATTACTTGGCTCTTGGCAAACGACTTTTACTTAAAATTCCAACGTCAAGTTTTATCGTTATCCTCCTATGTGGACCAGAACGGCCGTACCGGGTCTGAGAGATGAGAGTTGAGGGGGAGGGGGGTACATTTGTGGTTTCTGGACGCGAGGAAAGACATCCCGAGTTAGATAGTAGTCGCTGAAACCTAAACCGTCCGTGGCGCCCCCTACACAATACTTCCTCTCCAGACTCGAGTGTTGTTTTAACTTCTGACCCGTGCGTACTTCAGGGCCCGACCACCCATCTTAAGGGGCTATTTTCCGCCTGTTGTCTGTTTCCCTCTGACCTCATTCACTAGCTGAATGGGAGAGGTGGCCTTGGGCGCCTGCCCGGAGAGAGAAAGGGGGGCCTGGCTCCATATCAAAATAAACAACACGGCCTACCTGGCTCGTGCAACATTGACTAACTTAAAACGGAGTCAAGTACAGGGTGCAGAAGTCAACAGGATGTGAGCCCGAAACTTTAGCCTTCCTCCGGACCAAAAACCTCCCAAGTACACCTCCGAAAAAAATAGTCGCACAGTTAGGCAAAGTGTTGTGTCCAACCTGCTCAAGACGTCGAGGACAGGTCCTCTCGTATTGTGTGTCATTAAGCGGGCGTGTGGACTACTCCAAGAGTGAAGAAATGTTTTTAGATCCTATTAAAAGTTGTTTCTGTAATTTCATCTATTGCCTTTCCCAGCCGCGCCTGCTTCCGCTATAATGTAATCCCATTGTTTCAACAGTGTTGCCCTTTCAGCGCGGCTTCTTGGCTTACGCACAATTAGCAGGGGCACGCTGGCGCTGGCTCCAGACTGATTGTCGGGGGATAGGCGATACTGCATGTGCGGTGGTAATGTGCCGGCGGCTACGGTCCCTTATCACTGATCTGCGCCCACCGAGACAGACTGGAGGCCGTCACCGTCCGCTGCGTACACCGATAGGGAGTAGTGGGGGTGGGGGGGTGGGGGGGGTGGAGAACTGAGAGAGAAGGGGGGATAAGATTTCTTACGTTAAAAAAAAAATTAACGGCTCTCAGTGGCCAATATGAGATGTTGTCACATCGGCGCACCAAATCTGTAAGGTATTTTTGGCGCCCTGACAGACAGATTAGCCTAAGAGCCTCGGTGGGCGTCACTCCACCGTACAGGTGGGGAAGTCGTGTAAAGTGCCTTTCCCAAGGGCACAACGTCGGGCCACGGTGGGTATCGAACCCGGGACCTCTCGGTTCTGAGTCCAACGCTCTAACCGTTGCGCCACAGACGCCACATCGAGGGTTAAGGGCATTTGATTTGATTTATTGAAATTGCAACAGTGCAATACACGCGGAACAGAGGCAACATAGAAACAAATACTGGACAGACAATACATTTAAGGGCATATCCAGTAGCATCTACCAGGCACCTAGCCTAGGATCGCTGGAAAAATTGTAGAAATTGGCCGAAATAAAAGAATAATATACCAGGGGAGGTAGCCGACCAGAGAAGATCCAATTCGCGTGGGTGGCTACATATCCAGGGCAGTTTTAGGGCTTGGAAACCATATTTTAAAAGTCAATATTCTAGTCAATTATCTACATACTAAGTTGAAATAACACTATCCCTTTGCATATCGACATTCATGGAGCCAAAATGCCCAAATTCTGACGAAAAACGGTTACTGGAAGGACCTGGATTAATTTTAGGGTACCACCCAGAAAATAAAGAACCATCTTGGGGCTTGTTTCTGTAGTTTTAAATGCTTTTTTGACAAAAGTATGAAATATTGATTCAAGCGTGTCAATGTTTGACAGTATGTGTCAATATCTTACAGATTGCCTTATTCAGAATATTTCCAATTTTGCCGCCCTAAAATTGTATTGGATGCCTTTAAATCCTGTGCAAACCCCAGAAGTCAAGACAGAACTTCTATTCAACATTAATCAACAAATACAGAAAAAAAATAAAAACAGTGTGCAGGAAAGAATGTGTGTGGAGGAAAGAAACCTACAAGGCTTGTATAATGTCCTCTTCCTTGAAACTTACTAAATATTAATCATAAAACCACCAAATAATAACTAATAGTAAAGTGAAATAAAGAAAACCTAGATATAACAAAACAAATCACAGATTTGTGTATAAGTTAACGCAATTCTATAGTGACAAAAATACAAAGGGACATGAAAGTAATGTATGGTAGTACACAATACAACTAAAAATGTACACAACGGGAATGAAAAAAAGAGCAAATTATATGTCAGATAGGAAATTTTTAACATATTATTAAAACTTAACAGTGATTTTCAATTTATAATTTTTTTATCTAAACAATTACAAATTTGTGGACACCTGAAAATCATGGAGAACATTCTTTGCTGAGTTTTTGCATGGGTCTGTTTCAAGTTATTCTGTTGATGTATTGATATACATTGATAGAAGGCCTCTTGGGTCGCCACTTATTTTGCCATTATATAGACTTGAAAGGATTGGGTCTATTAAACGTCAATACGAACCGCGCTCTCTTGAAGGACTTTGTGTTATTCCTTTTGTTCTGTTTACGATAGAGGTACCGCAAAAATCGAGGCCGGTGAAATAAGTGAATACATGCATATACATGACAGCACTACTGTTAATTTCTGCTTTTTCGACCCCCCCCCCCCCAAGGCTCAAAGGTCCACTTTTTGGTCCACTTTTTATCTAAAGGTTCAAGATTTTTATTTAAAAGATTGACTGATTTGTATGACCAGCGGGGCTGGAATCGTAGAAAAACGGCTCACTTTGTCATTGAATAAAAAGTTATCTCTGATTTTCTTCTTTGAAATCCCCTCAAAAACGCAGGAAATGCCATTTCAGATGGTTCATTTTTTCAAAATTCTCTCTTGCTTTATACTATAAATCTACCAAATTATGTATACATAAGTCTACGAGATGTATTTGTGATTTTTGTCCAGTTAGGACCTGTTTTGCCCCGCCCGGTGCCTATAGTGTATACAGTTTCCCCTCCACTTCTACTGACTATGAAGACGTGTATGTGTCATCACAACAAAATTTGGTACAAAACAATAGTCTCTTATTTTGTACTATGAATTTACCAAATTATGTATAATAGTTATCTACGAGATGTATTTGTGATTTTTGTCCAGGTTGGAACTGTTTTGCCGGTGCCCGTAGTGTATACAGTATCCCCTCCACGGGTAGTGACTATGAAGACGTGTATGTGTCGGGTGAAGACTGTGCTTAAGTGGTGGGGCTAATCAAAGATCAAGTAGCTCCTTTCACAAACAACACAACCACAATCCTACGCTACAAGCCCTGTCCTTGACAATACCGGGGCCACTATATAGCGCCGTCGGGTATAAGGCTACCGGCGTCTCCGCCGAACAAACGCTACGAGCGGATACGGGACGATACACAAATCCGGTCGGGGGAACGGGACACCTCGGTCCGTGTGGAACGCACGCCCGGGCTTTGTTCGAGTCGGATGTGTTACTCGCTCGGGTCACTTGTCTTTGTACGTGTCGAGTGGTTCTGAGCAAGACGATCCACAAGTTCAACGCGGTAGGCGGCATTCCGGGCGCAGGGCATCACGGGATACGTGTTGCCAGCGTGACGTCATCGCCGCAGACGATAATTTTTTTTCTTTCTAGTTCACAGATATTCATTGATTATTGGACAAAAAGCAAAAGTTGCTACTCAAAAACATACAAAGAGTATAAAACATTCCGGGCGCAGGGCATCACGGGATGCGTATTCCCAGCGTGACGTCATCGTCGCAGACGATTTTTTTTTCTGGTTCACACATATTTATTGAGTATTGGACAAAAAGCAAAAGTTGCTTATATAACACCTTCTACTCAAAAACATAAACGAGTATAAAACACATTGTCAAGATACATGCATAATTACAAGGTGGATAAAACCAAGATAAATACAAACAAGACAAGTTGCAAATCAACATAGCAAACGCAATGACTAGGCAAGTACACTGTTTTTTTCACGCAATGCGCAATTCTAACTCTTCAGGTGTAAAGTTGAGTTTAGTGAAGCGTACTGAATTACACATAATGTGTACCTGCACCACTCAACGCTCCATGTCTAATGCCTAATCGGAGTTCTCCAATTTCAAGTCAAGCGTGCGCGTCAATTCTGCATGAGTAAAGCCCTTGTCACACATAGCCGAATTTGGCCTGCCGAACACTGACGAACTCAGAACTCATCGTTCGGCCACACCGACTTAATCTTATGGATGACATCCTCTGAAGACCCCATAACTAGTGCGCGCGGGCGAATAAAAAAACTTCCGGCCAAAAATAAAAATGCTACTAAACCACAGGAATACAAAGCTGGTATTGTGAAATTGTGGTACTACATAGCGACGTACACGATAAGCCGGCACATGCTGGCTTTTTGTGGAATTTATGAATCGGCACTGTACGTATGTACTGAGTTCTTGAGTCTTAATTGGAGTTTCGAATTCGATAGCCTGGGTGCTCGTCTCCGTATTGTCGCTAACTCCCATGGACTAGGCCTAGAGCCAGACCAGAGCGTCGGTGGACGTGATTTTTTTTTAGAATAAGTCTTGTGGACTGTTTAGTTGCCCCGACGGCAGGACAGACTGCTATGGGACCGGTGAGGTGAGGTGAGGAGGAAAATCAATGCGCGCGCGGATGTCATCCATAAAATTAAGGCGGTGTAGCCTAAGCTAGTTTTTACTGTAAACAATGCATTTCCGAACGTAGTGCAATTGTGACATACATACTAGGCATTGTTACATCATAGGGACATATGCGGTTCCAAATATATAATGATGACAGACGGTCATCGAAACGTCTGTATTGGTCGATAACTTAATTGGTTTAGCTCACATGATTCACCTTTGGAACGGGAACGACTGTTCGAACGCCGATGGTGATAGGTTTGGAGCCGTCTGACCAGATTTAGGCCACGCCTACCTTTCGATACGAATGGAATCAAATGTTTGATTAAATTTGAGTCAAATTTGACTGCCCCGATCACATGCCAACCATGGCAAAACCTCCCGTCTACACCCGAACATTCTAAACATTTTGAAACCTTCGGCTGGCGCATCCGAACACCAGCCAACCACAGCCGACCTTGCTCCTGAACCATGGTTGGGGGGAGTTCGGCAGTGTTCGGGAGGCCTCCTAGGCTATATTTGCCTACGTGGCATGGAAAGGCTACTGTGCTTGAAGGTTTGCACCCAAACTCCACTAGCTATTGTAGGTATGAATACCGGTAGTGTTTAGTGACAAAACTTTAGTCTACCTTAATGCTGAGGTCACAATTCCCACACGGGGCTCAGCCGGGCAGCTTTTGGGGACGAAAAGTACGACATAAAAGACAACAAAAAAAGAAAAGTTTTCATAATAATCATGAGCACTATTTCTGTATATTCTTGATATGAATTGTTAATTTTCCGTACATACAAACAGCCCGACCGGGCCCCGGTTTGGAAATGTGACCTAAGTATAAAGAAGAGCATGGCAAGTGATTTGGTGTATTTTTAAAGCTTATAAATTGGCTGTTTGTACTTTTGGTCTCATTCCTTGGGTCTCATTCATGAGTTTTTTTTTTCTCGATACATTAGAAACCATGCATTAATGAGTGACTTACGAGACCGTGTTCCCTATGATCCTACATTAAATCAATTGATATCTTTCATGCTATGTTAAGCACACTTACTCTACATCTCATAAAGAAATTGCCAACGACTTCTATACACACAATCCCCTTTTATGGGAATTACAAACTGCACTTAGCGGCTGCCCGCAAGAGGCCCTCCCGCGCTGCAAACCTACGACCGCACAACTCACAACACTGGATGGACTGTGCACGTCCGACCTAGCGCGCGGCTGCCGACAATAATTACGTCCTGATTTCCTCAGTTACAAACAAGCTTTTACCGCTTTGACGTTTTACATCCGTTGGGATGGCTAAAGGGAAAATTCTCATCAATAAAAACACGCGTTCATACAGCCATTTAGATTGTGACTTCGTACTCTTTTAGGAAATTGCAATCTCAAACTGGAGTATAGGTATTTCTGGTTGAACCCGCAAGGAGGCGCTACGATACCGTACCAGGATACTTCAAGGTACATGTACGCCATATTAATAGACAGGTTTATTGCAAATTCGTGCCCGGAGGCTAATTACAAATTACAAAACATAAACGAACATTGAAACAGAGTATAAAATAACTTAAGTCTGCATGATAAAGGTAGCTGTCTATAACTATGTATAAATCTATGTCTAAATGGTTTGACTTCTCTTCTGTAAACCATGGAAGACGTAATAATATAATGTCCCACCTTTTCCCAGAATTTGTGGGTTTTGGGAAGTTAAAAGAAGAATAGTTTTTTCTTTGTTTGTACGTTTGGTAGACTTCTACAATATGGGATAAATTGTAGAAGTTTGAATTAATTGACGCAAGGAAATGAATTTGAAGAGTAGATTATTTGTCATACCGTACCATTTATGTCATTTGTTCAACTTTCATTACCAGGTAGATTTCATAATGAAAGCAATTTTTGTGCAAAACTGTTTTTTTTATTCGCACGCTCGCATCAGTTTTGGGGTTCCCAGTGGATGTCATCCATATAATCAAATCAACGTGGCCTAAGACAGGACTCAAGGATATTGCAATCTCAAACTGGAGTACAAATAGGTATTACTAGTACTGTTTCAACCCGCAAGGAGGCGCTACAGTACCAGGATACTTCATATAAATTGCCGCAAGCAACCCCCTGATAATCAATTTACCCTTTTCATATTGCCAGACTGCAAAGCGCTAGGGGTGGGGATTTATGTGTTCCTTTGGTGTTTTTACATTCGATAATGAATCTACAATAATAAAGATTGCCCCATTAATATTCATATACATGTTTGTACTACAATATCTGTTGAATATTTCGAGAAATATTCGTATCTCCTTTTCCTCCTTGTTCTGACAGATGGTATAACGTAACACCATGTTGATTTGATTATATGGATGACATCCTCGCGCGCATGGAATTTCGGCCGTTTCCAACCATACTATAAATTGTACAAAACAGTCGCAAAACAAGACTTCCAAGATCTCATACCTCCATGAAATATGGGCTTGACATGTAAGTTTATTCTTTAATTATGCAACTGACCTCTAGATAAACATAATAAATGCACCTTGATGTTAACTTTTGATTAACGTACACATGTTCCAAGTATGAATTTCCCATCATTTACCACTAAGGAGTCATAGAATTTTGATATTAATCATGCAAATTAGGTCCGTATTTGCATAATTGGTATCTGGTGATATGCCTCCTGCCACAGATTATAAACAGTACATGTATCAAGGCCCCATGATGTAAACCACTGGAATTACACAATTTCCTCCTTAATTATGCAAATGAAGTCATCATTTGCATAATCACCCAATAATGTAGATCTCTGTCTAAACTACCCACTTACCAAAAATCAAGAAAATACATTGTTCCTTTGTGAATTTATCTGCTGTGAAAGGTTTCTCCAGAACCTAAGTGCAGTTCCAGACCAAGCTGCTAGGGGGACCAAATCCACACCACATATTACTGGCAGGAAAAGCTATCCACCACTCAAAAATCAAGACCATAGTATGTCCAGGACAGAAGATACAAAAAAGGAAATTGTGATGCAGTACCAAGGTCAGCCACCAGGTGGCCAATAATTCACATTGACCTTTGCCTACCCAACACCTACCCACATACCAATATCATTACAATTCATCCAGAGGTTCAGAAGTTATGCTGGCCGCAAATGTGCAGAAACACAAACACAAACACACACACACACACACACACACACACACACACACACACACACACACACACACACACACACACACACACACACACACACAGATACGCCAAAAACACTCACACACTTTTTTTGATAAAAAAACAATCAAATCAAAGCTGAGATATTATCTTCAAACTGGGGATGCTTTTAATGAATTAAATGCCATACAACCAACTGTACAATGTACATAGTATTCTTTGACACGTCAACACCTACTTAGTACCAAATTTCATGACAATCCATTTATAGTGATCATTATCAAACATACAGTACAACATACAAACGTTACCAAAAGAACCCAACCAAACGCTAAGTATACCAAAACATAACCTTCTAAGTAAAGGTAATACAACCAACTGTTACCATCCATGGCAATAGTTTACATATTGCCAGTCTTATTAACAAAAACACACCTGTAGTTATAAGATTAAGGAGCTAGACATTCATCTAGACACCCACTAAAAGCTATCTGCAACCCAAATATCAAGACGATTACATCTCCTGGACAACTCCTAAAACAAAACGGTCGTTCTGATGCAGTACCAAAAAAGCCCCACCAGAATCAAACTGGACCTTCGTCTTTTCATCTAAACACATATAGCTAATATTATCACAATCTACTTAGGCCTGACCCTAAATATAGGCACACACAAACACAAGCGCGCACGCAAACAAACAGCATCTATTACGTGATGCACACCACAGCTGGAGTGTGACCATTCAGGTATGTAATCGTATGCGATTTGCAGAGAATCGCACAGCGAGTTTCGTCGTCCTAGGGGACGAAAGTCGCAGGCTGCGAGTTTCTTCACCTGAGAGCGGGGGCGCGCAGACTACCCTATTCGTGCGAATGTCGTCGATCATACGCTGGGCCGCGCACACATACTTAGGTAACCCTTATTAGTGCTACCGGAGCCGCGCACGGCTTTTTACCTACCAACGGAGCCGGGCAGACATTTACCCAGGCCCAGCTCAGGGGGCCGAAAAATTCAAAGGAACCCTTTGTGTACGCACAACATGTCCAGCATTTTCGTTGGATCGCAAGGGAATAGAAATAAACAAAAGCTTTATAGACATATCCTTCTGGTAATCTGTGTCTAGTATTTTTTAGGTAGAATCCAAGGTCAAGACAGCAGTTTGCGCCACCAAATTATTCACTTCCGGTAAGTTTGTAGCTCAGTAGGCAGGATAACATCCAAAGGTAAGTGATCGCAGCAGAGCGGCACATACCGGGTGAGGTCATCAGGCACACAGCGCCGTGGAAAAGGTTGGTATTGCATCTAGCTACAGAGAATAAATATTTCCTACATTATTTGTTTAAGTAGTAGTCTACCAAAAACCAGAGAACGATTTGTTTGTAGGCTGTCTTATTCGTAGAATAAGCGTATAGCCAATCGGTATTGTAACATGTCGGCGTATGAACCGACAAAGAAAACATTGATTGCGCGGTGAAGTCTTCGTTCATTATGTTTCCGCTAGAAAATAATTTGATATTGCCTACTATGCATGATTTTAAACAGTGGTCCACTGCTTGGTAAAGCCTTTTCATCATAGCTGTCTGCTCACCAACATATAATGCGAGCAAGCAACCTGTTCGGTGGGAAAGCACTATATACCACACGCGTGGAATTTCATTCAACCTCACCAAACAATAAAACACATTTGCCTAACAATAAAGTACTTGGCGTTGTCCACCAGATGTCCTAAGAAAACAACAGGGCTATTTCATAAGGTGTGGATGAGAAAATGACGACCAACAATATGATCATAGAAATGGTGAAATACGGTGACTTCTACTAGCCGATCATTGATCGCTTACCTGTTGCAAATTATTTGGTCTGGCTTGATTCGTATCAGCTTAATTCTTACCTTTGTTGTGTTCAGACGTGCTCTTTCGAAGTTTTCTACCGTCATTAATTTGTCGAAATCCGAAACGTAGTCAGGGTACCATCCT
>NW_017804487.1:430891-440859 GCF_001625305.1 Branchiostoma belcheri
ATGTCAAGGTACATATGGGCACGTTTTTTTTATTTTATTAGTTTGCAAAAATACAGACAGTAATAATACAAAACAAGGATAAAAACAGGTGCAGGAGGCCGGAGGGGAGAAGCATGGAATGCTTATACTAGGCTCTTCTCCTCTAAACTATACAAAATTAAATATAATCAATAAATGGAAATAATACAATAGAAAGTGGAAATAATATAATAAGGACAATCAAATAATATACGGTATAAATTAATGACAATGAAGTAAGGTAATGTAGGTTATAAACACTTATATTTATAAACACAGTGCAATAATGATAATGATTAGTATAAGTTAAGATAGTCGGACAATCTAAGCTTTAAGTTAGTAGTCAGCAAACCTTGTACAGGAACATTTTGTCCTCGTCCTCCAGATCAAAGCTTGTCACCTTCACGTATTTGGTGTCCACACCAATAGTTCTATGCACGTCTTCAGCCTACAGTACATGATAAAAACAGAAAACAATTACAAACTTATTTTGCATTATGTTTGACACAGACAACTAGATAATTAGATTAGATTACTATTATGCAAATTATATGCTAATTTGCAGGAGAGCTGGCTATACACCTACCTGGTGGAAGAATTTTTTGTTGCGGACAAAGAAGAGGTCCAAATACTTCTTGAGGTAGTCCACCATGCGCCATCTCTTGTCGTGTGGTTCTTCGGACCAGCCTACGTGTGTCAGCAACCATTGGACAAGATTCTTGCCAAAGGATTGTTCGATTTCTGTATAGGTTAGCTGAAAAGGGAAACATATTAAGTAAGTTTGTTAATGTACGTATTCTCTAGGTAGTCAAAAATAAAGCATGACTCATGAAGAAGAAGGTTCTAATGTCTATCGGCAGTATTGATCATCCCCTATTATTTATTACAAAATAATCATGTAATATTTGATAATATTTTAATATTAAGATATTTAAATTTTGTAATATTATGTATTACAAAAACATATGCCTCCTCAGATCTAAGGCACGCAATGTGTCTTTAGTACTGACTACTAAATACTTGAATACTAACTGACTACTAACTACTGGAATACTTTAAAGAAAGAAAGTTACAAAGACGAACAGTGACAGTTGACACTGTAAGACTATACAATTTCAAACCTGTCCATTCTTGTCAGCGTCCATTTGGTCAAAGAGTTGACGGACGAAATCTCTTCTTTCCGCATCCGTCATGGTCCCATCCTTTTGTTAAATAGAATGAATGAAGACCTTTATTGTAAATTTTGCCCCACTGGGCTAAAGACAGGTCACATATTGACAAAGTACATCATCAATGTTGATAATAAAACGGCTATAGTACACAGGTACTTTCAACTTCCTCTCGCTTTCTGGCTGTGTGAGTAGTTAGAGCTGGTTTGTTTAAGACTACAAGGAATATAAATTTCTCTATACTATTCAAATACTTAAATTGGGAGTATTTGCTTGACACAAAATCGAAAAGAACGTTTCTTTCGCTGTCATACATGGAACAATCCACAATAAAATGTACCTCGTCTTCTACTTTACCTAAACTACAGTATTGGCAGATTATTTGCTCTAGAGGAGTGCGGTTATGTCTTCCTGATTCAATTCGCAAATTGTGACAACTGATTCTTAGTTTAGTAATGGCAGATCTGTGACGTACATTTGCGATCTTAAGGTAATCTTCTTCATTATATGAGTGTTAAATAGAATAGAATGGCGATTCCATTGGTGAAGCATGTAATCTTCAATGCAACAAGGAATTTCTTTATTTGCCAGTTTTTTTTATTTTCTCGTTATAGAATTGCTTACAGTCAATGACTCTTTAAAATATATAGGCAGATTCATCTACAAACAATTTTGTTACTATAGTTTTAGATTTTTTTTAAAAGGCCATGTTGATTTGATTATAGGGATGACATCCACGCGCGCATGAATTTTCGGCCGTTTCAAAAAAAAAAGTTTTCAACCATACTGTAAATCGTACAAAACAGTTGCTAAATGAGCAAATATATACCGTAAGTTGGAAAACAAATTGGAAAACGATACTAATATCGTAGAATCCCAAAATCCAACGAAAAAGACGGAAATGTAAAGAAATGAGTTTGAAGACTAGATTATTCGCCAAACCATACTCTGTGTCATTTGTTCAACCTTCAAAACCACGTAGATTTCAAAATGAAAGCAACTTTTTTTTTGGCCAACCTTTTTTTATTCGCACGCTCGCACCAGTTTTGGGGTTCCCAGGGGATGTCATCCATATAATCAAATCAACATGGCCTAATCAGATACAACATGTGAAATGAATCTGAAAAGTAATCATACCTCGACAAAATAACTGTCCAGTTCTTTCCTGTCAATTGGTGAATCGGGGTTTATTTTTTTATTCTTCAGAGCTGTCAGAAATCTGTTGACATATTCCCGAATCTCCTTCCTGTTTATCTCCTTCTTCTTCTTCTCCTTCTTCTTGTAGTATTCCCTAAATATGAAATAAAAGTGACCAAGAAATCAAAGAAACAAAAACGTTTCCATATTTTTTTTTATTCCAACATGTAATCACCAGACGCGGTGACGACACACTCAAGTTTTTTCAACTTATATTAATGCCGCCACCAACACAGGGGACAAATACATGACAGGACAATACTCATTTACGCCTGAGCTAAGTGAGGAAAGTCGTGCAGAGTGCCTTTCCCAAGGGCACAAGATCGGTGGCATGTCAGGACTCGAACCCGGGACTCTTAGTTCCGAGTCGCGCACTCTGCCGCTACACCACACGACCCCACATTTCCATATTTAATGGTGAGCGCTGCATTGAATTTCGATATGAATATCTGTATGATGAATAAGCGGAAATATTCTTTTTTGTTTCTGCTAGAAATATTTTCCGTACCTTGCGGCTTCAGTATCAGTAGTCGGCCTGTCATATTCCCTTTCCTCTGGCGTCAGGCGGTTCCAGAATTCTTGCTCGAACAGCTCGATATCGTCATCGGAATACTGTACGTCACGTAACAAGGAAACGTCATGTAGTTAGGAGGATTTGACAAAAAGTATCGATAGGTCACTACTTCAATCATACACTAATAGTAAGTACTAAGTACTAATTCAACTACCACTAATAGTAAGTACTAAGTACTAATTCAACTACCACACTAGACAAGCACAATTATTACACAGACCCAACTACAGCAGGCCAACGTACATTTGCATATAGAGCGGCAGTAACTTACAATTCACTAAACACTTACACAAAACAAGCACCCACTCTTAAATCATTTAAAGAGAGAATGAAATATGATTAGTACTGAATTTCTGACTGACACTTCACTCCTTTCGAACACCGACCGATTATGATTAAGTATTTTTTGTTATTTCTTTGATTTGTATATATGATTTATTACTACTATGTCCAAGTACTTTATCATTTATGACCTACTATTCCCAAGTTTGTATTACTTGGAGTTTGACCTCTGACATCTCACCTCTGACATGACCTTGTATTTTGATTTATGATTTCACTGTTACGTTAATTACTATTATTTTATATTACCTTATTTTCTGTATTGGGCTCCTTTGGAAATCAGCCCCAAGGGGCTGAAGGGACCACCCATGTGTCTTGAAGATGAATAAATAAATAAATAAAGTATTGTCGCCTTGTAAATCTATCAGACTGATGCGGCTTATAAAATGATACCGTACCATACGCCAAAAAGCAGTTACTCAAGTAACTGGATATGGTTTTGGTAACGGTCAGACGTTGTAGCTAGTATCCTCTAGCTTTTGTCAGTGACTGAGTCAGTGAGTCACTGACGAAAGCTAGTGGATGCTACCTGAAACATCTGACGTTTCCAAAATCATATCCAGTTGCTTGAGTAACTGCTTTTTGGCATATTGTATTACCTATATGTCTAACCTTCATCGAGATACCGTACCTTTTCTTACTGATTGATAGAGACAAGTTCAAGTATACTTACCAGCATGATTCCGATCGTTTTCGGATTCACAGGCTCGAAGCGCTCCGATCTTTCCAGAGCTTTGTTGAGGTCGGCAAGACCTAGTACCAGCTTTTTGAAGAAGGAATCTTCCTCCTTCATGGAGAGCCACCAACCTATGCAATAAAAGCACAGAAACATCTATCTAAATTATCATTATCTAAAACATTATATGATACGAATAGATATCTTTAAAAATAATTAAAAAAATCCTCCATTTAGCTCTGTTTAGACTTTACTGCTTTTACCAGATGCAAAAAAGGGGAATTTTAATCTTTAATTTAATAGCTATAATACAAAAGATCAAGCAGACGATTCTTTGGTATAAAAAAAATTAAGTAAACTAGTTCTTTAGCCATTCTATCTAAAGAAGCAAGATCGATGCCTACCATCAAAACAATGGAGAGGGTAGTTACAGGCCATGCCCCCATCAACGAAGTACTCCTTAACTCCAAAATAATCTTCCACCACAGGCTGGAACAGTGCTGGAATATTAGAGGGCAAACGAAAATGATTACAGAATACCCCAAATGCAAGCGTTAACAGACAAAAGCGGCAAATTCTACATTGACCGAAACCTCAGATTGGACACTAAATAGTACCTCGAGTTTTCATGGTTTATGTTTCTCTAATTGTTACAAATGATACGAGCAGAAAGTATTTTGTTTATCCCCTGTCTAATTGCGTGAACTACATGTAAGACCATGTTGATTTGATTATATGGATGACATCCGAGCGCGCATAAATTTTCGGCCGTTTCCAAAAGAAAAAGACAAAAGTCTTCAACCATACTGTAAATCGTACAAAATAGTTGCAAAATGAGCAAAAATATACCTTAAGTTGCACAAACATATATTGGAAAACGATACCAATCTCGCAGTATGCCAAAATTGAACGAAAAAGACGAAAATGTAAAGAAATGAAGAAAAGAGTAGAATATTTATTCGCCATACCACAATCTGTGTCATTTGTTCAACCTTCATGACCACGTAGATTTCATAATGAAAGCAGCGTTTTTTTACCAAACCTTTTTTTTATTCGTACGCTCGCATCAGTTTTGGGGTTCCCAGAGGATGTCATCCAAATCAACATGGCCTAAGCTGGAACAAGTCACAACTGGAACAAGAGTTCCATGATTTCATACCTTCACTAAATCATGTTAAGCTTTCTTTTAAAATGACTAATTTTACATTTTTCTCAGTGATTGTGCAAATAAGACCCTCACACACAGACACGCCAAAAACAGTACCTCCATTTTGCATGGAGGTATAAAAGAGGAAAGTATGTACCTGGCAATGACATGGACATCCTGAGAGCCTTACGGATGGGCAGGTCGGCCGCGGTTTTGACATGGAAGTATACCTCCCTCTGTTGGTTCAGGTTTGTTACCACGATGCAGAGCTCTATTTTTGTCCTTTCGTACAGCTGAAAAAAAATATATGTTTTAATGTTTTGCAGACAATACTTCGCACGTCATCATTTGCATACGGAAGTGTCGGAGAACCATTCCTGAATTCATGAAAATTCTTGTTTATCTTGATAACCGAATTACCACTCCGAACATACATGTATATGGACACTTGACTGTAGTAGTAGGTTTAAGTTAGTACTATTTTTTTATTAAAAGTATTTCTACAGAGACAATACCAAATCATTTTGCTCATTCCTTTGATCGCGCAAGACTACTAAAAAGGCTTGTAAAATCATGAAAGTTCATCTGTTTTGGTAGTTACATGTTTAAAGTTAAAACTTTTGGTCCAACACAAAAAAAAGTTCTCTCACCTTTGACCCAGTGCTGACGTCACACTTCAAAGAAGCCACGTGACAAGCTTCATTGGGTCAGTCTACTGAGGAAGACCAGAGTGACTGGTCGAAAGCTCTACGTGAGAGAACTTTTTTGTGTTGGACCAAAAGTTTTAACTTTAAACAAGGCTTGTAAAAGTCAACCACTTTGAGTTATACCTCTTGAAACGTGATGTCGGGGTTCCCGGGCTGATTTTCTGTCCGGGTGTGCCTTTCCAGAACACTGCCACAGTACTCGTAAAAACCTTCTCCCGTGTCCCAGCCAAGTCGTTGGAAAAACATGAAAGGCTTGCCCAATTTCTTAATGCCTCCTGAAAAAGTCATTCCGACAGACATTAGATACGTATAGAAAACAGTATACAACTAGAGAAGTAACATTTGCAAAGCAAGTGCATAATGTTTACCTTCGTTCATGGTCTGCTCTGGTAATTCGTACTCAAACACATTCATATACATGTACTACTAGTATTTGGTGACAGGATAGGAGCAGAGCAGACCATGACATTGCAACATTATGTGACCCAACATCAGTCACCATGGTGACAGACGTCAACAAATCATGTCATTGGCCAAGTCAGAGGTTAGTGTTTGGAACAGAAGAAGAGGAGGAAGAAACTGAGTAAACAATATGTTTTCCATCGGTAAACATAAAAAAGTCAGTTCTAATGGTAGCTGAACCAAAATAAATATGAACCACGGCGTACCGGTAAATACCATCTTCTTAATGTCAATATCCAGCTCCTCTGCCATTTGTTTACAGGTGAGTTTCAGGGCCACCAATGTTGCAAATATGGCTCCTGAGCTCGTACCGGCAACTCTCGTGATGTTCTTGAGGATTCCCGCAGATTCCAAGACCTGGTGGATAGAACCGTAAAAGTTGTGTTATGCTCAGGGCAAGATTGCAAAAAGAAGGCCCGCCAGGTTTTTTTTTGCACTATCGGATGTACGAAGGATTGTCAGAAAGATCGTATATGCATTTTTAAAAGAGGTAAAATTAAATCCATATATGTTTTGAAAATGGGATACATATTTAAAAGGGGTAAAATATTACCGATCTTAGAAAGTTATACCATTTTTAAAACTATCCCATTCCAGAAAACTATATCATTTTTAAAAGCCTATCCGATTCCAGAAAACGATATCATTTTGGACTTCTCAACTGTGCCGACTTTTCAATTGTGCCCACTTTCCAAAACTCAACTATTTTCTTCGTGCTAACAAACCGCAAAAAGGTTTGTGATCTTGCTGCTGTAGGATTAAAACAGACAGCTAATTATTTCGGTATTATTTCGTGTTTGTAAATCAAAGAAAACTTTGTAACATTTTTCCTTGGACAAACTGTACGAAATTAGTCGACTAATCCATATTTTTTTAATGATAAGCCATCTGTACCTTCTGCATATCCAAGTAGCTGAACATTGCATGATGGGAGAGCTGTCGTTGGGTGGAGAATATGATCAACTGATGTAATCCATACAGAGGCTCTTATTTGCGAAATCAATTGTTAAAATTGTATAATTCGTCAACCGGAAGGGTTTACATCATTTAGCGAAGGTATGAGATTGTGGAACTCTAGTTCAACATAAAGTCTATAACCCATATCTGTAGTTCTCATGTATTAAGTTTCACATATTTATAATTAGTGACACATTTACCATCAGTGCCCCGATATGCGCCACACCTCGGACTCCACCTCCCTCCATAACCAGGTTCTCGAAAGGGAAGTCATGTTTTCCAAAGGCCTGGTCCTCCGATGTGTCTATTGTAGTGGAGACCGGTGTGGCCGTGTCGTCTTTGGAACCTCTGTTCCCCATTATATCTGAAAGTAAAATGATCCGAGATGGTTGTGTAGTGGAGCTATGTCTATAGTTTCTTATGCTGTGTCGCACGTGCCTTTACGTCTTTCAAACTGCCTCGTTCGGGATGATGTTACCATTACCTTCAATACACACACGCTTAACGGTTAATTGTTCTTAGCGATCTGTACCGAGTACTGCTATTCACAAGTATCCCATCCCCAGAGTGCAATGCGAAAATACGGGGGTAACCTTCATTTGCATAGGACAGGAAGGCATCGGAATGATCCTGTTGACGTTAAACAGCTTGCTTTTCACTGTGTTTTGAGGTGTTGGGGCATTTTATGCTCAACATTAATTAAATTACTTTGGGTTGAATCTGAAAACAAATAGAGAATGATTTTTTTTGGAATATGTGGTTTGTAACGTTATAGTGGTAACGCTATACTGATGTTGTAACGTTACAAACCACATGTTCCATGTTGAAAAGAACACAAAAACTTCATTCTGTCTATTTGTTGTCAGATTCGGCCCATAGTACTAACAGTAATTCAATTAATGTTGAGCATAAAATGCCCCAACACCTCAAAACACAGTGAAAAGCAAGCTGTTTAACGTCATCAGGATCATTCCGATGCCTTCCAGTCCTATGCAAATGAGGGTTACCCCCCTATTTTCGCATTGCATTCTGGGGATGTGAAACTGGTGAATACGTTTGCACATACGCTTAACGGTTAATTGTTCTTAGCGATCTGTACCGAGTACTGGTATGCTTTCACCAGCCCGATAAATGTCTGTCTTGACAACAAGAAATACGTATACAAATGCTACCCCCTTTAATATGTAAGAATGTCGACAGCCAAACCACTGCAAACCATTTGGGAAATAATAACGAAGTATAAAGTTGCGCACACGATCTAGGTTTGTGTTTCCTGAGGTCGAGAAGTTGACCTCACGGGGAAAGATGAAACCGTTACGATTATACTTGTATAGTTGAGTAAGTGTGTGTGTGGGGGGGGGGGGTAAAGCTTGCTACAAGTTACTAAGATGTACTTAAAAATTAGAATTTCATGGCATCTTGTATCGTCCTTATTAATAAATTGCAGGATACATGTTCATCCTCGCCCTTTGTTATGCAATTCTATCAATGGATGTACGCGTGTGTCACGTAGTAGTATTTCTTTTCGCTATCGTTATGTGTATGGAGAATCATTGCTATACTCGAAGTTTCTTTCAAGTTGTTGGTTTCACTTATTAAGCCAATGTTGCACATTCATGAATCTGGCCTCTGCAAAACACTACAAAATGTCCCCCAACATTGATTAGGGGTAGGTCGGGAGCAAGGGCGACTGGGTCGGCTGGTATTCAGTCCCAGAGTCGAAGTAATCGCTCCGATGATCAAGTACTAGTGGTCAACGCAGTGAATGCTCAACGAATGCTTAACGCTGGTGGCGATCGCCCAGCGTGCGTTCGACAAATTTCTTTTTCATAAAAAATTCTAATGTTATATTTTGAAGTTTTTTTGAACTTGTTGTCATGTCATGCACATACTATTATTTTCACATATACTTAGCATATAAGTTATGCAAATTGAATCCGAACGGTTGCATACACATTTCTATCTCTCCTCATCGACATGACAGATAACTATCACCTCTTCAAGATGTCAAACCTGAGACCAGACTGTAAGGTTTGAACCACTCACACCGGGAAGGTCCCCTACTCTTTTCGATAAGTGCGGTGGGTTCTTTAACGTGCGTGGGGTGTGGCTCTCCCAAACAAGGGAACTTTTAACGTCCTATCCTATCCATTTAACGTCCTATCCGAGGGACGTCCCTAGCCGAAGCTAGGTACTCATTTACACCTGAGTGAAGTGAGAAAAGTCGTGTAAAGTGCCTTTCCCAAGGGCACAAGATCGGTGGCATCGGGCAGGATTCGAACCCTCGCCCTCTCGAGTCTGGGCCGAAGACGCTACCGCTACGCCACACGACCCACACGTCTTGCTTACCTCTATGCATGTGTTGTCTTACACATATATGATTCCCACGATCCGGTCGACAAGTCTTGTAATAAAGTATGACAATTTAAATGTTGGTACTCACGGTAGAGTCGCTTTTGAGGTATGTTCGTCACCAACGTCCTGACTCAAAATGTGTTTACGGCTTTGTGTTTCTACGTGTGCGTAATTTAATCGCCCCTCTACCTATCAAGTGAACCTTTGACTTGACCTGTGTGCTTTTCTTCAGGTGCAGACGTCTTCAGAGAAGTGTTTTATTGAATACATGGTTACAAAGCATGACGTGTAGGCAGAAACTTTGTCTTACTTTCTGAAACAGTACACCGTGGTTCATATCCCTGACAAATGTGTGTGTGTGTGT
>NW_017804487.1:440879-455918 GCF_001625305.1 Branchiostoma belcheri
GTGTGTGTGGTGGGGGGGGGGGTCTTGACGACAAGAAATACAGACCCTACCAAACCCTTCTTTGGGAAACGGCGACGAAGCATAAAGATGAAACCATACGCGTAGCTATGATACTTGAATAGTCCTGCGCAAAGTAAAGTTAGTTGCCAGTCTTTGTAAGGTCCTACAAGTCCTTTTACATTAAAAAAATGTCTTTCGCGCTATCCCAATTTGGGGTACTAGGGAAATTTTGTTCTGTGTAGCTGATCAGTACTATGATGTAAAAAAATGGTATGGCCCAGTGTTCTGCCGGACACCGGACGGGAAATTGGCGGTTTCATCACCGTTTTGTTGCGGTGTATGTTTTGCCAGGCTCCAACCGGAAATTCTGCTGCAGTACCAAGGTCATCCACCATGTCCATATTCGACCTTGACCTTTGTCTTCAAGACCAACATACCAAATATCATCATAATCCATAAAGGCGTTCTGAAGTTATGCTGACCACAAAGTTGCGGAAACACACACAGACAGGCAGACACACACACACACACACACACACACACACACACACACACACACACACACACACACACACACACACACACACACACACACACACGCCAAAAACAATACCTCCATTTTTCATGGAGTTAATAAATGGTCTAACGTTAACAACATATCATAAAACGCAAACTGCGACAGGGACAGCTCCCAAACTTCAGCCAACCTTGGTCGGCTAGTTGGGAAGGTTTTATAATTTTATAATGCTCATGATTCTCCTTTATTATAGTACATTTTAAAGGTTGGTTTTTCGTAATTATGTTAATGGTACCGTTCAGATCGTTTGAAAATGGAAATTTCAAATTCCGGGCAAAATAAAGGGGGCATTAACTTTAAATCTTGTCAGACGACGGTAATTTCGAAACGAAAAAAAAAAGCTCCCATATTTTATACGCCCCCAGGCGATTCACGACATAATTACAGCCCCCCAAATAACGATAAATCAAACCAGAAGTCAAGAGACCGTTTACCAGTCTTATCATCGCGGCACACGAATTTCTTTCCTCAGAGTAATGAAAAATAATAACTACATATCGCTGCGAGCCAAATTTTAATGGAGATCATATATTGTGTCAATAGGCAAAGTCAATTATTGCACGCTTAGAGAACCAGAATGATGGAAATATAATCTATCACTATCACCTGGAAAACAGCATAATTTAGGTCGGATACGCTGCCCTAAACACCGAAAGGCCACAGCAAATAATTTTTATGGATGACATCAGCGCGCGCAATAATTTTCGCCTGATTTGGAGAAAAAAACAAGAAATTTTCCGTAAATAATTTCATCAGGTTGGTAAACGAATGAATAGCAAAGTTCTTTAGTCACAACCATTTATTTTTCACGAGCCGACGTTTCGATGACCGTCTGTCATCTTCATCAGGGCAATTCAGACTGGTTCACTGTGCACTGACGCTAGATGTTACTTGGTGCATAGTGCATAAAGGTGTTACATAGTCACACAGTAAAAACAAGCTTAAGTGCACTGCGAACTATGTAACGCCTTTAGTGCACTATGCACCATGTAACATCTAGTGTCAGTGCACAGTAAACCAGTCAGAATTGCCCTGATGAAGATGACAGACGGTCATCGAAACGTCGGCTCGTGAAAAATAAATGGTTGCGATGAAATAACTTTTTTATTCAACAAGAATGCCGTCTGACAGTGGTCACCATGCCGAAAATGGGCAAAGATGTCTGTTACCATGCCGGAAGGTGGATGGCAGATAACTATGAAGAGAGGAGACAAGAAAAGACTCTGATTTAACGTTTTATTTCTTACTTCGATGCAGTGATATGTGATGCTGGCTGTGTATATGTGATGTTCCCACTGAATCAAAACCATTTGTACAATGATTGAGTCAAGATTTTAAAATGTAGAAACCTTGTTTTTTCGGCCCGCCTTGTTTTTTTCGCCCGCTCGCATTAGATTTGGAGTCTGCGGAAGATGTCGTCCATAAAATTTACTTGCTGTGGCCTAACAGGGCAATAGCCGCCATCCATATGCTTATTGAATTGTGCAAAGTGGAATACATAGCCAGAGGGTGGTCTATTACAAAAGGAATTCGTCTGTTACATTGAATAAATAGTGAAGCATCAATTTTCAAAATTTCCTTTCTCCGTAAATTTGTTGGTGCGTGTCATGGCGGCAATAATGAAAACGTAAAACGTTTGCGTGAAGCAATATAGATTTTATTGTCAAGGTAAAACTGATGGTTTATTACTGGTGATATTTTATGGCAATGGCAGTGGTTCATGGTTTATAGTTATGTTTAACGTTGTACTGGATGATGATTTAATTTACTTTTGTAGACGACGCTATGGCCACAACGACTTCATTTCATGGATGACATCCTCTGAAGACCCCCAACCTAGTGCGCGCGGGCGAATAAAAGAAATTCCGGCCAAAAACGAAAATGCTACTAAACCACAGGAATACAAAGCTGGTATTGTGAATTTGCGGTAGCACATAGCGACGTATACGACAAGCTGGCACATGCTGGCTTTTTGCGGAATTTATGAATCGGCACTGTACGTATGTACTGAGTTCTTGAGTCGTGGAGCTTCGGTAGCCTGGGTACTCGGCTCCGTATTGTCGCTAACTACCATGGACTACCCAGACCTAGAGCCACGCCTAAGCTTCGATGGACGTGATCTTTTTTTAAGACAGGCAAAAATCAATGCGCGCGTGGATGTCGTCCATAAAATTAAATCGGTGTGGCCTAACGTCTGATTAAATCATGATTTGGCGTTAGTATTTTCTGTTAGCGACACTCTTTATTCTCATATCCAGTATCTCAATAATCTATGATCCAGTAGGGACGTCCCAATGGGACTCACATACATTTCTAAGAGAAATGGACACAGTATATGGTTCACAGAACCTACACAGATCTTCAAGTATGTTGTTAAATGCCATCTACTCTTACAGCCACATGTATGTCTACGTTTTGACTCGAAGGTAGGTAGAAAATCCGTCAAAAATTTGACATACTTATTTGCGGTATTGTATTGTGGCGGCACCATACCACTTCTTCTATGTCCTAAAACATGAAGTATAATGGCACTATAATAACAATAACAGATCTAAAACTACAACCAATCTGAAACTGCAACCACTATAAAACTACAACCAGTCTTAGACTACAACCAAGGCCACAGCAAGTAAATTTTATGGATGACATCCTCCGCAAACTCCAATTAATCTAATGCGAGCGGGCGAGAAAAAACAAGGCGGGCCGAAAAAAACAAGGTTCCTACAATTTTGAATTTTGACTTGGTTTTCATTCAGTACTACAGTAGGAACATCACATATACACAGCCAACATCACATATCACTGCATCAAAGTAAGAAACAAAACATTAAATCAGAGCCTTTTCTTGTCTCCTCTCTTCAAAGTTATCTGTCATCCACCTTCCGGCATGGCAACAGACATCTTTGCCCATTTTAGGCATGTTGACCACTGTCAGAAGGCAAAAAGAATTTTTTTCCATAAACAGGCGAAAAATAATGCGCACGCTGATGTCATCCATAAAAATTACTTGCTGTGGCCCAATCTAAAACGGAGAGCTAAGCTAGTCAATGACGCAATCGTGATGGCTGCTTTAGTTGATGCTTGACCTCATGACGTTCACGTGATCAGTGAGGGTCTCGGCATGGCGTTTGAAGGCTTGCAGGAGGACCAGGCTGCACGGCGCATCGCTGAACGCCTGTGGGAGACCCATGTTCTTCATCTGAAATACAACATGGCGGAACTTTGTCAGGGATGCCAGAGTATACAGTGCAATTTTACGGAATACGGTACAATGGTATTAGTATACAGTGCAATTTTACTAGTATACAGTGCAATTTTACTAGTATGTGCAATTTTACTAGTAAAATTGCACTGTATACTAATACGATTGCACTATATTACTACTAAAATCAAAGAACCCACATATTATAGAAGAAGTGGGTAAATTCGTCTTCCATTGCCTAAAAAGAAGAAGTCAAACCCAGTAAAACTAGTACCATGTATGTTGTAGAATATAGTATAATGTTAGACGTAGATATAGTCTCACATACCATACTATTTTCTTTCCTTGTATGTTGTTTGTAACTGCAATTAGCCCGCGGGCAAGTATTTGCAATGAACTTTCATATATACTGACCATTGCTCGCAAGGTGTCCATCTGTGCTGCAATGCTAGCTGTAGTGTAGATCTCTTCGGATTCCCCTTCGTCTTCCGACTCGTCAAGTACGGACCCGAGAACACAGCTCCATACTTTCAGTGAGACGTCGGTCTCAGCGATTTCGGCACCAATCTACAAAAAGAGTTGCGAGATCTCATACCTCCATGAAATATGGGCTTGCTTTGTCATACTTCATTTCAACATGTCCTCATTATTATGCAAATAACCTCTACATTAACATAATATATGAATAGTGTTGCTAACCTTTAAGTAACTTACATATGTCACGAGGTATATCATTCACCAATAAGGAGTCACAGAATTTTCACATTAATTATGCAAATTAGATCATAATTTGCATAATTAATGTAATAGCATGTTCAGGACAAAAGATACAAAAACCGGAAGTTCTGCTGCAGTACCGAGGTCATTCACCAGGAGGCCCATATTTGACCTTGACCTTTGTCTTCCTTAGACTTATCAGCATACCAAATATCATCACAATCCATAAAGGCGTTACGAAGTTATATGTGCGGAAACACACACACACACACACACACACAGAGGCCAAAAACAATACCTCCATTTTTCATGGAGGTAAAAAGAGTGGTTTAAAAGGTGTCACGAATTGTTGACTCGGTAGTGGACCTTGCGTTGTGGACTAAATATAGAAACTTAATTTGCAAAACCATGACCGAAAGCTAATTGTTTTTACAATCAAGTATAATACTCATTGTATTACAATAATAGAAGGCAGGCAACAACTGTCTGGAAATCGCCAAATAAAAGCAAAAAAAAAAAAGAAGTTTGGACTCCAGTCTACAGTCTTTAAAGCTGCATTATGTATAATATGGACGAAACAAAAAGTAAATTTTGGCAATTTTTGGTCTTTTCTTTACAAAGTAAGTTGAATCAACTATTTTAAATAAGTGCCATTCAGGAAGTGGAGGTGCCTTACGACTGTGTTTAAAAGTTGGAAACGCAGCTGTCAGCCATGTTTGTTTACATTCTGGTAGTTTGTGGTGGCACCACTAACTGTGTGCGCCTCGTGGGTTGGTTTAGCGCCAAATATAAACGTCAGAATTGTGGTATAATCACAAAAATATGTTGAAAAGTGGACGTAAATCACAATCTCAAAAAGATTTTGTTTTAAACCTTTCCAATTTTGTTGAAAAAAAGTTAAATAATGCCCCTTTAAAGCAACCTAATGTGGATTCTATAACGGTGCCTTGAATCGAATCGAAGCTCGTATGTTAAAGGCACCCAATGCAATTTCAGGGCAGCAAATCTGGAAATATTCTCAATAATCAATAAGGCAATCTTTGTGACATTGACACATACTGCTTCACATTGGCACATTTGATTCAGTATTTCATACTTCAGGCTTTTAAAACTGCAGAAACAAGCCCCAAGATGGCTCTTTTATTTTCTGGGTGGTACCCTAAAAATCAGCCAAGGGCCCTTCCAGTAACCATTTCCGTCAGAATTTTTGCTCCATGAGGGTCAATATACATTGGGATTGTGTGGTTTCAACTCAGTATGTAGATAAATGGCTGGAATATTGGCTTTGAAAATCATCGGGTTTCCAAGTCCTAAAAACTGCACTGGATGACTATTGGGAAAACCTGTTACATGCACATGTACCTGTTCATCGGTTTGGTTACCGTTGAAGAATCCGCGGTGACGACGGCAAAGTGGGTTACCGATGCCCCGCAAGAAGCCCTCCCGGCACTCTTCTTCTGCACACTGTAACAGACAGGTAATTATCATGAGTAGGACCCTCTCACCTTGTCTCACCGGTGGCTGTAGGCTGGGTTCTCGGCACTATAAGCTTCTGCCCCCCGATTGTTTAACTACGCCCGCACGGTGAATTTTTGTCCTGCTTGAACCAATTAACAGTCGTTCTGAAGGGTTTGAGGCAACAGTTCTGTAGCCGCTGTCACACAATTAGAACATTCCCCCGACCACCAACCAACCAAAGTTGGCTGAAGTTTCTATGCGAATTTAATCGAATTTAAGGCAAATTTGACCGCCCCAACCACTGCTGACCTAGTCCCGAAAACACCAGCAAACTACCATGCAGCCGTACCTCCCGTCCAAACCGACTGTTTTAGAAACATTCGGCCGGCGCAGCCGGACTCTAGCCGATTCTTCGCCAACCCCCAGCCAACCACAGCCGAACTTGCTCCAGACCTACTCCCAACCATGGTTCGGGGGAGGCGGCAGTGTTCGGGTGGCCATTTTCGGCTGCATGTGACCCGGGCTATGCTAGTGCTCACTCGATTACACGTGTAGCTTCTTAAGTTTCAGTCTCTCATTGTCCTCGCGTTCTTTTGTGTTTATTTCTGTCAACCGGTAGTATAGCAACAGGAGGGGTAGTATTTCTCAATCCTTCCATGGTTGTTAGGCCACACCGACTTAATTTTATGGATGACATCCGCGCGCGCATTGATTTTCGCCTGTTCTCAAAAAAAAAAAAAAAAAAAGAATCACGTCCACCGAGGCTTGGGTAGTCCATGGTAGCTAGCGACAATACGGAGCCGGGCACCCAGGCTACCGAAGCTCTATGTCTCAAGAAATCACTACATACGTACAGTGCCGATTCATAAATTCCGCAAAAAGCTAGCATGTGCCGGCTTGTCGTATACGTCTCTAAGTACTGCCAAATTCATAATACTATCTTTGTATTCCTTTCGTTTAGTAGCATTTTTATTTTTGGCCGGAATTTTTTCTTTATTCGCCCGCGCGCACTAGTTTGGGGGTCTTTAGAGGATGTCATCCATGAAATTAAGTCGGCGTGGCCTTATCACATAACAAGGTATGAATTGCTACCCATATCATATGTTAGTTCCTCCGATTCATTGAAGGAGGGCAGTTCGTAGAAGGGAGGAAGTCGCGATCGGAAAGAAAAAGATAATTTTTTTTCTGAAATGGGAGTGGTTGCTTATGTTTTGGCAATTTTTTTAAAACAGTGCACCTATCGAATTTTTTTCTTCCATATATAGAAAGCAAAATGTGTGACAAATAAATCACGAAGACAAACTAATAGTTTATACAATATACATATCTTGTATGATCATCATGATGATGACATTGTATGCTGTACAATCGTGTATGATGATATTAAATCTTTCCATGGTTTTGACTTACTTCTGTCCGCAAATTTGTTATATTCTCGGATGTCTAGAACGAGTATAAACTTAAAGGCATCCAATGCAATGTCAGGGTGGCAAAACTGAAAATATTCTAGATGAGGAAATCTGTCTGATATTGACATTTACTACCATTTCTGAGCACATTTTTATCATAATTTCATACTTGAAGCGTTTGAAATAGCCACAAAAACAAGCTATGTGGAGAGTCTCTTTATTTTAGGGGTACCACCCATAAATAGCTACAACCAGTATACGATACAAAACAAGCAACTGTTTTCCGTCAGCGATTTTTTTTTTTATTTATTCCAACATGTAATCACCAGAAGTGGTGACGACACACTCAAGTTTCTTCAACTTATATTAATGTCGCCACCAACACAGGGGACAAATACATGACAGGACAATACTCATTTACACCTGAGCTGAGTGAGGAAAGCCGTGTAAAGTGCCTTTCCCAAGGGCACAAGATCGGTGGCATGTCAGGACTCGGACCCGGGACTCTTAGTTCCGAGTCGCGCACTCTGCCGCTACGCCACACGACCCCACGAACAGATATCAGTACTCTATATGGGATAGAGTTGATGCAACGTACTACATTGAATGAATGAGAAGGAACTTAATTATTATAATGAATGTTAAAAATCCAGTTCAGCCGTTCTGAAATTGCATGGAATGCCTTTAATATACGTATACTCACATAGTCCTCCGTAGCACGGTCTAATGTGCCGCCAACAGCCTCCGTCAGAGCAAGAGAGGCCGCCTGGAGATGCGGCAAACGCCTGGTGAGCCTAGAGGACTCAGCTCCCATTGCGAGAACAACGACACACACCAGAAACATTCTGAGGAAGGCCATAGTCTGGAAAAAAAGTTGGTTTAAAATCATCTATATTGTGTACAAATGAATAATACAAGTTAAAAGTCTAGCACAACCCTTTTTCTCATGATACAGTATTAAAGGCATACAATACAATTTTAAGGGTTTGGAAACCCAATTTTTCAAAGTCGACATTCTAGGCATTTATCTACATACTGAGTTGAAACCACACTATCCCAATGTATATTGACCCTCATGGAGCAAAAATACCCCAAATTTTGACGGAAAATGGTTACTGCAAGAGCCCTTGGCTGATTTTTAGGGTACCACCTATAAAATAAAGGACTCATCTTGGAGCTTGCTTCTGCAGTTTTAAATACCCAAAGTATGAAATACTGATTGAAATGTGCTAATTTGAAGCAGTATGTGTCAATATCATAAAGATTGCATTATTCAGAATATTTCCAGTTTTGCTGCTCTGAAATCACATTGGAAGAGGAGGGCGCAAGGCAGAAAAATTAATACAATATACATGTACTAGTCACTGTGCAATTGACATTTACTGCTATTTATCAGCACATTTTTTCATCATTTCATTCACGAATCATTTTAAATAGCCTCAAAACAAGCTACATTAAGCGTCTCCTTATTTCTTGGTACCACCAGTAAATAGCTAGCTATAGTGCCATTTTTCCGTCAGCGACATCGTATTTTTTTGCACCACAGAAATCAGTATATGCCATGGGATAGGATCGATTCAACTTACTTTCGAGTTAACATTAAAAATGAGCAGATAGAAAATTTACTTTGAAAATCCTGCCACTGCTTAGGGTAAGTAAGCATTATATGAATGAATAGTACTTACTGATTGGTGGTTGATGAACAACTGGACTGATAGAGACTTTTCTGATAGAGATGATCCGCCGAAGATGTCAAAGACACTGTCCTTGCTCTGCTAGCCCTGCCCTTTATATACAAATTATGTGAAAGGAAATATTATATCAGAAACCAAGTGAGTAATGAGTATTTTTACCATTCTAAAGAAATAACTGGAAAATTACTCAAAAAAGGTAAAATGGGGCGTTTTGATAACGTCATATTAGATCATGTAGTAAAACAATATTTATGTTTTCCTTGTTTCACACACCTTGGGTGACGTCACTGTTGGGACTTCCAGTAGGAGCTTGTGACGTCATCATTTTGAATTTTTTTCAAAGTCTGTTTTTTTCCATATATGTTTTCTAATGACTACAAAAATTTACTAACTACAAAATGCAAGAAATATATACTGTACCATCAGATATCGTTTACCATTGAATAGAAAACAATAATTTTTCGTAAAACAGTCATTTCTTTCAAAGAACATCATTCACACTGGAATATACTGTGACATAGACTAACCGGCTTCCTAGCCATTCACATTGAGGAAAGTGTCGTGTCATATGACTGACTAGGTCACAAAGAAGTATCAGACTTCAAAGAGTCGGTCAGTATATACAATATAATGTTTTTGTTCCTGGAAAAAACTCTAACTTCCCGTCGGCAAGTCTTGCACGTGTGTGCCACGCCCGTCTTTGTTATTGCTGTTATTGTCATTTTGTTGTTATCGTGTCATATGACGGACTAGGTCACAAACAAGTATCAGACTTCAAAGAGTCGGTCAGCATATACAATATTATGTTTTTGTTCCTGGAAAAAAGCTCTAACTTCCCGTCGGTCAGTCTTGCACGTGTGGGCCACGCCCGTCTTTGTTGTTGTTGTTATTGTTGTATTGTTGTTATCGTGCCATATGACTGACTAGGTCACAAACAAGTATCACACTTCAAAGAGTCGGTCAGCATATCCAATTTAATGTTTTTGTTCCTGGAAAAAACTCTAACTTCCCGTTGGTCATCCTTGCACGTGTGTGCCACGCCCGTCTTTGTTGTTATTGTTGTTATTGTTGTTTGTTATCCTCACCAGAGGCATGATCCTGTTAAGTGGTCGTGTCGTGTGGTATTGGGGACGTGTGGCGTAGCGGTTGCGTGTTCGGCCTTGAAGGTTGAGAGGTTCCGGGTTCGAATCCTACCCATGCCACCGATCTTGTGCCCTTAGGAAAGGCACTTCACACGGCTTTTCTCACTCCACTCAGGTGAAAAATGAGTAGCTAGCTTCGGTTAGGGACGTCCCTCGGATAGGACGTTATGGAGGTCCCGTGTTTGGGGAGAGCCACACCCCACGCACGTTAAAGAACCCACCACACCTTTCGAAAAAAGAGTAGGGGCATGCCCCGGTGTGCGATGGTCCAAGTACTTATCTGATTATTCATTACGGACTCCAGGAAGAGTAGTGTGAAATTCCTAAACGTACAAACAAACAAACGAACAAACAAGTAGCTACTAGTACATCACTAGTATTTAGGTATGATGATGTAAATTACCGTGTGATTTGTAGTGAATAAGCAACTTCCAAATTGTAGTACATGTATCTGGACCATCGCACACCGGGGCATGCCCCTACTTTTTTTTCGAAAGGCGTGGTGGGTTTTTAATTAAAGTGTGTGGGGTGTGGCTATCCCCAAACACGGGACCTCAATTTAATTTAACGTCCTATCCGAGGGATGTCCCTAACCAAAATCGAGGTACGTAGTCATTTTTTTAAATGAGTACGTACCTAAAAGTACTTAAAAGTGCATTTTCCAAGGGCACAACATCGGGGCATGTTGGTGGATTTGAACCCAGGACCTATGGGTTCTGGGCCAAACATTCAGCTATATTACGCCACGCGACCCCACAGCCGTTGTAATATTCTACTGAAAATGGAGGAATGAATGGACTTTGTTGCTCGACTGTTTTATAGGGTACAATGTATGGCAATAATGACAAAGCCATCAATACAATACTAGTTAATTACTAGTCTATTAAAAAAACTATGATTACAGAAATATGGACGTAAACGGCGTATTGACTGATGTGAGTTTCTGGCTGTTACAACGTATACATTCTCACTGTAAAGCACTACGTATATATCGGCTTAAGTACGTAGATACGGAGTGGAGGTATGACATAAGTAGATTGAAAATGTCTCTGTCCTTGGGAAAGAGTTACTAGTTTTTTTTATTTTATTTCCAACATGTAATCACAAGTTTTTTAAACTTATATTAATGCCGCCATTAACACAGGGGACAATACAATACTCATTTTTAACCTGAGCGAAGTGAGGAAAGTCGTGTAAAGTGCCTTTCCCGAGGGCACAAGATCGGTGGCATGTCAGGACTCGAACCCGGGACCTCTAGGTGCCGAGTCGAACACTCTGCCGCTACGCCACACGACCCCAGTTACTAGATTTACTTGCGATCGTACTCATTAATTTTCTTCTATCTGCAGTATAGGCAGGACAGGCCAGTCGTTTGAAATTAGGAGAAAAGATGAATTATGATATCGCTGATTGTGTGACATGGAAATTTCCGATCACGACGTCAGTGTGGCTTCCGGCCACACCCTTAAGATGACGTCGACGTCATTTTGAGTGATCACGGGGTTTCCCCAATCTTGCGTGGTCACACACTGGACGCGTGAGTGGACAATGATACTGGACACGTGAGTGGACAATGGCCACACCCTTTTATCCAGAATAAACGTTTTTGAAAGCCAGCCAGCAGTCGCTTTTCTCTTAAAGGGGCAATATGTAACATTTTGCATCAAAACTTTAAATATTTTATTTTAAGACATATATTCGTGAAATTTACTCTAACTTTTCAACATATTTGTCCAATAATCTCACATTTCTGTTTGGCGCTAAAACAGTCCACACGAGGTGCACTCAGTTTGTGGTGTCACCCCAAAACTACCAGAATGTAAACAAACATGGCTGACAGTTGTGTTTTAAACCTTAAAACACACTCGTAAGACAAGAAGATGTTATCTCTTTATTTGGCTTTTTACTCTTTCCAGCCGCCTCCCTAAGCCTGGTAGAGGCTGGTATGTTTAGCTTTATTTTATGAAAATAAATGACAAGGTATATGTATCGTAGTTTGCGTTAGCCCATCCGGATTTTCGCTCGAGCGTTGCGGAGCGTAAATCCGGCCGAATGGTACCCAGGCTATGTTTGCCTTAACATGTTAAACATTTAACAGTGTGGGCCATTGTATTTTTTGAACCACGCAAACTTCCTATTGCCTCGCTCCTTATATGGTACCCGGACCGATTTTTTCAGCCGGAACAGAATGTTCAGAGACACCGGAACACCGGAGCTGGGACCGTGCTAGCCCGTATGCGTCAAGTCCTGCTGCCGGGGGCAGCAACCGCCGGGCCGGCCTGTGCTCAGGATTGTCCCCCAGGCACAACTTGTGTCGTACCGGAAGTGTGCACGGCTAGGATAGCCCGGCCGCAGGCACAATTCCAGAACTGGAAGCAAAAGCCAAGGAATACTTTATCAAAAGTTTACAGAAACTCAAAGCCAAAGCCTTTGAAACTTTGAAACTTTATTAGAATAACCATTAGGGTCCACCGCTAGTCTTCCTGGTATTCATACATACAGACGATACATTATACAAACATAGTTGACAACTGGACAAGTCACAAAACACTTCTAAATCAATCAATAACTTATTTACAATATACTTTATGACAACTTGTCATAATAAAGTATAAGCATAAAGTATCACGATCATACTTTATGACAACTTGTCATAAAGTATAGGCATGCTTTGGCTTATTATTGACAGGTTTAGAAGCAGTTTCACAATAATTTTCTGCCAGAAAGTTTCCACAGCGTTTGTGTGTGTGTGTGTGTGTGTATGTGTTTGTGTGTGTGCGTGCGTGTGTATGTGTGTATGTATGTATGTGTGTGTGTGTGTGTGCGTGCGTGTGTGTGTATGTGTGTGTGTGTGTGCGTGTGTGCGTGTGTGCGTGTGTGTGTGTGTGTGCGTGTGTGCGTGTGTGCGTGTGTGCGTGTGTGTGCGTGTGTGCGTGTGTGCGTGTGTGTGTGTGTGTGTGTGTGTGTGTGTGTGTGTGTGTGTGTGTGTGTGTGTGTGTGTGTGTGTGTGTGTGTGTGTGTGTGTGTGCGGATATATACAAATCTCAGCGTTCTATGACCATGCGTACTTTCTTGCTATCACTGGTCCTGCCTGCCTACTGCCTATATACACAGGCCAGGTACTGGCCCCTTGCTCCCCTCCGTCAGGTTCCTCCAGCCAGCTCTATCACTGGTACTGCTTGTAATGTTTAACAGGTGGGTCATATGGACGATCGGACTGTTCTGAAATCGTTTTGTTGTTGTTCTGAGGGTGGACAGTAGATGTCTCTGTCTGGTGTGGCTGTCGAGTTGTCACCTCTACAAGTACCTAATACCAGCCCAGAAGAGAACAAGAAATAGCCACGCCTTCAAGTATCAGAGTTATCAACCATGGATTGAGGTGTTCAAGAATTCATTCTTTCCTAGAACTATTGCAGAGTGGAACTCGCTGTCACCAAGTACAGTAGAGGCATTGTCATTAGATAGCTTTAAACAATGTCTAGAGTTAGAAGTTCAAGGGTTAGGTGTAACAAGTCGATCGGTGTAATATAGCCAGCTGCCGCCGCGCCGCGTGCCTGCGAAGCTGGTGTGATACGCCGAAAGGCGGTTATACAGATGTACAGATACAGATACAGAAGGAGGAAGCCAGTACCTGAATGTAGGGTGCATCAGCACGGACTGTGCGAACTTTTGGCAGAAAACTAGAAAGCTGACATCAATTTCAGCATCTAAAAACAGAGTGTAGAGGACTGCAGACTGTAGGACTAAACCTGGCAAATGAATGAACTAAATGTGCCTATACTGTGACTGCTTTGTACATGTAAATGTTTGTAACATTATTTGTATATTTATGTGTTCGGCTTGTGTAATTTTTTTTATTAATGTAATTTTTAATGTGTGCCCTAACAGTTAAGAAACTTATTGAAACTGAAACTGGCTTGGAGGGACATGAACCTTTCTCAGTGATGTATGACAGACAGTTGTGGCGAACTAACTTTGTATGCTCCACCTCTACGGGGGATGAATGATGATGATGATGATGAATGTGTGCCCAGGGATACCTGAAAATCAGATCAACGGATCTGAGGTATGCCCTGGTAAAATAAATAAACTTGGACTTTGACTTGACTTAGTCGCCTAGTTCCTGGAAGAGAGGATACTAGAGGATGCACATCAGTTATTTTTCGTCGCCACAACAGTGTCGTGACTTGGGTACCGGTGATACTATATATATAGTAACCCACGCATCCTGTTCCTGTTTACCCTACAAGTCACTGACCGACATACAAGTCACTTGAGTTCAAATATGTAAAACCTCAAACAACGTTAGAGAGTTGTTAAACCTTACCTGTGCATGGTTAGGATACAGATAATTTACGAAAACCTGGTTACGTCCAGGTCCAGACCAGGACCTGTTTTTTTCCCTACCTGTACCTGTACTTGAACTTGTTTCTATACATAGCCCGAATTTTCTTTTCTCGTCACGTTGCATACCCTTGTGACTCATGCCTACGCATATTCACGAGTAGCGTTCGATCGTGCGTTGACATTTTGCTGTCTAGTTAGGCCACACCGCCTTGATTTTATGGATGACATCCGCGCCCGCATTGATTTTCGCCTGTTCTCAAAAATAAAAATCACGTCCTCCGAGGCTCTGGCTTTAGGCTTGGGTAGTCCCTGGTTGTTAGCGACAATACGGAGCCGATGGTAACTCTGGAGGACGGCACACAGGCTACAGGACTCAAGAACTCAGTACATACGTACAATGCCGATTCATAAATTCCACAAAAAGCCAGCATGTGCCGGCTTGTCGTATACGTCGCTATGTACTGCCGCAGGTTCACAATACCAGGCTGGTATT